>NC_091953.1:20688107-21028107 GCF_031021105.1 Erythrolamprus reginae | reverse complement strand
GATAGATGATTGATAGATAGATAGATAGATGATAGATAGATAGAAAGATAGATGATAGATAGATAGATAGATTGATTGATTGATTGATAAATAGATAGATAGATGATTGATAGATAGATAGATGATAGATAGATGGATAGATGGATAGATAGATAGATGATAGATTGATAGATAGATGGATAGATAGATAGATGATAGATAGATGATAGATAGATAGATAGATAGATAGATAGATAGATGATAGATAGATGATAGATAGATAGATAGATGATAGATAGATAGATGATAGATAGATGATAGATAGATGATAGATAGATGATAGATAGATAGAAAGATAGATAGATAGATGATAGATAGATGATAGATAGATAGATGATAGATAGATAGATAGATAGATGATAGATAGATAGATAGAAGATAGATAGATAGATAGATGATATAGATGATAGATAGATAGATAGATGATAGATAGATGATAGATAGATAGATGATAGATAGATAGATAGATAGATAGAAAGATAGAAAGATAGATGATATATAGATGATAGATAGATGATAGATAGATGATTGATAGATAGATAGATAGATGATAGATAGATAGATGATAGATAGATAGATTGATAAATAGATAGATAGATGATAGATACATAGATAGATAGATGATTGATAGATAGATAGATAGATGATAGATAGATAAATAGATGATAGATAGATAGAAAGATAGATGATAGATAGATGATAGATAGATAGATAGATTGATTGATTGATAAATAGATAGATAGATGATAGATAGATAGATAGATAGATGATAGATAGATAGATGATAGATAGATAGATTGATAATAGATAGATAGATAGATGATAGATAGATAGATAGATAGATAGATGATTGATAGATAGATAGAAAGATAGATGATAGATAGATGATAGATAGATGATAGATAGATAGATAGATAGATAGATAGATAGATAGATAGATAGAAAGAAAGATAGATAGATAGATAGATAGATAGATAGATAGATAGATAGATAGATAGATAGATAAAAAAACTTCTTTAAAACTTCCAGTGTTGAAGCATTCACAACTTCTGATGGCATGTTGTTCCATTGATTAATTGTACAAACTCTCAGGAAGTTTCTCCTTAGTTCTAAGTTGCTTCTCTCCTTGTTCAGTTTCCACCCATTGCTTCTTGTTCTACTCTCAGGTGCTTTGGAGAATAGGTTGATTCTGCCTTCTTTGCGGCAACCCCTGAGATATTTAAACACTGCTATCATGTCTCCCCTGGTCCTTTTCATTAAACTAACCATTTATGGGTAGTTTAGGGGACTAGATTAGACCATAACCTACTACTACTCACAAGCATCCAGTTCAAAACTGGGGCCAGGGCAATTAGGCTGTTTATCCATTGTACCTGAGATTATCAGATTTGCACGTGGCAGGAATAAAATTGCAAATTTAATAGCGTGGAGATGGCATTATCTATTTTATTTTTATTTATTCGATTTTTATGCCGCCCTTCTCCTTAGACTCAGGATGGCTTACAACATGTTAGCTATTTCCAGTGCAATTTAATAAAAAGGTGAACCTTTGAAAGTGGTCCAGTAGGATAAGAATAAGAAACAGTGGTTAATGATCGTTAATGGCTACATTAAAGAATCTATAATCATGCAAAGTCTTTCAAAATTTATGTTTCTTGGGGATGAAAAACGTAGATAGAGGTGCTGGAATTTTATCAGGACAAGTAAATCTTCTGATTATTGTCCTGAAATTTCTTCAATATTTATGTATGTATGTATGTATATTATTTATTTATTTGATTTCTTTATGACACCCTTCTCCTTAGATTCAGGACAGCTTACAACATGTTAGCAATAGCACTTTTTAAAGAGAGCCAGTATATTGCCCCCACAATCCGGGTCCTCATTTTACCCACCTTGGAAGGATGGAAGGCTGAGTCAACTTTGAGCCGGTGATGAGATTTGAACCGCTGACCTACAGATCTACAGTCAGCTTCAGTGACCTGCAGTACAGCACTCTACCTGCTGTGCCATCCCGGCTCTTCGTTTTCTTGGAATTGCTATTAAAAAAAAAACCCTATCAGTAAATCTCAAGCTTACCTATTTAGAAAAGTTATATTGCCATCCATCTTACAAATTTCGGGCAGCTAAGAACAATCAATAAAAAGCAATTCAGTGTAATAAAACTTTCAAATGTCATAAGCTCCTTTCATTTCAGGAGGGAATTCAATAAACATAAACTGGATCATTCGTGAATTTCTACTCTTCCAAAAATAATTCAAACATAGAAAACATTGAACATTACAAAGCGCTTCACGGAATGGAAATCCAAAAATAATAAGCTTTATTCTTCCATTTTTTTAAATGAGTTCAGGCAAAGGGCTTCATTCAGGAAGTAGAATATTCGCAGTGTTGTTCAAGAACTTCATATGTTAGCAGAAATTAATTGTTCCTCTGCTTTTTCCTGAAAATGACGCCGAAAAACAAAATTAAGAAAATATGATTGAATTCAGTACATGCTACAGCTACTTTATTCAAATTTTTTAACTACCGGTTCTGTGGCATGGTGGGCGTGGCAGGGGAAGGATACTGCAAAATCTCCACTCCCTCCCCACTCCAGGGGAAGGATACTGCAAAATCTCCATTCCCACCCCACTCCAGGGGAAGGATACTGCAAAATCTCCATTCCCACCCCACTCCAGGGGAAGGATACTGTAAAATCTCCATTCCCTCCCCACTCCAGGGGAAGGATACTGTAAAATCTCCATTCCCTCCCCACTCCAGGAGAAGGATACTGCAAAATCTCCATTCCCTCCCCACTCCAGGGGAAGGATACTGTAAAATCTCCATTCCCTCCCCACTCCAGGGGAAGGATACTGCAAAATCTTCATTCCCTCCCCACTCCAGGAGAAGAATACTGCAAAATCTCCATTCTCTCCCCACTCCAGGGGAAGGATACTGTAAAATCTCCATTCCCTCCCCAGGGGAAGGATACTGCAAAATCTCCATTCCCTCCCCACTCCAGGAGAAGAATACTGCAAAATCTCCATTCCCTCCACACTCCAGGGGAAGGATACTGCAAAATCTCCATTCCCTCCCCACTCCAGGGGAAGGATACTGCAAAATCTTCATTCCCTCCCCACTCCAGGGGAAGGATACTGCAAAATCTCCATTCCCACCCCACTCCAGGGGAAGGATACTGCAAAATCTCCATTCCCTCCCCACTCCAGGGGAAGAATACTGCAAAATCTTCATTCCCTCCCCACTCCAGGGGAAGGATACTGCAAAATCTTCATTCCCTCCCCACTCCAGGAGAAGAATACTGCAAAATCTCCATTCTCTCCCCACTCCAGGGGAAGGATACTGTAAAATCTCCATTCCCTCCCCAGGGGAAGGATACTGCAAAATCTCCATTCCCTCCCCACTCCAGGGGAAGGATACTGCAAAATCTCCATTCCCACCCTACTCCTGGGGAAGGATACTGCAAAATCTCCATTCCCTCCCCACTCCAGGGAAAGGATACTGTAAAATCTCCATTCCCACGCTACTCCAGGGGAAGGATACTGCAAAATCTCCATTCCCACCCTACTCCAGGGGAAGGATACTGCAAAATCTCCATTCCCACCCTACTTCAGGGGAAGGATACTGTAAAAACTCCATTCCCTCACCACTCCAAGGGGAAGGATACTGTAAAATCTCCATTCCTTCCCCACTCCAGGGGAAGGATACTGCAAAATCTCCATTCCCTCCCCACTCCAGGGGAAAGATACTGCAAAATCTCCATTCCCTCCCCACTCCAGGGGAAGGATACTGCAAAATCTCCATTCCCACCTGACCAGCTGAGACTTGTGAGGCAGAGAATAGATGGGGGCAGGACCAGTCAGAGGTTGTATTTACTGATTTTTTGAACTACTCAAAATTTCTGCTACCGGTTTTTCAGAACTGGTCAGAACCTGCTGAATCCCAACTCTTGTATCAATGCTAATATCACCTAAGGGATTCAGGAAGCCTGTGAGAGACTTGCAAAGATATGTGTTGTGTTATGTCACAAAAGTGCACACATGTTTTTGCTACTTTGCTTATTGTTCCAGACACTCAGGCATATGTCAGGATGTCAGAATCCTTAAGTTACATTTTTTAATTTTAGACTTTGAGTCCTTCCAGAAAAGAAGGCTGAATCCCAGGAATCAAAAGACACCATACAGATGTTTCATCTCTTTCACTTTAATATTTTTCCCCCCCTAAACTGAAAAATGGAAGGAAATGACAGGAAGGTTACATATAAAAGAGACGATTATCTCTGTTCTAGCAAAAAGAAAAAGAAATTGTGGGGAGGAAAAGTTGACACAATAAAAGCCTGGAATTAACATTTTTTTTACCAGTTACAAGAAAAAAAACCACGACTCCCAAATCCACCCTGAATCCCTAGAGAATTTATGACATTTCAGATGATGATAATTGAAAGTGACTGCATTCACCCATTGTGCTAAACCAGTGATGGTGAACCTTTTTTCCCTCAGGTGCCGAAAGAGCGGGCATGCACGCTATCGCGCATGCGTGAGTGCCCACACCCGTAATTTAATTCCTGAGGAGGCCGAAAACAGCTTCCTCCGCCCCCTGGAGGCCTTTTGGAAGCCAGAAATGGCCTGTTTCCCAACATCTGGTGGGCCCAGTAGGCATGTGTTTCGCCCTACCCAGGCTCCAAAGGCATCCTAGGGTAAAAATACCTTCCCACATCACCCTGGAGGCTCTCTGGAAGCCAAAAACATCCTCCCAGATGGCCAACACACACATGCACGTTGGAGCTGGTCTAGGGCAGTGATGGCAAATCTTTCTTCCCTCGGGTGCTGAAACAGCGTGCGTGCGTGCTATCGCTCATGTACGAGTGCCCACACCGATAATTCAATGCCTTGGGAGGGCGAAAACAGTTTCCCCCACCCTCAGAGGTCCTCTGGATGCTGGAAACAGCCCAGTAGGCTCGTGTTTCATTCTCCCAGGCTCCAAAGGCTTCCCTGGGGAACATGAAAATGCCCTCTCACCCACCCCCCCGGAAGCTCTCTGGAAGCCAAAAATGTCCTCCCAGAGCCTCTGTGCGAGCAAGCCAAAAATCAGCTGGCCGGAACACACAGAGACATTGGGGCTGAGCTAGGCAACAGCTCGCGTGCCATAGGTTCACCGTCACTGGTCTAGGGCAACGTGTGTGTCACTCTGCTAAACCATGGTTTAACAAAAGTTTTGTAAATAAATCCTGTGGCAGTGAAACATGTTATCTCAATCGCTACAACTTGAAATGTACAGACCATATAAACCCTAGAAAGTTTAGAACTAAGAAGCCTTAAACAAGATCTAAGTATTGCCCACAAGATCATATGCTGCAACGTCCTGCCTGTCGGCAACTACTTCAGCTTCAACCACAACAACACAAGAGCACACAACAGATTTAAACTTAATATTAACCGCTCCAAACTTGACTGTAAAAAATATGACTTCAGTAACCAAGTTGTCGAAGCGTGGAACACATTACCGGACTCCATAGTGTCATCCCCAAACCCCCAACACTTTACCCTTAGATTATCTACGGTTGACCTATCCAGATTCCTAAGAGGTCAGTAAGGGACGAGTACAAGTGCACTAGAGTGCCTTCCGTTCCCTGTCCTATTGCTCTCCTATATCTCCTATACCTTTCTTCTATTCCTATATCTCTTCTTCTATTCTTTCATTGATACGTTCTATTACTATATCTTCTTTTCTATTCTTTCTTAGATATATTTTACTATGAGTATCTCCTCTATAACCTTCATCATGTATTTTACTATGTGTATATAGATATATACCCACTAAAACTCTCATTGTGTGTTGGACAAAATAAATAAATAAAATAAATAAACCATATACATAAGTGGGAAGGTAGCCGAGCCATCATTTTTCAGACATCTGAAAGGTTTTCTTCCACCCAGAGAATCCCTACGGACAACGAGACCATTCCCTGTCAGTTCATAAAAAGCAGAATTCTTATAAAACAGAGAATGGATACCATCAGTGAAAGAGGTGTAACAGTTCATCAAGATAACAGTCCTGAACTTGTAGTTTCTATCTATGCTTGTCTACTTTTGTTTTACAGACTGCGTAAATCAATAAGTCTTCCACTGATTTATGGTATAAAATACTGAGAAAATGAGCTGAATGTTTTGGACTCAAAGTCCAATTCAGAGACAGCCCATTTTAAAAAAGTATTAGAAAACAAAATGATTTTTTTCAAAAAAATACTTCTTAAAGAATTCCTTGGTGTACTAAGACCCAACAAATACTGCTAGATACTGCAGAATTACTTTATCCAACTTTGCTTCAGTCACTTCATTTTCCGTGATAACACTAGACTAAAACAAAACTCATAATGTGAGAGAATAAACAAAATGCATAATTTCTAAAGTAATAATCATTCTTTTTCGATACTCTCTGGCTACACCTATCAGCATTAGTTTTAGTAACATGTCATGTAACATATAGTTCTAATTTCAGATTTAAACTCTAGACCTGTATTATAACATTCTGGGTTAGACAAAAAAGATGTTTTGGATATTGTGTGAACTCCAAGTTCACAATCTCCCAGTTTCTAGTCCAATGCCTTTAACCACTACGCCCAGCTAGCTGTTAAAAAGAGAGGTGTCTGTAGTGTGTATACTACACTTTGATTGGAACTATATAAAATATACTCGGTGTTGTGGTTAGCTCTGGCCCAGCTCCTGCCCCAAGGACTGTGGATGTGGGGGAGACATCCACATGCTGCAGGCCTGTTTTGCCCCCCGGTGGAATCTGATGATGAAGGCTCCTCTGACCAAGAAGACATGAGTGACAGGGAGGAGGAGAGTGGCAGACAGCTCAGAAGGAGATCAATTATCTAGCTCCTCCTTGGATTCAGAACAAGAGTTAATGATACAGCCACGCATGAGGAGAGCGATGCATAGGCAGCAACAACTGAGAGATTATTATCAAAGAAAATGAGGCCACCTGTGGTTGGGTGGGGCTGTGGTAATTAGTGAGGCTGCTATAAATAGCAGCCTGTGGGTTTGGCCATTGTGGATCTTTGTGTTTCGTGACTGCTTTACTGACTTTGACCTTTTGTGTACTGATTTTTCCCTGCTTTGAAACTAAACCAGAGCAAAGTGTGTTTCACTTTGTGAAAGGAGGACTGTGAATTGCCTCTCAGCTGCGAGCTAAGTATCACAGAACTGATAAGGGACTTGTACAAATTACCAGTTTGTTTGGAGACGAGTGCTCTTTGCTATACCAAAAGAGGGCTTGGTTTAAGTGAATTTTCATTATAAAGAACATTGTTTTGAATTTTCAAACGTGTGTGTGTCTGAAATTTGTACCTGTGCATTTTTGGGAGGATTCTACCAGAGAGCCCGACAGAACACTCTGGATCTTGTGAAAGTGATTAATTAAATGTAAGCCCTGATATCCATCATCTCTAGGCTCTGATGAAATAGATACAACTGAGCTCAGTATTTTGAAAAGCAAAATAGTTGTTACTATAAAATATTTCATTTTTTTATTTTATTGTTTTTTCCCCCTTTAGACCTTGAGGTTTGTTATCTTCAGCAAAGATAATTAATCTAGATTCTGAGAATTAAAATAAGTTTGCATGATAGCTCATAAGTTTGGCCAAGTCTAAATCTCAAGTGAATCGTATTATCTGGGAAAAAGCCAAGTATGTATTTATTTTACTGGGTGTGATTTAATCACAAATGGTACATCCCTTTAGGTCAAGCCACATAACACGGTTAGATTTTCTTTTAACCAGTAGGACAGAGCATAAGCACAACTCACTCTTTCAGATAATGATACAGTGATAATAAATCACAATTTGCTACTCCCCACTGGCCGCCAAAGGGAAGGGGGGATCCTTATGCCAGTCATACATCAAGACATAAAAACCAATAGCCTGAAAATCAGAAGCAATAGGATCTCAAGAGGCAAGATTTGATGTTGAAGAAAAGCCTTGCTTCAAGGAGCAAAACCTCTTGTAGTTCTTCCTGCCAATTAAAAGCTTGAGTGTTTGGGGCAGTTCAGTACAGTGCTGCCTCTACCTACAAACGCCTCAACTTACGAACTTTTCTAGATAGGAACTGGGTGATCAAGATTTTTTTTGCCTCTTCTCAAGAACCATTTTCCACTTACAAACCCAAGCCTCCAAAATTGTAACCAGAAAAGGCCTTGTGGGGCCTCTCTCGGAATCTCCTGGGAGGAAATAGGGCCGGAAAAAGCAGGGAGAAGCCTCCATGGGGCCCCTCTAGGAATCTCCTGGGAGGAAACAGGGCCGGAAAAGGTGGAGAGAAGCCTCTGTGGGGACTCTATAGGAATCTTCTGGGAGCAAACAGGGCTGGAAAAGGCGGAGAGAAGCCTTCTTCGTGCCTCTCTAGGAATCTCCTGGGAGGAAACAGGGCCTCCACCCTCCCTGTGGTTTCCCCAATCACATGCTTCTTCTTACAAACCTTTCTAGTTAAAAACCTGGACACAGAAAGAATTAAGTTTGTAAGTAGAGGTATATGAAAATGACAAAATCACATGGTTGGTCCTTATGCAGCCCTCTTGAGCTCCATTTTTGCCGGCACAGTCCTAGCAAACCAAACTACTGTATTAGATGGCGGCACGCACAGACTGCCACCAACAGAACCGGATCTGTGACGCCAAAGTTACGTCACCAGCGGGTCACTAATGGGTTGGAGCGATCTGATCTGAACCAGGAGGAAGCCATCCCTGATGCAGACATGCAATCACCATTTGTGAACTTCTCAGACATCTTCTGACAAGCGAAGTCAATGTGGGAAGCCAGATTCGCTTAACAACTACAGTGGTTGGCTTAGCAATTGCGGCAAAAAAGGTAGAATGGGGCACAACTCACTTAACAACTGCCTTGCTTAACAACATAAATTTTGAACTCAGCTGTGGCCCACCAGATGAAATCTACTTGCAGTTTGGTACAAGTGTGGTACAAATATCCATGTTTAAGTGTTTCAGAAACCTATATATGAATCGCATCTTAACTAGCAGATCTGAAGAGCATATACAAGCATCTACAATCAAATAAGATGCCCAGATGGCATCCAGAACACAACTGAAGCTGCTATTTTGATTTTAGTTATCTTTTATTTGAGTTATCTTGCAGATGATTCTGCAACTTTACCTTTTATTTACTAGCAATGGCAATGCTGAATTAAAATTCACCATTTTGCTGCGCCCTTTTATGTGCTTTTTAAAAAGAATTGCACCAAGCTAATATTTAATACTGAACCACAGGGCTCCTATAGGAAAGAGAAAATATAAAATTTGAAAATACTGTACATGGCAACAGACAAATGCTGCTAATATTACTTACAACCAGAAAAGATATATTATAAGGATACAACACCACTCACCTGCACGAGAAATTGTGTAGAGTGTAAGCATGTACATTTTGCCAAATATTTTTATAACCACCACTTTTTTTCCCCAACGGTGTAGACCACACATATGTCTTCTACTGGAAATGAGGTCCATATGTGCAGACTTTTCAATTTAGCAAATGAAAACATTTAAAGACGAGAAGGCTGTATTTCAGAGATGAATTAGGATGCAGTATTAAAATATATGGTAAACTTACTTCATTTAAGATGTGATTAATCGATTTTATCCAGATAAAACTTTTCCCCTTTATACCATTTGCCTTATGGAGAATTATTAATACCATATGGCATTCCAGAAATGCAAGTTTTGTCTCATTTACTGACCCTTCTTGCCGCAGTTTTTAAATGAATCACTGCAGTTATTAAGTTAGTAACCCAGTTGTTAAGTGAATGTGGTTTCCCTATGTTGTGGTTAGCTCTGTCCCAGCTCCTGTCCCAAGGACTGTGGATGAGGGGGAGACATCCACATGCTGCAGGCCTGTTTTGCTCCGGGTTTCTACCAGAGAGCTCGACAGAACAACTTTCTTTTTACATTTCTTCTTGTGATGTTACTACATTTTCAATGCTAATTAATAGATATTAATCTCCAAATAATTAAATACATATATTATCTTAGTATGGATTCAGTAAGTCGTGATATTGAGTGTTTAGGTTTTAACTGTGCATTGTAACTTGTCAGCCTTCTGGTTTTATGCATGGCTTTCATACATACTAATTGCACAGTGGGGGAACAGAAATTCTAGCTGAAGGTGGAAAATTTATCTCCTAAGCATTAGAAATCCCTACTTAGAGTGCAATTATTCCAACCCAGCTGGAATTGAAATGAGGCAGAAGAGTATGCATTTCCATAACTGCTTGTAGATCTTGCCTTGTGTTGTACTGTCACAAAGTTCTATTGTTCCACACCGCTAGTTGCCAAGTGTGCCAGATGAAGGAATGTAAAATAATACGAAATTGTGTCGCATTATGAAATAAAGGGAGGGAGGCAATACATAAACTGGTAGGTATTTTTGATCATAGCAGATGTTTACAGCTGCATATAGCATGAACCTTTTTTAAAGCTTCATTTAGGTTGCAAATGCAATTCTTTTTCTATTTAATATATGGGGAGTAGGAGGGGAAGCATAAAACCAAAATGAATATACAAAATCTAGTATGTGGACAAAATCTTTAAAAATGCCTACCCTTTTAATTTCATATTTTAAAACATAGATTACAATAATATGTTGTGTTAGTTGATATTCTGATATGAACATACAGTGGTACCTCTACCTGAGAATGCCTCTACTTACAAACTTTTCTAGATAAGAACCGGGTGTTCAAGATTTTTTTGCCTCTTCTCAAAAACCATTTTCCATTTACAAACCTGAGCCTCCGAAACTGTAACCATAAAAAACAGGAAGAAGCCTCTGTGGGGCCTCTCTAGGAATCTCCTGGGAGGAAGTAGGGCCGGAAAAGGCAGGGAGAAGCCTCTGTGGGGCCTCTCTAGGAATCTCCTGGGAGGAAATAGGGCCGGAAAAGGCAGGGAGAAGCCTCTGTGGGGCCTCTCTAGGAATCTCCTGGGAGGAAACAGGGCCTCCACCCTCCCTGTGGTTTCCCCAATCGCATGCATTATTTGCTTTTACATTGATTCCTGGTCACGGAATGAATTAAGTTCCTAAGTAAAGATGCCACTGTATTTCCTTCATTAGGATGTGGCAGCAGGGGGTCAAAGCATTTCAAACCATTTTGAAAGCCAGAAGTAATTTCTCAAGAACAGCACATGTGACATCTGCTCATCCTTGCCATCTTATTTAACCAGCCTGTAAATCAACCAGCCTGCTGGTCTTCACAAGTGCTGGGCTGCAATCTGATTCTGATCATCCAAGCACAACCAGGAGATTAGGGAAATGTGTTATATCTAATCTTTATGATAAATTTATGACGGCTCCTGATTTTTATTTCTACAAGAATTATGAAACCTGAGCTATGCACCAGGGTAACATAACCTGTAGGAAGTCATTTGTACCTTATTGAGGTTTATTCCCTCTCCAAGTACCTAGAGAAAGGAAAACACTCTGTTCACTCTGGACTGCCAAAGCCTCCTTGAACGCCTTCTGGCAGCCCAGAAAAGCCCGAGATGGATTAAAGGAGGAATGACAGGTCGGACCTTTGTGCCACTCTCAAATTTCCTGGGAAATTTTTCCGGGCTCAGGTTCTTAAGTAGACAATGGTTCTTAAGAAGAGGCAAAAAAATCTTGAACACCCGGTTCTTATCTAGAAAAGTTCTTGAGTAGAGGCGTTCTTAGGTAGAGGTACCACTGTATTTGTTTTTTAGATGCTTTGCAGTTCCTTGTCCTAATTCAGTGGTGGAGAACAACCATCCAAAGTCTAGCACCTGAGTAAGTTTATAGGTATTTGGGAATCTTTTGTAGAGCCAGGTGAAAAAGAAAAACATTGCAAGTAGTTTAAAGAAAATCCTAGTCTAAATTCATGGGCAAACAGTGAGTAGGGTGAAAATAATAAGGCCTTAGTGATTATATAAACTATTTACATTCCCGTAATCCCTTAATTTGGGTCAAGATGAACAAAACAAAACTAAACTAAAAACCCAAAACAAAACTTTGGAAGAATCTCAGAAGGAAGAGTTGTTTGGAGAAGTAGAATCAAAACATGACTATAAAAAGCAATGGCTTGAAAGAAGATTAGAAAAAAAATTTTAAAAAAGAAAGAAAAATTGTATAATAGCAGAACATGGCAGTAGCCCGAGAACGGTACGTTAAAAGGAAATAAATGGAATGTTTTTTTTTAATTGACCAAGGACAAAATTATCAGAGGAAAACTAAGAGATTACTTTGGATAAATGCCAATTGTGTTAAGGTTGAAATAATTGACAGTATGACTAAAAGCAGAAAAATTACCCAAATATAATGCATTTTTTTAAGAAAGCAGGATTGAGTTGGGAAGATATTAGACTGGTATTTACATAAAACAAATGGATACACAGTCAACAAGAATTACTGGAACTATGACATCACAAAGTCATGGGACATCTTATGGGAGTTTAATATTCAGACTGAACACACCAGACATTACTCTCATTGAAAAAATATCATACCAATAAAAGAGAATATTGGTAGCTCAGGATTGAAATGAAGGATCCTTGGTAGTCTCTGAGCTTATTTGTTTCTTTGCAGACTTTTTATTACATAAACTAGGCAACATCATCAGTGTTAGAAAAGAGTCACTTTAATCGAAACATTTCAAGAGGCTGTGATGTTGAAAACAAAGAATTTTAAAAGTTTACAAAATACTGAGATTTGGAAACAAGGCATTGCAAAACTTTGCAAATACAGTACCATTAGATGAGAATATATGTAGTTCAAGGTTGAATTGTGGAGTTTTTGGTGCTCTCTGAGCTTGGTTGTTTGATTGAAGACAACCTGTTACCAGACTGATTAGCATCTTTGGTGCACCTTCAGCATCCTTAGTGAAGGTTTTACCTGGCCTGGTAACAGAGTGATTGTAAGTAGGCAACCAAGCTCAGAGGGCATCATGAATTCCAGTTTGGAAATTGTTGTGGTTTGCTCGCGTCCTGCACAATTAATCATGGACTCAGAGGATACAAAGACTGTGGAGGTGTCCAGTATTTCTGGCACTTGAGACTGACAGTGAAGAAGATGTGGTGTCAGAGTCTGAACAACAACCAGGGCCTTCTGCACTTCCTGAGATGAATGACTCAGGAGAAGAGAAGGAGTCTCTTCTGGATGCCAGAGCGCACGGCTTCTAGGAGACATGAGTGGTTTGCTAGGAGGAGATTTACTCAGGAATAGCACTGATGACTACTGGGTCATGCCCTCAGGGTATTTAAGAGTGAGTCGAACCATGCAGAGAACAACGTGGTTCATTATAGATACTTTAGTAATGGCTTGTGTATTCAGCTTGTGTTTAAAATAACACATACCTGGCTTTATTAATGAACTTCGGCCTTCCAGTCAGTTTCTGACATCTGCACTCTTGAAATCTGACTCCAACCTGGTAATTACAGTGGTACCTCATCATACGAACTTAATTGGTTCCAGGAGGAGGTTCGTAAGGTGAAAAGTTCGTAAGATGAAACAATGTTTCCCATAGGAATCAATGTAAAAGCAAATAATGCGTGCAAATCCTTCAGGAAAATCCCAAACTTTAGAAGAGAGGCGAACAGAGGGCAGGGAGGAGCAGCTAAAGGGGGCGGGTGGAAGAAGCAAGGCTAGGCTAAAGGGTGAGTGGGAAGGAAGAAAGGCAAGGGGGGTGCCCCTCCCTTTTCTTTCTTCAAAAGACACCGTTTCAGTGCCCTTGCAACATGAAAAATCTTTACTCCTCCAAGTTGCCCCTCCCTTTTCTTTCTTCAAAAGACACCGTTTCAGTGCCCTTGCAACATGCAAAATCTTTACTCCTCCAAGTTGCCCCTCCCTTTTCTTTCTTAAAAAGACACCGTTTCAGTGCCTTTGCAAGCATGCAAAATCTTTACTCCTCCAAGCTGCCCCTCCCTTTTCTTTCTTCAAAAAAAGGGGGGGGAAGAAACCCCTTCATCCCAGCAGCAGCTGCTTGGATTCGTAAGGTGAAAATAGTTAGGAAGAAGAGGCAAAAAAATCTTAAACACCGGTTTCGTATCTTGAAAAGTTCGTTAGAAGAGGCGTTCGTAAGATGAGGTACCACTGTGTTTATCTTCTGTCTGGGACTTTAGCCAGCTGATCAGACTTTGCTAGATTTGATTCTACTTTTGAAAAGACTTTTAAGACTCTTAACAGTCTGAGATATTTTGTAAATATTAAACTCTTTTATTAGTTATTTCACTGGTGTGCATCTGATTTCTGGGGGCTGAGACAGAACAGAAATAGTTGACATTAGGGTCAATTGCAGTTGTGGCACTGGGCACAATACCTCAAGGACTTAGAAATTGGATTGCTTAAATTTGGCACAAGTAATGATTGCCCAGCTATAAACAGCAGCACAGTTGGGCAAGTCATATATAATTAGACATTAACTTCCTGATCCCCAAACCCTTTGGCAGAGTTTGAATCACGAAGAGGTCATGGGCTCTGATGCACAATTAGTGGAAGTGGAATTAAATACAACCTTGAGATGTCAGCAGGATGACACAAGAGAACATGAATTATCTTGTATTATTTATTTAGCTATTGCCTATCGATGGATACGCGATTGCATTTCTGCAAAATGTGTCGAACTGTTGTTCTTCTCTTCTCTGCGGAAAAATTGAAACGGGATTACTCTCCTCCTCCAGCTCCTTCTCTTAAATGAAATTTGGCAACTGTTGCAAGCAAATCTAGCCCCCACCCTGTCAATCTTTTGTCAATCATCAAGAGCCATAATGAACAATATAGTGAGCAAACAGGAACACCACAGAAAATGACAGTGTGAGGGTGTGTTTTGAATATTAACTGGATATGTAAATGAGCCAGGCCATATGCTGCAAGAATAGAGAAAGAAATAGTCCCTTGGATCACATAATTGTTCTTTCATTGTTCCTATTTTCAGATTCTTTGTAATGAAACATGAGCTGAATTTTAAAGTCAGTATTAATAATAAAAATTGATTCATGGCATTTTCTTTTGTTAGATGGAAGCTTTTGCAAAACTTAGGAGCCCTATACATCCCATAAGAGTTTATAAAATCATTTAAATAACCAAGAGGAATCAGAATTTTATGTTATTTGGAATAAGGTGTATACTGTATATGGATAAATAAGAAGAAAAATTAAATGGTAAAGCTATGTGAGAATTATAAATATATTATGATTTATCTTCTTTTTCTTTTTATGATTTTTTTTTAATTATAAGGTTGAATAAAATTTCTTCTTTTCATTTAAAATAATATGTTGACTTAAGGTATTAATAATGTATTCTTTTTCTGTAAAGAAATTTGACTTCTATGACAAGAGGGGAAATTGTAACCCCTACTTCATGTTAAATGTTTGTTTGTATGTTTGTCAATTTTTATGGAAAATCAATAAAGTTTTATATAAAAAAAAGAGTTTATAAAATCATTTAGGCTGGGATCCTAATGGTACCTATGAATGAGGCATGTTGGATCTTTGTAAAGTAGGATTTTACTCTCAAGAAATTCAGAGCCTTTGGACCTATTGATCTGTGACTCACTTTATTCTCTTGCCATATGCCATCATAGAAGCAACTGGTCTTCAGTGACGATTTCTGTGCTTTTTTCCTTACCTGGAAGGCAGAGACTGAAAGTGGTTGACTGCTTGGATGGGGATGAAGATAATAAGCAGCTGGCTGTCTAGATGGTTAGTGATGAGGAAAGAGAAAGAAGTAGAAATCCCTGTGCTCTAGAGGAAAAAAGTTTGTGAAAAAACCTCAATATGCAGTTCCTTGTGCCAAAGTAAATATTCCATTATTTTACAGGAAAACTCTGGGTCCTATTCTTTTTAATATGTTTGTGAGTGACATAGGGGAAGGTTTGGAAGGGAAGGTTTGCCTATTTGCCGATGACTCTAAAGTGTGCAATAGGGTTGATATTCCTGGAGGCATCTGTAATATGGTAAATGATTTAGCTTTACTAGATAAATGGTCAAAGCAATGGAAACTGCAGTTTAATGTTTCCAAATGTAAAATACAGTAATCCCTCGCTATACCGCGCTTCACCTACTGCGGCTTCACTTCATCGCGGGTTTTCAAGAAATATTAATGAGAAAAATCATTCGCGGATCTTCGCTGGTTCACGGGTTTCTGAGGAAGTCGATCGGCAGATTTAAACAGCCCGCCGAACTTGATCGGCAGGTTTTTTTAAAAAAAAAATATCTAAAATTGTAAATACTGTATTTAAATACTGTATCTAAAATAAATACTGTGTGGGAAGGGTTTATAAACACTTAAAACAATGAAAACTTACCAATTACAATATAAATACTTAAATAAGTACTATCAGTGGATAAATTCCACATCGCGGATTTCACCTATCGCAGCCAGGTCTGGAACGTAACACCAGCGATAGGTGAGGGCCTACTGTAATGCACTTGGGGAAAAGGAATCTTCAATCTGAGTATTGTATTGGCAGTTCTGTGTTAGCAAAAACTTCAGAAGAAAAGGATAGTGATTTCTGACAGTCTCAAAATGGGTGAACAGTGCAGTCAGGCAGTAGGGAAAGCAAGTAGGATGCTTGGCTGCATAGCTAGAGGTATAACAAGCAGGAAGAGGGAGATTATGATCACGCTATATAGAGTGCTGGTGAGACCACACTTGGAATACTGTGTTCAGTTCTGGAGACATCACCTACAAAAAGATATTGACAAAATTGAACGGGTCCAAAGACGGGCTACAAGAATGGTGGAAGGTCCTAAGCATAAAACGTATCAGGAAAGACTTAATGAACTCAATCTGTATAGTATGGAGGATAGAAGGAAAAGGGGGGACATGATTGAAACATTTAAATATGTTAAAGGGTTAAATAAGGTCCAGGAGGGAAGTGTTTTTAATAGGGAAGTGAACACAAGAACAAGGGGACACAATCTGAAGTTAGTTGGGGGAAAGATCAAAAGCAACATGAGAAAATATTTTACTGAAAGAGTAGTAGATCCTTGGAACAAACTTCCAGCAGACATGGTAGATAAATCCACAGTAACTGAATTTAAACATGCCTGGGATAAACATATATCCATCCTAAGATAAAATACAGAAAATAGTATAAGGGCAGACTAGATGGACCATGAGGTCTTTTTCTGTCGTCAGACTTCTATGTTTCTACGTAACTTTTTTACTTAAGATCCTGGTCACGGAACAAATTAAGTTTATAAGTAGAAGTACCACCGTATTTGTTTTAAACATTATTTTCCCAGATAGGCTTTGAAACTAAATACTTTAGTTGGAAAATCTGATTCAATCCCTGTATATTTTGATTTGTAATTCCTCAATGGGTAGTTCATCACCATACTTCCTAAATGTTATATATTGTTGTTGTTTTTCCATATGGAAATCTCCTATTAGCATTTAAGTTGTTTGGCTTTTGTTTATACTTTTTTAAAATAAATGGATGATTTAAAAGTCTAGATGAAGCAGACCGTTAACTATGTAAATATTTCCCTATGATGTTATAAATGAAAACAAGCTGTAAGCTGCCTGGAGTTGAGTAGGTAGCCTATAAATAAATGTAATAAATAAATAACAAACCACTGTCTCTTCAGGTGAGAAAAGGGACTACTGAAGAGACAGGGCAGTAAGGACGACAAGGTGGAAACCATCTCCCCTCGGTCCTCAAAGTTAAGCTTTGAACTTCAAAATTAAAAAAGCAAGTGCCAATAAAACTGAACCAGGAAGGAATTTCACATTCAAAAGAACTGTTGCTTGGGTAGAGAGTTGTAAATTAAGAGATTATACCATGGTTACTTTTTATTTCTTCTGCTGCTTCTACAATATTTTCCTTTGTAGCAATTGTGATAAAAGTTCATTGTATTTACACAGCTCAATGATTTGGATTTGTTACACTTTGGGCTCTTTATACAGTGGATTCCCTACCACTACCAGATATACTCCAAGTATATATTTTTTTCCCACCCAGCAGATTTTTATGGAAAATTCCTTTAGAATTTACAAATACATTATCGAAGCTATGAGCTTACTATACTGCTAAAAAAAATAAAGGAAACACTTAAACAACAGAATATAACTCCAAGTAAATCAAACCTCTGTGAAATCAAACTGTCCACTTAGGAAGCAACACTGATTGACAATCAATTTCACATGCTGTTGTGCACATTCAACTTTGCACAGAACAAAGTATTCAATGAGAATATTTCATTCATTCAGATCTAGGATGTGTTATTTGAGTGTTCCCTTTATTTTTTTTGAGCAGTGTTCATCAGTCGCAGTGGATCAGCAGAAAGAACAGAGAGAATTATGCCTTCTAGCTCCCTCTTATGGCAATTTGTAACACTCCCTTTTAAAGCTATAGTACAGTACTTCAATACATACAAACATGCATTGTTAGCTTGTTTACATATTGCAAACCCAACTATCTTGTACAGTTATCTTTAGGTACATTTATCTCATGAGATACTTACATAAGGATTAGAAGCATATTCTGACTAACTTGATTTTGACTCTCTGGGAGAGCTTTTTCAGGAGGAGTTTACTTATTTAGAAAAAAAAAGACTTCAAAGCAGGGGTTCTTACCTTTCGGGGAAATAGGTCCCCTTTCACAATCTAATGAAAACCATGGACATCACCTCAGAACAAATTATTCAAATGGATAAAATGTGTAACACATAAAACCTATTATGCTCAAATACAATTTAAACATAAGAGAACTGTACTCCACCAAGAAATGAAGGCAGCTGGAAAGAGAGAGAAAAAATCTACCCCCTTTTGGAGGATTTGTGCCCTATTTATTTATTTATTTATCTATTTATCTATCTATCTATCTATCTATCTATCAAATAATTATAGGGTGATAATTTGTACATATAAAACATTAGATAATGATAAAAAGTAGACAATAGGACAGGGACGGTAGGCACAATGGTGTGCTTATGCCCGCCCCTTACAGACCTCTTAGAAAGGAGGAGAGATCAATTGTAGATAGTCTAAGGTTAAAGGTTTTGGGGTTAGGAGTAGAAACCACAGAATCCGGTAGTGCATTCCAGGCGTTGATTACTCTGTTGCTGAAGTCGTATTTTTTGCAGTCAAGTTGACATTTAGTTTAAATCAATTTTGTTCCCCACCCCAAATTCCTAAGAAAGGAGAATTGACAAAAGAGTATCTCCGTAATAAGTACAACAATTCTCCCCAGTCTAATATGCTATATGTATCTTAGCTGTTATTCTCTGCAGGATAATAAGAACTGTATGGTAGTCAGAAGCATTTAAAATGAAAGTTTAGATGATTTCAGTGTTTTGGCAGATTGTGGCAAAGTTCAACAGATCTTATTGCATGGAACTATCACTAAGGAATTGTTCTAGATAGACGTTATTCATAATCTTGCCATTCTTGGTACACAACCCAATTTGATGTGACATTTCCTTATCAATACCATGGGTTTCAAGAGAACACCAAGATAGTTAGTTTCATGCAGTCCTTTCAAACAGAAATTCCCTGGTGAGCTTTTCTTCTACAAGACATAAGCCAGCCAGAAACAAAATGGAAAACGCTACATTCTGAGAACAGAAAGTAACTTATTCTCTTTCCCAGCACACATGAGAAGCTTCAAGATCTGAATTTCCTGAGACGAAAACTATATTTTTTTTAAAAAAGCAGCTTTACAAACAAGAGATAATTTATTCTTTTTTTAAAAAAATATCCCCGTCCCTTTTAAAGCATGTTTCCCACCAGTAATGGGATCCAGGTTACGGTACCTAGTGCGCCGTCCTGGTAGGGAAATCTGGGACGCGCATGAAGTTGCGCATCCCCAATGTGTATACGCATGCCCCGTGAGATTTTCCTTCTGCACATGCGCAACAAGCAAAATGTTGTGTGAGGACGCTCATGTGAGATTTCGGTGATTTTAGGTGACTTTTTGCCTAAATTACCAGGAAAAGTCGCTGAAATCTCGCTCATGTGTCCTCATGCGAGACTTCGCTTGCTGCGCATGAGCAGATGGGTGCGTGCACACCTGCAACAGCCTCTCAGGGTGCACTGGTAGCGTCAAAGACCAGCAGCCCTTCACTATTCCCCACCCACCCCCATTGTAATTAGTGGAAACTGCCACAAAATATTGCAGTTTGTGGCATGCTCTTCAGAGTACAGTAGTACCTCTAGATACGAGTTTAATTCGTTCCAGAAGGGAGCTTGTATGTCGAACAACTTGTATCTGGAACAAATGGCTTTAGACTTTGTTTTCCCCCTACGAGATAACCAGAAGCAAGGATTCCTGAGCCACCTAGTGGACGCTCGGCTCATATCCCGAATTTGAGCTCGGGTCTCGAAAAGAAATTTCTCTCCCCTCCTGGCTCGTATCTTGGAATACTCGCATGTGGAGCAGGTAGTATCTAGAGGTACAACTGTACCAACTGTACCACTCTGAGAATGGGTTCGTTGATAACGACTATGTTTGCACAATCCAATCAGCCAACGGTATTTAACCAAGTGTTGTTGCTAACCCAATGAGATCACAGAACTGTTCTTAAAAGATAAAATTTATTTATGACCTATCCAGTTGTTAAGGCCTATAGAAGACGGCCTTTTGAATTTGACCCCATTGTCAAAGACCATTTTTTATGGCATACAACGGATGACTATCTCCTGTGCTATTTCAGTATAAGCATTCCCTTTGGAGACACATTTGTTAAATCTCATTAATCTTTCCTTAGATGATTTTAGCATTTAACCTTAATCGTATTTTATTCATGTTAACTAACATTGATTGTTTTCAGTATACACCAAAACAGAAGACAAATCTTTCTAATAAGTCGTAAAATTGACCAAAAGTAACATCCTGAACTTGTCGTCAGCCAGATTTGACAGCTGAAACACATTTTAGCATTTAAACCGGCTCAAGCTAATATTTTGTTTTTTCCAAAATGAATCTGTGATCCTTCAAATTATGCACTTATTACAAACTAATTCAACAATCATCAAAACAGGAAGCACCATTAATATAAAAATATGAGAATCCACCAAAACAGAAATATAAAATGTGGTGCAGATTTGGCTGATAGAATATTATTTTTAAATCAGAAACCATATTTTTTTTTTAAAAACCCAATAGATTTTAAAACAAAAAATTATTTTGATTATTCAAATGGCATTTCTCCAAAGGACAATCTATCCAAATATTGCCTTCCACCGTTCCAAGAATTAGATGTAATGGTCTTTTGCAACAGCCAGAATCTAAAAAATTGATGGAGTACCGTAACTCTTTAGGGTCTGAACTATTGTCACAATACACAAAGCAAGTAGGCAGTAGAATTGAAATGTTATCTCCCACGTCAAGGAGGTAAAGTTATCAGTAATAGAAAACTTTCTAAGCTGTCCTACGGACACTTTGGGGATGTGATTTTTTCTTCCACTTTAAACCAACAGTTGATAAAAGAAACATAAAGCATGGCCAAGAGTCCAGGAATGCAGCTTTGGCTTTTTCTATTAAAGCCAGATGTACTACACTGTGGCAGAAGACACAATGGTCCTCTCAAATCTGTTTTGCAAAAACTTCACAACTGAAAAATCAAAGCATATTCACAGAAAAAGTTAATGAGTGAGGGTCTTCCCCTGCCAGTTATACTCAGTAGAGAAACTTTTTTACTATACCAACATAACAAGGACGAGCATAATATAACTTTATTGTGTGGGAAAGGGTTATTATAAGCTGTTTATATTTTATTGTTCAAATGTTATGCACCACTATATTTATTTCACATTTAGGAAACTAGAGCTAGTTTTATATAAGTAAGAATTTATAATTATTTGAACTTATTAATTTGAATGTTAAATGTATGCATACATGAAAGAACATTTAGAAATTAATATGACAAGGTTTCTCTTTTTTAGTTATATTAAATAAGTGAATTTTAAAAAATCTATAACTTGATAATAATAGAATGTAATAGTTTAAAAATAAAATAAACTTAGAGTATTTTTGCAATATTATAAATATTAAAGTGTTATTTTTTATAATTTATTACTAGTTTAAGTATTTGATATTTTATAGATAAGAAAATTAAAAATTACATAAACTATAACATAAAGAATATAGAGTTAAATTTAACAAGAACATAGAACATGTGTGTTATATCTGTATTGATCTGATTATAGTTAGGTTTTTTTTTCTGTATTAGTTAGACTTCTGTGACAAGTGGAGCAATGGTAGCTCTTTGAATGTTGAATGTTGTTTGTTTTTGTTTGTCTAATGAAAAATAATAAAAAAAATATTTTTTAAAAAAAGGAAACTAGAGCTAGACCAGCTGTTAGCCCCAAAAGCTCTCCAGATGATTCTGGATCAACCTTTCTTTTGCAACCCAACCTATCTCCCATGAATATTATTATGGGGGAAAATAAAAGCCCGAAGGCTAAGAAGATATCCGCTGTTTTAACCATTTATATTTGTTTCAAGAAAACACTTTCTTCCAGATGATTTCCTGACAATTGTTAACATTCAGAAAATGAAAGACATCTGCTCATAAAGAAGGAGCATAGAAAACTAGATACAAGGTTTATTTTCAGATTCTGAAAAATGCTAAGTACTGCATCAGCAGTTTAAATAATATTTATAAGAGAGGTACAAAATTGATACTAAGTGTTGACTCTTATCTATTTTTTTTATACCAGCTATTTCAAGAAACATTTTTTAAAGAAAGAACAGATCATTTTGACAGTGAGGTTTGTTTGCACTTGTCATTTCATAGCACTGTTGTTTTTAATGGTCGATGAAGATACATCAAAATATCCAGGGTCCATGAAGATTTTTTTTCAACAAAACCTAATACATTTACATATAATGTATTAATTTCTTCCCTACTTTCAAAAGGCAGATAAAGGAACAGAGGACAGAAATCTTTCTTTCTTTCTTTCCTCCCTCCCTTCCTTCCTTCTATTTCCAATGGACTCATTGTAATCCATATAACAACGGATTAGATTTATAGACTGACAGAAGAATATTAACAGTGCTTATTTTTTCCTTAGCTGACTTAATTTTCAATGGCTTGGTGCACTAACTTAATAACTTAATCATATTATTTTATATAACATGCCACAGGCTACAAATTAATATTCTATGTAGTCTGAAGACCCATGCTCCAGCATATATGAAAAACTTCAAAAGATGGAAGAAACTCAAAAGTTCTTTGTAAGAAATAACATAGCTTTGGTATTTCTATGTAAGAAATTTCCTACATGGCTTTGGACCAGGGTATCCTACGGCAGTGGTCCCCAACCTTTTTTCCACCAGGGACCAGTTTCAGCAAGACAATTTTTCTATGGCCCGGTGGGGGCGGAAAGGGGGTTTAGCTTATCGTTCCATTGTCTCTCTCCCCCCCTTTTTAATTTTGCGGGGGAGTTGAGGTGACAGAGGGAGGAAGGGTAGGAGGGGGCGGTTTCCTGTCTCTTTCCCCTCCTGTTCACTCGGGACCGCCGTTTGCCTTTCAGCAGTTCCAGAGGACATCCCCCCCCGTTCCGGCTGGGATTGCAGCAAGGAATCCCAGAGCAGGGGGAAGTGCCTCCACGGACACAGTCACCTTCCTTTGCGATCGCTGCCTGCTTGGAGTGCCCACCACTGCCAGGTCTGGTAATTTTCTTGCAGCAAGGAATCCTTCTAAAAGAAAATTACCAGAGCTGGTGGTGGGGGTTTCATGGTCACACACACACCCCTGGCTTCGCTCCCACCCAGGACCCCGGGAATAGGGTGGGGGAGCCTAGCAAAAAAAGAGCTGCACAATGCCAAAGCCTTTTCGTTTGAGCTGCAGGCAGAGCGAGGGCTTCGCAAGGGCTTCGCAAGGAGTAAATAGACCACTTTCAACGAGAGAAGAAAGACAGGAAAGGAAGAAAGCAAGCAAGCAAAGGTTTTCTCAGCCCGAGGCAAATGGCGGTCCCAAGTGAACGTGAGGGGAAAGAGACAGGAAACAGCTTGGCACTCGCCGGCTCCACAGCAGCTGCTGACTCCGCGGCCCGGTGCAAAATGCCTTGCGGCCCGGTACTGGTCCGCGGACCGGCGGTTGGGGACCCCTGTCCTACGGAATTCCTGCTGCATCTCCTAGCTGTCTTCATTCTGAGATAATCTGAGCCCCTCAATCACGTGTCTGCATGACAGATAGGAGATGGGCGGTAACTGAAGCAAGTCCCTTCTCAGTCTCATGTTCTCTCACCAGAAAAGCTCACCTGAATGTTGCTATTTGCACTAGAACAGGGATCTCCAACCAGATGGCTGGGAAATTCTGGGAGCTGAAGTCCGCCAGGCTCAAAATTGCCAAGGTTGAAGATCCTTGTACTAGTGGAACACATTTTTATTTCAAAACTTTAATTGTGCTGTCAACTTGCCTGCCATTTTTAATCTGTGTCTAGAAGAGGAAGTGGGTTAGAAGTTAAACATTTGATTTAAAGCCCCATCACAATGGAATATATGGCTCCTTCTTTTTTCTTTAAAAAATGATATTTCTATCCTTTTGGAAATAAGAAATCTGTTCATGAAATGAAACATACCACAAAACCAGAAATGCATCTTTGCCCATGCAACTTCCTTAGAATAAGATGGGACTTATGCAGTATTTCTGATTTTAAAAAAACCTTTGGAAATGCTTCTGACATGTTGGCTACAACATGGTATACAACAATGAATATGCAATTCTTAGGAGATTCAATAGGATTTTGTACAATTACACAATCTTACAATTAATTTGTGCCAAAACTGATCATCTAATAGTGGTTAATATCACTAGTGATTTACTCTCTGGTATTTTCAGTGTGAAAAATATAACTTAAAAAGTGATTTTTGTTCTCAACTAATCTAGCGTATAATTATTACTTTGGGAAAATATGAATGCAGCAGCAGTAATGATACAATATTAAATTAAAATAAAAGGAGCGATTCGCCTAAAAGGAAACCTCCTCCTCTTTAACTGTATTTTATCATGTTTCTATCACTCCACAGATCTCGTCTAAATATCTTATTTTATCCTCTCAAAATAAGCCTCACTGTAATTTTTTCAAATGCATATTTCAACATAGATAATCAAAGGATGAGTATTTCAATTTACTTAAAAATTAGAAATAAGTAGTAAAATATTTTTAATATCATGAAACACACCCTAAAGCATTATTTTATGGATTCTTGCTCATATCTATACACTGCCGGGCATCAGCAACGGCTTCAGGCACTCGGACAATCATATTGTTCATATATTTCTTCAAGCAAATTTGACAGCCCAAACGTGATCTGCAGAAGGGAAAAAGGATATTGTATGAATGATATTATAACATTCCACTATTGTAATATTACAATGTTTGAAGATTGAATGGCACTGAAAAATGTGACTTATGATTGTTTTTCACATTTATGTTGTAGCACCCCATGGTCATGTCATAAAAATTCAGATGCTTGGCAAGTGACTCATATTTGTGACGGTCACAGCGTCCCAGGTCACATGATCATCTTTTGCAACCTGACAAGCAAAATCAATGGGGAGGCCAGATTTACTCAACAACTGTGTTACTAATTTAAGAAGTACAGTGATTTCACTTGACAACTGTGGCAAGAAAGGGCGTAAAATGGGACAGAACTCAAGCAACAACTATCTCGCTTGTTGCGGTTGACTCGCAGTCAGGCAGATCTCTGTCCATGGACTTTGAGCCTAATGAGCTGGGGCCATCTGGGCATGGCCGACCATCTGCCGGAAGAGTGAAAGAGCAAGCCGGAGGAAGAGGGATAGTCTGGGTGTGAGGAGCCTACAGAGGCTATAGATCCCCCAACTGGGGATGTGCAGCCCCCAACTGGGGCTTTGCCAGGTCTGAGGACAAGGAAATAAGGGACCTGATCCTGAATGCTCGGGTGAGAAGGATGAGAGGTCGGCAGGAGCAGTTGAGAAAGGTCAGAAAGAAGAAGTGAGCACAGCTGTGCACACTCAGCACTTCCCGAGAGTATTTAAGGGGAGGAGTTTAGAGGGTACTCTTTGCAAGAAGTCAACATTTGTGCCTCCAGAGGGGAAAAGCTTGTAAAGAGTGTTTTACCTAACAAACCTGGATTCAGTATTGGACATTTATTTAAACAGAACTCCAGACTGCAGCTGTACACCATTCTCTAAGAATGCTCATATGCCTATATGCAGTGCAGGTATATTTTAATAAATAAAATGATAATGCCGTCCCGAGTCTGCGGAGAGGGGTGGCATACAAATCTAATTAATAATAATAATAATAATAATAATAATAATAATAATAATAATAATAATAATGCATATGTTTTTTTAGTTTTTTAATTGTATACCACCCAGAATCATTTTGCAACAGAGATGGATGGCCTCCAAATCTGATGTATAAATAAATAAATCTAAATTTATTTTAAATACATTTAAAATCTAAAACAAAAATTAAAGAACAAGTAGAAAAAGGAGCACGATATCTGTCAAGAGTAATTTCCATGGGCAGACAGAATATGCTTGTCCTTGAGTTAAGCAGCAGGTGGTCAATTGAATAAAAACAGTGAAGGTGATTCCACCTTACCTTTCTGTCAAGCCATAGGCAAGGTCCAGCATATCCATTTCTTCATCTGTGATTGCATCTAATTTTTCAAATACGTGGTCTTCAAAGATTAAGTGACATGTAGAGCAGGCCAGTGTTCCTTCACATGCACCTAAAGTTAAATTAGGTACACATTTAATTCATTAACTTTCAACAACATTTTGTGTTCATCATTCAACATCAACAACATAATCCCATACTCCCAGTCTCCTCTGTACAGAAACCTGGTGGTATATAAAGTGGGGAGAATGAATGGAAGGACTGATGTTATCTCTTCCTGATAATTAACATTTTGGAGCCGTTATGGCAAACAATGTATGAAATAAGGTTAAAGTGTTTAAGTCGGGCTGTAGGAAAAGCAAGTAGGATGCTTGGCTGCATAGCTAGAGGTATAACAAGCAGGAAGAGGGAGATTGTGATCCCGCTATATAGAGTGCTGGTGAGACCACATTTGGAGTACTGTGTTCAGTTCTGGAGACCTCACGTACAAAAAGATATTGACAAAATTGAACGGGTCCAAAGACAGGCTACAAGAATGGTAGAAGGTCTTAAGCATAAAACGTATCAGGAAAGACTTAATGAACTCAATCTGTATAGTCTGGAGGACAGAAGGAAAAGGGGGGACATGATCGAAACATTTAAATATGTTAAAGGGTTAAATAAGTTTCAGGAGGGAAGTGTTTTTAATAGGAAAGTGAACACAAGAACAAGGGGATACAATCTGAAGTTAATTGGGGGAAAGATCAAAAGCAACATGAGAAAATATTATTTTACAGAAAGAGTAGTAGATCCTTGGAACAAACTTCCAGCAGACGTGGTTGGGAAATCCACAGTAACTGAATTTAAACATGCCTGGGATAAACATATATCCATCCTAAGATAAAAATACAGGAAATAGTATAAGGGCAGACTACATGGATCATGAGGTCTTTTTCTGCCGCCAGTCTTCTATGTTTCTATGAAAGCTGCAGCACAAATCAGAACAATTTTAATTCAACACATCTAAGGACATAAGGTTGAAGAATGCAGTTACAACATTGGTACCATTTGGCATTGGTAGGCTTCAGTCTTAAAAGGCCATGGTATCATGCTCTGGATTCCCCAGAGCATGAAGGTAGGTACCATATAGTTTAAAGATATACAGTGATCCCTTGATTTTCGTGGGTTCAAACTTCACGAAACGCTATACCACGGTTTTTCAAAAAATATTAATTAAAAAATACTCCGCGGTTTTTTTTCTATACCACGGTTTTCCCCACCCGATAACGTCATACGTCATCACCAAGAGTCACTTCTCTCTCTCTTTCTCTTTCTTTCCTGTCATTCTCTGCTTCAATCATTTTCTCATTTCTCTTTTTTCTCCCTTTTTCTATCATTTTTCTCTCTCTCTATACCTTCCACTCTCCCCCCTCTTGCTCTCTCTCTCTTTCTCCCTCTCCCTCTCTGTGAGAACGCCTGCCCCCACCTCTCCTGCAGCCCCCTCGCTGATAGCTGGGACGAAAGTGCTCTCAGCTAAGGGACTGTGAGAGGGGCGAGGCAGGCATTCTCAAAGCGCTCAGAGCGGCTACCGGCCGAATGAGGAGAATGAGAAGCTGTAGCCGCCAGCGCTGCTGCAGGAGGACCCGTGTCCGAAGAAAGCCGGTGAGAGGGGTGGATCGGGCGGGCGGGCGGTAGCGGCGAGGGTGCCGGAGGCGCTGGGGGGGGGCAGCCGACATTCAAAACAATCTTTGCCGGCCTCCGCACTTTCGTCGCTCCCCGCCCCCAACTTCAAGCCCTTGCGCGGCCTTGGAAAAAGGGTGCGCATGCGCAGATGGTGTTTTACTTCTGCACCGCTACTTCGCGGAAAATCGACTTTCGCGGGAGGTCTTAGAACGTAACCCCCGCGAAAATCGAGGGAACACTGTAGTCTGAAGCATCATAGGCATAATCAATTAGTAATGACGGATCAGGATAATGTAGGCAGGAGATATATCTATGCCTATAATACAGATAAACTATAGCTATAAAGCCAAAATAAAAAAGATACAACATGAACAATAATGTTGTAACAACAACAATAGCATATTTTAATTGAACAAGAATTATGCTAAACATAAGAAGGAGTTTATCAAGCAGGCAAGCCTTTAATGTCAACCTATTATTTGTAAGCCTACTATGCCCCCTAGTGACATAAAAAAGCTGAGACAGTCTACATTTGCTTTTCTGGGCATTACCACTGTAATTGATCTTTTTTTTTGAAGATGACTGAGAATTTTAAATGCGCACAATACTAAACTTTTAAATTTTAATTTCTGTACCTGGAATATTAAAAAGTAAGAGCTCTGTTTTAAAGATGCCATATCATTCCACTGTGTTAACATATGCAAATTATTGAGGCTAATTTTTTGCTTTCTGGGAAATACTACGTTGGCTATCTCTTAATCCTGACATTTTAGTTCTGTTAATCACAATTTATCTACCTTTTAAATTGTTCGCTGTTGTACTGCCTATATGTTGCAAACTTCCATAACTCACTGAAAAAGGCTATATTAAAATATTAGGCTCAGTGCAATGCATTAGATAATTCTTTGGCTTCAAAGAAAGCAAAATAGAAGGATCACAAACCTGAGGCCAAAGAAGAGGACAGGTTAAATGATACAGCAAAGATAACAATATAAAGAGAAAAATCACTAGCTATATGCGAGTCACGTTTTTTATTTAAGCCATAACCCAGTTTGTTTGCTTTTGTTTTAGGATTATCCTTATCATCCTTATGATTACATCTGTAAATGTTTGCAGATGTGTTACAATTATTTTAAAATTTGCTCCCATGCCCTGTCCAAAAATTAAGATAAGAATATGGTTTAACACAATATATAAATCCAGCTCAATGATCAAAATTATGACAATGCTGAACAAAGACATTAAGAACCGATGCCGAAGTTACTGCCATTGTAGCGCCCCTGCAGTCATGTGACTTCCAATGGGACCTTTTAGCAATCCATTTGCAATTTTGACAGTTTGCCAAACACCTATGACCATCATTTGAAATCCTTCCTGTGAGTTTTCCCAGAAAGTCAATGGAAAAATGGATGGATTTTTTTCAACTATATATTTAGAAACATAGAAACATAGAAGTCTGACGGCAGAAAAAGACCTCATGGTCCATCAAGTCTGCCCTTATACTATTTTCTGTATTTTATCTTAGGATGGATATATGTTTATACCAGGCATGTTTAAATTCAGTTACTGTGGATTTATCTACCATGTCTGCTGGAAGTTTGTTCCAAGGATCTACTACTCTTTCAGTAAAATAATATTTTCTCATGTTGCTTTTGATCTTTCCCCCAATTAACTTCAGATTGTGTCCCCTTGTTCTTGTGTTCACTTTCCTATTAAAAACACTTCCCTCCTGAACCTTATTTAACCCTTTAACATATTTAAATGTTTCAATCATGTCCCCACTTTTCCTTCTGTCCTCCAGACTATACAGATTGAGTTCCTTAAGTCTTTCCTGATACGTTTTATGCTTAAGACCTTCCACCATTCTTGTAGCCCGTCTTTGGACCCGTTCAATTTTGTCAATATCTTTTTGTAGGTGAGGTCTCCAGAAGTGAACACAGTATTCCAAATGTGGTCTCACCAGCGCTCTATATAGCGGGATCATAATCTCCCTCTTCCTGCTTGTTATACCTCTAGTTATGCAGCCAAGCATCTTACTTGCTTTCCCTACCGCCTGACTGCACTTATATTTGGGAGCAAAAGGACTGCCTGCCAGATTGATTAAACCCTTGTAGGGCAGAGTCACCTCCCCCCTCTTTAAGCATTTTTGGTTGCTCTCAAAGATACTGGCTGAAAAAGTCTGAGGCGAAAGCCAAATGGGATTTTGGCACTTACAGTATGGATATTTGGAGCCTGCCTGTCAAACTGATTTGGTTTCACATGGGTAAAAATCTCAGCTACTGTGGATTTACCAACCATGTCTGCTGGAAGTTTGTTCCAAGCATCTACTACTCTTTCAGTAAAATAATATTTTCTCATGTTGCTTCTAATCTTTCCCCCAACTAACCTCAGATTGTGCCCCCTTGTTCTTGTGTTCTATTAGTACTTTTGCTTAGAAATGGTTAACTTTGAATCAAAAGTCAGAGTTTCAATTCTTTTTTAAAATCAACTTACATTATAGGAAAGGAAATATATTTACTTACCAAATCCATCTATGTCTAGATTATTATCTATCACAACATCTAGAAGTGAATCTCCGACTTTTCCTTTGGCTGTTAATTTATCACCGTCACGATTTATAAAGTGCACTGTAACTTTTTCTTCCGAGCTGAAAAACAAATTCAGTATTTTATTTTTCTCCTTTAATCCAATTTTTTTTTTTACAAAATTGTTTTTCAATACAGTAAAATATTGGTTTACAGAGGCTAAATATATTTATTTAGAAAACCTATACGGCTTCCTGTCTTATACATGATAACCCTAGGTGACTCTCAATGACATTCAATAGAAACAAAATAAAATTTCCTAACAAATATTATAATGAAACTGTCCTTGGACTTAGATACCAATAACAATAAAGCCAACTCCAAAACCCAACTCAATTCAAATCTCATATAAGAATTAGGGTGGAAGGAGAAAGAGAGAGGAAGGGGAAACGAAGAGAACATCATACAATCAGGGAAAGGCTTTCTGAAACTTTGTCTTCAATTACTTTCAAAAGGTATTTGATGAAAATAGTTAAGGATGAAATTGTTTCAGAAGATCTTCCCCTAATTTTATGAAATGTCTTTATTTCTTTTTGTTCCTGCCCCCAATTTAATTATTTTTGGCTGGTAGTGTTTGCTGTTGCTGTTCTTGCTGTCATTTGTTAAACTCTTAAGTGGTTTTATATACTACTTTGAGTGTTTGAATTCTATTAAATTCTAGGTAAGCTGCTGAGAGTCATTTTGGTTGCAGTATAAAGGGCCAATTTAAGGTGCTGGTTTTTAATCTTAAAGCCCCCTAAAGACCTGGTGTCTGTGTACTTGCAGGATCATCTTCCCAAGCAGAATTAGCCTGCCTTGTACATTCATTCTAAAGAGAAGATGCTCAAATGGCCTCCTGCAATCCTCTACCAGTGAAAACAGAGTTCGGAGGACTGCCCGTAGCCCTCGTGAGCTCTATTTTCACAGGCAGAGGCACCACACGGGCTGGTCCTTTGCTGTTACCGGGGCCAGATCTAAGCACCCTGCAGGCCAAATCTGTTCTCCGGGCCTTGGGTTCGACACCCCTGACTTACAGTGTTAACAAGACTCAAGTTTGTTAACTTGAAGGATACTTTATTTTACTTAGCGTTTCTGATCTCAAATATGATATTTAAGTGCACACAAATACATATGCCGATAATGTTTATTATTTCAATGTATAAAGATAGCCATCTCAAATGCATAACTCTGATTATCCCCCATCATCTTGCCGATCATTATTAGTGGCAGAAGAGTAGCAGTCATTGGTTGACTGTCAAATTGTGAATAGTGTACCCCAGCATCATTTATTTATTTATTTATTTATTTATTTATTTATTTATTTATTCATTCATTCATTCATTCATTCATTCATTCATTCATTCATTCATTCATTAGATTTGTTAGCCGCCCCTCTCTGAAGACTCGGGGTGGCTCACAACAATAATAAAAACAATATAGTAGTAGAACAAATCTAATATTAAAAAACATATAAAACCCTATCATTATTTAAAAAAACCAAACAGCACATTCATACCAAACATAAAACAAAGTATAAAAAAAGCCTGGGGGAAAGGTGTCTCAACTCCCCCATGCCTGGTGGTATAAGTGAGTCTTGAGTAGTTTACAAAAGACAGGGAGGGTGGGGGCAGTTCTAATCTCCGGAGGGAGCTGGTTCCAGAGGGCCGGGGCCGCCACAGAGAAGGCTCTTCCCCTGGGGCCCGCCAAACGACATTGTTTAGTCGACGGGACCCGGAGAAGGCCAACTCTGTGGGACCTTATCGGTCGCTGGGATTTGTGCAGTAGCAGGCGGTTCTGGAGGTACTCTGGTCCAATGCCATGTAGGGCTTTAAAGGTCATGACCAACACTTTGAATTGTGACCGGAAACTGATCGGCAGCCAATGCAAGCCACGGAGTGTTGAAGAAACGTGGGCGAATCTTGGAAGCCTCACGATGCCAGCAGTTGATTAAATAGCTACCTAAGTAGGGGAACTAAAGCTCCCTGGGATGCCCGCCTTTGACTTCTTATTGCTGTTTTGGTGCTTTAAATCAATTCGCTGGCTGGGGAATTCTGGGAGTTGAAGTCCAAGTACCTTCAAGTTGCCAAGGTTGGGAAACACTGCTTTAAATAACCAAACAACTATAACAGCAATATCACTTAGACTTATATACCATTTGATAGTACTTTACAACACTTTCTAACCAGTCTACAGAATCAGCATATTGCCCCAACAATCTGGGTCCTCACCTTGGTGGCGTAATGGTTCGAATGCAGTACTGCAAGCTGCTTCTGCTGACTGCTGGCTGTAGTTTACCAGTTCAAATCTCACCAGGCTCAAGTTTGACTCAACCTTCCATCCTTCTGAGGCGGGTAAATTGAGGACCCAGATTGTTGGGGCCATATGCTGACTCTGTAAACCGCTTTGAATGGGCTGTAAAGCACTGTGAAGCAGGTATAAGTCTAAATGCTATTGCTATTTTATCAACTCAGAAGAATGGAAGGCTGAGTCAACCTTGAATCGCTCAGAATTTAACTCCTGGTAGTGGGCAGTTAGGTAGCCTGCAATACTGCAGGGTAACTACCATGGCTCTTTTTTAAATCCAACTAAGCTGAATGAAGCAGAAATCTTGCACAAATGCAAAATATGCCCTACTATATCAACATGGGTGGAATCCAATATGCAGAACTTGTATGAGCTATTCTTTTCATGTGTATAGGACTAGGGGATATTCCAGAGCAGATCTGGAATGGTTAGAGAATGTTTTTTCTCTACCTCCAAAAAGAAAGTACAACTGCCAGAGAGTGAGTCACAAGCATAGGTGTTAGCTTGCAATAGTGAACACGTTCTCACTTGACTTTCTCTTCGTTTGAAGTCCAATTTCAGGAATCTAGTTTAAAAGAACAAGATGAACCTTGTGTCCATGTGAGCACAAGACTTCTAGGCTTGCTTCATATTGTGTGTGGATTCATATTTGTTGATTGAATTGTGTTTACATGGAGAAACCATAATTGTTGTTTCCCTTTGTTGTAAGAGTCCTTGGGGAGCTCTGGGCAGGATATAAATGAAATTAATAAAATAAAATAATTAATAAATAATTAATAAAGAAGAATATTGACTGTTGATTGTTTTTTTTAATTGATAGTGGGTTTTTAGCTATAGTTTTAATTATTGGATTTGTACCACATCGTTTATTGTTGTTGTGAGCCGCCCCGAGTCTTCAGAGAGGGGCGGCATGCAAATCTAATAAATTATTATTATTTGTTTATTTATTTTATTTTATTTTATTTTATTTTATTTTATTTATTTATTAGATTTGTATGCCACCCCTCTCCGAAGACTCGGGGCGTCTAACAACAATAAAGAAGACAATGTAACAAATCTAATATTAAAAATAATCTAAAAAACCCCAATTTAAGAGACGGAGGGAAGTGTTTTTAATAGGAAAGTGAACACAAGAACAAGGGGGAACAATCTGGGGTTAGTTGCAACGTGAGAAAATATTATTTTACTGAAAGAGTAGTAGATGCTTGGAGCAAACTTCCAGCAGATGTTGTTGGTAAATCTACAGTAACTGTATTTAAACACACCTGGAATAAACATATATCCATCCTAAGATAAAATACAGGAAATAGTATAAGGGCAGACTAGATGGACCGTGAGGTCTTTTACTGCTGTCAATCTTCTATGTTTCTACGTTGAAGCTGAGCTAGGGCTAGGGCTCGCGTGCCAGCAGATATGGCTCTGCGTGCCACCTGTGGCACCCCTGCCATAGGTTTGGTATCACTGGTGTATATAAACAGTGTTGTATCTATGTACAGTGATCCCTCGATTAGCACGGTCTCGATTAGTGCGAAACGCTACAACACGGTTTTTCAAAAAATATCAATTAAAAAATAAGTCCGCGGTTTTTTTTCTACACCACGGTTTTTCCCGCCCGATGACATCATACGTCATCACCAAACTGACTGGCCATTGCTGATTGGCCAAAATCTCGACCAATCGTTGCAAACTGGGGGGTTTTATTCTGTCATTACACAGTACAGTATAGTATTTAAGTGCTTTTTGAGAAAGGAGGGAGAGAAGGGAGGGAGAGAAGGGAAGGAGGGAGGGAAGGAGGGAGAGAAGGAGGGAAGGAAGCCATTGCCATTGCCGCCAGCGCTGCCCCAAGAAAGCCGGTGAGAGGAAGGAAGGAAGGAAGGAGGGAGGGAGGGAAGGAGGGAAGGAAGTTATTGCCATTGCCATTGCCGCCAGCGCTGCCCCAAGAAAGCCGGTGAGAGGGGCGAATCGGGCGGGCGGGGGGTAGCGGCGAGGAGCCCGGAAAAATCACCATTGCCAGCCTCCGAACTTGCGTCGCTCCACCATCTGCGCATGTGCGGCCATGGAAAAAAGGGCGCGCATGCGCAGATGGTGTTTTTACTTCCGCACCACTATAACGCGGAAAATCGATTAGCGCGGGAGGTCTTGGAACGTAACCCCCGCGCTAATCGAGGGATCACTGTATACTACCAATACGCATTTGACATAAACAAACAAACATAGCTAAAATATGCAGAAATTCTTGAAAGTATCTAATTTGAAAAGTCGCAAATTAGCGGTCAACAGTATGGTTGACAAACCTGTTGTTTACGCTTATCTGAAAGATTTGGAAGGTAGCATCATAAATCTATGGAGATCAGCTCAAATATATACGATTTATATAGAGAGAATATGTCAATCCCTATATTTAGAAAGTATGTTATGTAAAGGCAAAGTCACAAACAGGTAGCTCCTCTCTTCCAGATTAGACCAGTTGTACGGTTAACAGAACCACAGCTTATCGGTTTTTCTGGTCTCGAACAATATGCTTAAGCTATAAATTGACCTCAGGCGCCGCATTCGCACAACACCGGGGTCCTATTACCAAAAACGCCGTTGTGGCAGCCCAGGTACAACCGCATTGTGTGGATGACCGTGAGCAAAGCCACGGCTGGCATTTCCCGTGACCTCCGAGCTGACCTAACCTAGCCCAGGTACCGCTCTACACTTCCCTCAGCCCCACGGTAGGCAGAATTGTCTCTTCTATGACTTGGGGACTTCAACTCCCAATATTCCTTAGCCAATCATGCTAGCTCAGGAATTCTGGGAGTTGAAGTCCACAAGTCATAGAAGAGCCAACTTTTGACTACCCCTGCCCCAGCCAATCCCTGGATTTGCTCCCTCGCTTGGCGCCTAGGAGCGAGAGTGGAGAGGCCAGGTACCCCCGCCGCCTCACTTCCAACTCAGGCCGGGAAGGTTGACTTGGCGAAGGCAGGGCAGAGCTCCTACCTGAGTCCCGTTGCCGCGTGGAAGGACCGGCAAGAGCCTAAGCGGGCTGCGGCGTTCCAACTGCCGCCGCCTCGGATAGGAGCCTCCAGGAGCCTCCAGCAAGAAGACGGGGCGGCTCGAAAGAGGCGACGGAAACCGCTTGAGGTGGCCATGGTGCGACGGCGAAGCCCCGAAGATAGCGGAAAAGGCGAGCGCGAGCCACTTCCGCTTATTACTTTCCGAAATCCAAAGGTCGGTCCTCTCGCCTGACTGGAATGCACGGCGGCGATTCTCATAGGCGTTTTACGCTGCCGACGTCAGAGGGGCCGCGAAATGCACACGATCCCCTCGCCTGGGAGACGGATTACGCGAGTTGCGGAAATGAAGCTTTCGGGCGCGTGCACGCCAGGAAGAACGATGGCCGGGGGCGACCGCTTGGGCTGGGCATCGCGCATGCTCGCACCTCTGCTTACCCCGGCTGATCCTCGGTTCCCTTTTAGTTTAGGCTCAGGGGTAGGCTAAATTGGCTCTATGATGACTTGAGGACTTCAACTCCCAGAATTCCTCAGTCAATCTTGCTAGCTCAGAAATTCTGGGAGTTGAAGTCCACATGTCATAGAAGAGCCAACTTTGCCTACCCCTGGCTTAGGGATTTGGGGACTCTTATGAACAGCGCAGCAGTAGTTTTATTAAGTATATTTAAACAAATGTCTAAGTACCTAAGTTACACCTTTAAGGCATGGTTAGACTGTACTTCACAGATGTTATGGGTTTTTTTCTTTCTTTCTAAAAGTGGTCAAAGTATAATTAACAGATTTGGCTTTCTGATTGAGATCCATTGCTTCGTAGTTTTGGATATTTGGACAACTTGCTCTCCCCCCCACCCACAATTTTGTAATCTGTTAAATTAGCATATACAATTTTACCCCAGTAGGGGGCAGAGCAAATTAAGGAAGGGAGTACAGTAATGTTATGTGGGTTAATATCATAATTCTTAATGTAAAACACTCGTACTTGAACATTTGCCAAAGATACCTTTCCAACATATCGCCCCAACAATCTGTATGATAGTGAATGCACTAATTATTATTATTATTATTATTATTATTATTATTATTATTATTTACATTTCTATGCCGCCCTATCCTCCGACTCAGAGCGGCTCACCACCAAAGTGAATACATATCATATAGAAATCTAAAATTAAAATACACTAAAAACCCCATTTCTTAAAAAATCACTCACATTCAATCAATCAACCTATATGTTCATTCGCCGGCTGGGGCAAGATGATGGAATTAATGGCCCCAAACCTGCTGGCAGAGATAGGTCTTTAAACTCTTGAGGAATTACCTTATTTACTACCCTGATGTCTCCAAAAATGAGAGGATAGTAAATTTATTCCTAGAGACCATATGAAAAGAAAAATCCTAATATGCAATGTATGTATTAAAAACTAAATTAGCTTTACTAAGTGTGGACTTGTGTTGTAGAAATATAAATTCCATAACTTAACACAAGTTCTTGGCTAAGTGTTTGTTTATATATGCCTTTATTTTTATAAATAAAGCAGTGAACATATCTGACACGTCGTGCCTTTCTCTCCTGTTTTCCCCACAACCACCCTGTGAGGTAAGTTGCGCTGAGAGTCGCCCAACTGGCTTCCATGGCTAAGGCAGTCCTCGATTTACGAGCCAATTGCACCCAAGATTTATGTTGTTAAGTGAGACATTTGTTAAGTGAGTTTTGCTCCATTTTACTTTTCTTGCCACAGTTCAGATCGTGCAGAATACAGCTGCGAGAGCAATCATGGGCTTCCCAAGGTATGCCCATGTTACACCAACACTCCGCAGTCTGCATTGGTTGCTGATCAATTTCCGGTCACAATTCAAAGTGTTGGTTATGACCTATAAAGCCCTTCATGGCATCGGACCAGAATATCTCCGGGACCGCCTTCTGCCGCATGAATCCCAGCGACCGATTAGGTCCCACAGAGTTGACCTTCTCTGGGTCCCGTTGATTAAACAATGTCGTTTGGCGGGTCCCAGGGGAAGAGCCTTATCTGTGGCGGCCCCGACCCTCTGGAACCAGCTCCCTCCTGAGATTATAACTGCCCCCACCCTCCTGTCCTTTCGTAAACTCCTTAAAACCCACCTGTGCCGTCAGGCATGGGGGAACTGAGATAACTTCCCCAGGCCTATATTGTTTATATATGGCATGTTGTGCATGTTTTTTAAATTATGGGTTTTTAGTTTTAATTATTAGATTTGTATTGTACATTGTTTTTTCTATTTCTGTTGTGAACCGCCAGTAAGTGTTAATGATCATAGGTCACTTTTTTTCAGTGCTATTGTAACTTCAGTCACTAAATGAGCTGTTGTAAGTTGAGAACTACCTGTATTAGAATTTCTCGTCTCTGGGTTTCTAAACCTGGTGCCTTGACCACTACACCAAACTTGCCTTTACCTATCTCTACAGAAATAGAGGACTATAATAATAGACGCTCCCTCTGCTTTTCCTGTTTTCATTTTCCCATATAATTCTGAAGCTCCCAGCCGTGTATCAGATAATAGGCCATGCTTATTTTCCAATCTCCTTCCAGCAATTTTTGCTTAATTTTAAAAAATATTCTTAATTTCTCTGTTTTCAGCAAAGCAGCTATGGGTATTTATCTAATCCATATGAGATTTTTCTTATGTTTATTAAGGATGACTGAGATGTTTCAATGTCTATATCTGCCAAGTGGCAAAGTTGGGAAACACTGCTCTAAACGAATGCAAATTGATGTGGTTGGCTCTGGGCCAGCTCCTGCCCCAAGGACTGATGCGGTGGATGTGGGTGAATTTTCGCAGTGTCGGAGTGTTACTGTCTTCTTCTGCTGACAGCGAACGGTCGGTATCAGGAGATGAAGAGGAATTGGACTCGGGGAGGCAGTGCAGAATCCTCATTATCATCCCTGGATTCGGATGACGAACCCTTTATTGATGTACGCAGCCGCAGAGCACTGAATAGGAAGGAGCAGCTGCGCAGATATTATCAGAAATAAGAGAATTCACATGTGTTTGGGTGTGGTGCAACTAATTAGGCTGCTGATAAAAGGACAGCTTGTCGGCTGTTGTGTGTGGAAGATTATCTGTTTGTCTTTGGAGGAAGAGCCTGGGGTTTCAAGAAATCTCTGTTTGTTGATTTTTCAGGACTTTGAAAACAAGCCATAGCAAAGCGTGTTTGTTTCAACTGGTGGAAGAAAGAGGGCTGTGACGTTCTTCACAGCTGCTAGCTAAGTACAGTAATACCTCATCTTACAAACGCCTTGTCATACAAACTTTTCGAGATACAAACCCGGGGTTTAAGATTTTTTTGCCTCTTACAAACTATTTTCACCTTACAAACCCACTGTCACCGCTGGGATGCCCCGCCTCCGGACTTCCGTTGCCAGTGGAGCGCCCGTTTTTGTGCTGCTGGGATTCCACTGAGGCTCCTCTCCATGGGAAACCCCACCTCCGGACTTCTGTGTTTTTGTGATGCTGCAGGGGAATCCCAGCAGGGGAATCCCAGCAGCACAAAAACGGGCGCTTCGCTGGCAACGGAAGTCCGGAGGTGGTGTTTCCCATGGAGGGGAGCCTCAGGGGAATCCCAGCAGCGCAAAAACGGACGCTTCGGCTGGCAAAAGGGGTGAGTTTTGGGCTTGCACACATTAATCGCTTTTCCATTGATTCCTATGGAAAACATTGTTTCGTCTTACAAACTTTTCACCTTAAGAACCTCATCCTGGAACCAATTAAGTTTGTAAGACAAGGTATCACTGTACTTTGGGACTGCTTTAGGGGTTTTACTGTCTACAAGTTTGTTTTGGAAGGAGTGCTCTTTGCAATACAAAAAGGGTGCTTTGTTTCTTTTGAGTTTTGTGAAAAAAACATTGCTTTTGAAGTTTCAAGTGTGTGTGTGTCTGAATTTTTTATCCTTGAATTTTTAGGAGGCTCATGCCATAGAGGCCGGCATAACACAAATGACCAGGTGTCTGCAAGGAAAATAAACCCTTCCATTCCTCACCATCCAGTGAAACTTGAAGAAGTTTCTTGGATGATAAATGAAATATCTTCAAAAAACAAACAAACAGAAAATCCAGTTGCCTCTTGAAAAAGTACCTTTGAGACAACCATGATCTAGGTGACCGAGAATCTCCACCGACAGCCTTACGTTGTTGATGAATGATTATGTTCTGCTTAACTAAGGACAGACCTCTGTTACTAACAGCAAGTCTATTTCAAAGACAAAGAGTACTATCCAAATTTGGGAAACAAACAACGGGTTATCTGGAAACAATCTTTCCCATTCTGACGCAAGCAAGTATTGTATTTAATTACATGAACATTTAGCAACAACTCCAGATGCTGTGCTGCAATACCCATTATCCCTTACAATAAATTGTGCTAGCTAAGCTACTTAGAGGTGTAGTTTAGTAATATTAATCACTGAATTATGGCAAGAATTTCCTATTTGCATCTGTATATTTAATTTATATGCAAGTGTCTTTTAATTTGGAAGGGGATATCTGTCTTCATTTCATTCTTGTTTAAATTAGTATGTGAGGTGCAAGACCTCAGCCTAAAAGCAGGGCAATAACTGTCCTTTTCAAATAGAGATATCTAGAGAGATTGCTTGGACATTTCAATGCATTTGTCATAATCTATGCAACTCAGGGCGAGCCTACAGACTAGATTAGAGCAATTGTATGTCTATCTGCAGTTTTCCTATTGACTTGGGGTAATAAAATCCTTGATACATATTCAAATAATAAAAGTCAAGAACTAGTGACTAGTAGGCTGGTATGTTAAGCTAACATATCTTAACTTTATTTGTGAAAGGAAGGTCCATTTATCAGTTCGTTATTTTGCAACAATCTCTATTATGTATATAGCATGTTTTCAAAACCTTTTCTCTGGCTAGCTGACAGAACCACTGCATTTTGCTATGGAGATTTGGAATCAAGCTATGGGCTTGGTTAAGCAAAGCTTTTAGTGCCACATTCATACAGTTGCATATATATTTCTATATATTTCTATATATTGCATCTATATATTTCTATATATTTCTATGTTTCCATATATTGCTATAGATATATATTCTATATAATTAAAAATTGGGTAAGCCAGTCTTTCCCAATCTTGCCCTCACTAAATATATCAGCAGTAGCAGTTGTACAATTCTCCAGCTTGTTACGGCTAGTGAAACATTGTGCTAAATCATAATGCAGTCTGTTTAGTTTGTATTTAATATAATATTTGAACTTTTTATTATTTTTTAATTTATGTATTGTTGTTAATCAAGTATAGGATAGTGGTTTATATAAACATAACATAGAAAGCAATGATAAAAAAGACAATAGGGCAGGGATGGTAGGCAAAATGGTGTGCTTATTAACTTAACCAGAATGACTTGTGAACCACAGTTAATTCCATGACTGAGTAAAAGCCAATGTTCATAACAATTGTGATTTAGGTTAACATCTGAATTCAGCTCTTGATTTGCAAGGCCTCATTAAGTTAATTTTGATATTTTGTTTGTTGGGAAAATTAACATCAGTGCCTATTGATCAAATAGTTTGCATGTGAGCATCTGCAACCTCCAGTGAACCTGCACTAGGAACACTTTCAGATAGACCATGTCTAACTATCAATCCAAAAGCATTCTGTATGTTCTCTATGTCTCCTTTCTTATGGCAATTCTTCCCCCCTTCCCTTGCATCCTGTGTGTGTGTGTGTGTGTGTGTGTGTGTGTGTGTGTGTGTAAACACAAGAGTGTTAGAAATTGAAAGTGTTGTTTGGGTGCCCACCATACAGTTATTTGAATCAGGCATAAATATAGTAAAATGAATGTTTCATCCAGAAGCATCCAATGAAGGTCAGACACCTCAACTCTATCAACACTAATAAATTGGCATCTTTTTGTTAATTCTCATTCCCCCTTTTCGGAATTCCCCTAATTAGAAATCTCTAACATAATGAGAAATAACCAATTTTTTTTTTCTGAAGAAAGTAATTGGTTAGACACTGGAAATGATGTATGCCAGAAACTCAGCATTATGAGTTAGAAGATATTGACCACTCTATATTTAAGAGATGTTCTGACAAATCTACAGAAACTAATCCTTTGCTTATTTTTGTGCATATTTGAGGAATTCAGAAATCGAAGTAGGATTGTTTGACGCTCACAACAAGCTCTTAAAGTCACCTATTTTTCAGGGAAAGAGACAAAACTCTTTGCTCTCTTTTGCATCAGTCATCCTATCTGCACATCTTAGCTTTACAAAATGTTCTACATTTCATAGCCAATGTTAGTTCATATAGTGAATGAAATTGTTACTGCAATTGTGCCAGTTATTTCCTTATCTGCTACGTTTCACAAGCATTTATTTACTTTGGATTATTATGTTTATATGGCTGCAATTTTAAAGTCTTATGAAACATACAGTGCCTGGTGTGTAAAGTAGACATACTAGATAATTTATATTACCTACTATTTCCACAATTGTAAATCTGTTATATTGATTTAAGAGATTAGATTAGCCTGAGAGAGCAGATAAATATTATTTTAAATAGCAGGCTAGCCAAAGTTATGTGACAAATGAATGGTACTTTTTGATATGTCGCGTTATCTTGTAAACCTGTCTAGAAAATGATGATCTATAATAAGCAAAAGACAAAATGTTCTTATTATTTTAAACTGAACAAGAGAATTATACCTACGCTTAAAAGTTCATATTGATTTAAGAGAAATTGAGAACAAACATTCCATTCCAAAAGAGTATATACCAGCGATGGCGAACCTTTTTTGGTTCACGTGCCCAAAAGATGTGCGTATGTGTGCTAGCACACACACAAGTGCACACACTCATTCCCTCCCCCACAAACATGCGCATCCCCTGCGCTGCCCCCTGCGCATGCACACAATCCCCCCTCTCCATGGACATGCCTCACTGAGGCCTGGGAAAGTGAAAAAATGGCCAAATGGGCAAACCAGAAATTCAGAAGAAACAAACTTCCGGTTTGCCCATTGGGTTGTTTTTCACACTCCGGAGTTTCAGGGATTCTTCCCTGAAGCCTCCGGAGGGAGAAACGGCCTTCTGCAAGGCCAAAAATCAGATGACTGGCACACACGTGCGTGCTGAAGCTGACATAGGGCAATGACTCACGTGCCCTCTGATATGGCTCCACATGCCACCTGTGGCACACGTGCCGTAGATTCACCATCACTGGTAAATACAGTCAGGCGCAAAAAGTAAGGACCATTCATAAAGTTGCAGCACAAATTAATTCAAGAATCTGGTCAACTAAAGTTCAGCAATAAATTGGTAACAGAGGAGGGTCAATGGAATTCCATCCTTCCGAGGTGGGTAAAATGAGGACCCGGATTGTGGGGGCAATAGGCTGGCTCTGTTCAAAAGTGCTATTGCTAACATGTTGTAAGCCGCCTTGAGTCTAAGGAGAAGGGCGGCCTAAAAATCGAATAAATAAATAAAGAAATAAATTCAGGAGTGATTGGACTTGAACTGCTTGTAGGAATATAAAGTCTTTAAGTTGTGATACACTTAGTTCTGCCCTCAAGCAACGCCTGCTCTTCTACCTATTTAGTGAGATGAGGAATGCAATTTTTTTAAAAAAAACTTGTCTTCCTAGTATGTGGAAGACACACTCACTGGTTTTCTTTTTTTTCCCTTTTCTTTTAAAGGTATCAGCCTATTCCCCAGTGATCGATCAGAGATGAGATCTGTGTAGAGAAGTCCTATTTACAATTGGCAGAATTCACAGAAGAGGACGGACGGCTAGAATGGGGTTTATCGGCTACGCTCACAGTTCCCACCTTTTCATCATTCAGACCACACACCCAGCTGCATACATTGCTATAATCTAAAATATTGTCCTCAAGCACATTTTGTAATCATCTATGAATGTTCACAGGGATTTCCCCCTCAGCAACAAGGAATTCAATCACTGCTCTCTTTGTTTTTGACACAACTCTAACGGGGCAGCCGTTTTGAATTTTCCTTGCGAGTCTACAAACCTGAAAAATAAAAAACAAAATATTTCAGAACGTAAATGATATAATCATTTATAACTGGGAAAAATTTCAGTTATTTTTAACAAAAACTTTACCTGAAATAAAGAAAATGGCATTACTTTTTAACTCACCCTTGTATTTATGGAATTCATAGTGGGAGTATACTAAATATGTAGTATAATGCATATTTGAGTGTAACTTGTTGCTTGTATCCTTAAGATTTTTATTAATGTTGTTTTCTGATTGCTTATTTGAACCCTAGGACAATAATTAAGTGTTGTACCTCATGATTCTTGACAAATGTATATTTTCTTTTATGTGCACTGAGAGCATATGCATTAAGACAAACTCCTTGTGTGTCCAATCACACTTGGTCAATAAAGAATTATTCTATTCTGTTCTACTCTATTCTATATAAAACATTTGCCATTCATAATATATACATATCACTGTCACTGTCTTCCAAGGCAAGCATAAGAGGTGGCGCAGCAGGTAGAGTGCTGTATTGAAGCCACTGAAGCTGATTGTAGATCTGTAGGTCAGCGGTTCAAATCTCATCACCAGCTCAAGGTTAACTCAGCCTTCCATCCTTCCGAGGTGGGTAAAATGAGGACCCGGATTGTGGGGGCAATATGGTGGCTCTGTTAAAAAGTGCTATTGCTAACATGTTGTAAGCCGTCCTGAGTCTAAGGAGAAGGGAGGCATAAAAATCAAATCAAATGAAATCAAATCAACCATACATCCATACATCCATACTACTTATGATTTTTTGCCATGTTATTAGCTGACCAAAGCCCACAGAGGTGAGCAGAATGCTCTTTCCTTTTGATTCCTGCTTTATGAAAAACACTAGCCCAGAGCCTCTGTGCAAGACACTTTCACTTATCAGGAAAGACTTAATGAACTCAATCTGTACAGTCTGGAGGACAGAAGGGAAAGGAGGGACATGATAAAATATTTTACTGAAAAAGTAGTAGATGCTTGGAACAAACTTCCAGCAGACATGGTTGGTAAACCCACAGTAACTGAATTTAAACATGCCTGGGATAAAAATATATCCATCCTAAGATAAAATACAGGAAATACTATAAAGGCAGACTAGATGGACCATGAGGTCTTTTTCTATATTTTGGGAAGTTCTAATGATTCTCTGTAAAGCTGCTTTATCTGCTACGGAGCTGTTCCCATAGCATGGGAGAATGTCATATGTTAGGACACTCTCAATTGTGCTGCGATAGTAGGGCAATAGATGCTGAGATACATTTATCTTCCTGAGCATTCTTAGGAAGTACAGCCTCTTTTGTGTTTTCTTCACAAGCATGTTAATATGCATAGTCCATGAGATGTCCTCTAAGACAGTGTTTTTCAACCAGTGTGCCGTGGCACACTAGTGTGCCGCGAGACATGGTCAGGTGTGCCGCGAAGCTCAGAGAGAGAAAGAAAACAAGAGAAAGAAAGAAAGAAAGAGAAAGAGAGAAAGAAAGAGCAAGAGAGAAAGAAAACAAGAGAGAAAGCAAGCAAGAGATAGAAAGCAAGCAAGAGAGAAAGAAAACAAGAGAAAGAAAGAAAGAGCAAGAGAGAAAGAAAACAAGAGAAAGCAAGCAAGAGAGAAAGAAAGCAAGAGAGAAAGAGAACAAGAGAGAAAGAAAACAAGAGAGAAAGAAAGAAAGAGAGAGAAAGAAAGCAAGAGAGAAAGAGAACAAGAGAGAAAGAAAGAAAGAGAGAGAGAGAGAGGGAGGGAGGGAAGGTGGGAGAAAGACAGGGAGGTAGGGAGAGAGAAAGAGAGCAAAAAAGAAGGAAGAGAGGAAAAAAGAGGAAGGGAGAGAAAGAGGGAGAGAGAAATAGAGCGGAAGGGAGGAAGAGAGAATTTTTTTGTCCAAACTTTTTTTAGCGCCCCCCCCCCCCCCCCAATATGCCCCATAGTTTTGTAAATGTAAAAAATGTGTCGCGGCTCAAAAAAGGTTGAAAATCACTGCTTTAACATATGAATACCCAGAAATTTAAAACTACCAACCTTCTCAACCTGTTCACCATTTATGTACAATGGTAAATATACATCTTTCTTCTTCCTGAAGTCAATTATCAGTTCTTTAGTTTTTTTGGTGTTAAGTGTAAGATTATTTTCTTTGCACCACAATGTTAGCCCTTGTAAGCAGATTCATTATTCTTATTAATCAGCCCCACCACCTTTGTATGATCTGCAAATTTAATAATGGTGTTGGTGTTATACAATGGGATGGTCATTATATGCCAAGGTGAAATACAGTTTACAAATCGTAATAGTATGATTCAAATAACATACCAGGCAATGATTTGTTTAATTTTAGTTTCCTGAGAAAACCACAAGTGGTTGGATTTATGCAACATGGTCTCCTCAAACTACAGCTAACGAGACAATGGCTTAGATTCCCAAAGTAAGCCAAAAATCAAACAAGTGTATTTTAAAGACCCAGAGGCAGCTGTGGGTTCCTCCAGCACAGTTAAGGCAAAATATTTTGTTTCTGAAGGAGTGATACAAAGCTGTTTTTGCTTTAACCATGCTGTTGCCTTGCCTCCTAATCTTCCTTTGGTTATTTTGTTCTTTCTTAGATTTAGTCTAGATGTTACTAGTAGTATTTTTTCCCATTAACTGTTTTTGGGAGGTCCTGGGTTTGTAATTTCTCTTATCACATAAATTAAGAGAATTCTTCCTTTCTGTTACACAGCAAAAAAAAAAGATAAAAGAAAAATCAAGTTGCCTAATTGTGCTGTTCAGAATAGCTAATCAAAGACAGGCATACTTTCTGACAAGTCGTTTTAGATAAGTGCAGAATTGGCTGCTATGGGTTGTGTATGTGTGTGTGTGAGAGAGAGACAGAGACCCAAGTCATCCATTGAGTTTCCATGAGAAATTAGTTTTTTCTCTCGCTCCATAATTACTGCTCCATGTTGGTTTTCGTACCAATGCAAAGATATCTGTTCCAGCTGCAACAATGTTTTGCAAGCGGCCATTAACAGGGCATGGCACTTTTCACTGTCTGCATTTTTCTGCATTTTATTTTCCTTTGACCTTGTTACTTAGAAAGTGTAAGATATATAAAAGATGTATTGTCCAAATTCAGAGAGGGGCGGCATACAAATCTAATAAATTATTATTATTATTATCATCATCATCATCATCATCATCATCATCTGTACTGTCCAAATTTACCTGTAAAAATAAAAGATGTATTGTCCAAATTTACCTGTATACATACTGCTCAAAAAAATAAAGGGAACACTCAAGTAACATCCTAGATCTGAATGAATGAAATATTCTCATTGAATACTTTGTTCTCTGCAAAGTTGAATGTGCACAACAGCATGTGAAATTGATTGCCAATCAGTGTTGCTTCCTAAGTGGACAGTTTGATTTCACAGAAGTTTGATTTACTTGGAGTTATATTGCGTTGTTTAAGTGCTCCCTTTATTTTTTGAGCAGTGTATACAGTACCTACTTCCTTTTGGTTATGTTTATATCATACCTATTATGTTGTACATGCTTTGACAAAGAAAGAAAGAAAGAATTGTATTGTATAAGATTTCATGAGCCGGAATACGTAGGTAGCGTGCAAAAGCTATCAAGTCTGTTAAGGGAGACTTCACATTTCTTCTTAAAACTCGCTCCAAAACGAACGGGAACGACGCCTTGCGTTGGCCAGCCCAAAATAAAAGTCTCAAAAAAGGGAGCAGGGACTTTGAACTCATCGCATCCCCCGCTTTTTTCAACAATGCTAACCAGAGACCGTTATCCCCTCACGGCCTACCACGTGACCCCGCCTTTGATTCTGAGGCGGCTCGCGGCAGCCAACCGACCCCCACCGCCTCGTCTCTCCCCCCACCTAACTTTCCAAGAGATACTTCGGAGGCGCAAGCTTCATCCCGCCGAAGCACGCATGCTTCCGTCTCCGTTCTCCGTCCGCGCATGCTCCGTAGGAAGACGGAGGCGCCAGCCGCTGTGATAAGGGAGGAAAGAAAAAAAATCTCAAAGGGTGCCGCCATATTGCGGATCTGTCAGCAGGACGCGGCGCTGCCGCAAATCCAGCGAGCCCCCTTCTTGAGGGAAGCAGGTCGCCGCCGCGGCCCTTCGGAGCGTCTCCGCACCCGCTACCGGGCGAAGCTGTGCAGTCCGCTTGTGGTTTCTTCCTTCAGTTCAGTTGTCGAGAACCTTTCGGGAGCCAAAAAAAAAAAAAAAACATCGGACGAGAGAGAGCTGGCCGCCCACGGCGCCTCAGTTCGGCAGGTGAGGCGAGTCAAGGCGGGGGAGAGAAGTTACGCGGTCGTGTTTACGGGGGCGACCACTAGGCCGCTCTTCGCCTTGTCCCATCCGCTGGTATCTCTCAAACCCCCGCAAACCGGGCGCTCTCTAGAAGTGGCGGACGAGGGCTATTCCTCACCCGCCAGCTTGCTTGGGGGGAACACTTGAGGTCCACAATCCACTCTGGGACGGGCAGCTTCCCGCCATGCAGGTCGCGGTGGGATGTGCAAAAAGCGGCGCTCGCTGTCTCCCGAGGATTTACAGAAGGACGGCAATACGGTTGCTTTTGCTTTGCCCGTCGGGATTTCCCCTCCTCTTTACCTGACAGCGAAGCGAATTCCAGCGCTTCTTTTCGCCGGGTTTCCCTCCCACTCCCATTTCCCCGAATTTTCCCTTTAGCCCCCTCAATATTTTTTTTAAAGGTGCGAGGGATTAATATGTTCACGGCATATTAAAAAAAAAATGTTCATGGCAGATTTTACATCACTTATCTAGAATAAAGTACTCTATCTATCTATCTATCTATCTATCTATCTATCTATCTATCTATCTATCTATCTATCTATCTATCTATCTATCTATCTATCTATCTATCTATCTATCTATCTACCTACCTACCTACCTACCTACCTACATACCTACATACCTACCTATTTATTTGACTTTTATGCTGCCCAGTCCCGAAGGAATCAGGGCAACTTACAACAATAGCAATAGAAGTAAATACAAAGCAATAAAAAGAAGTCGAATATAATCTAAACTATGTAAAACCCTGTATTAAAAGAAGCCCATTAATATAAAACAGTCACCATAATCCCATACATACATACCATTCATATGGTGTAGCCCTGTCAGTTGTTAGTTCATGGCCTCCCAGGCCTGCTGGCAAAGCCAGATCTTTGTGGCCTTACGGAAGGCCAGTAGGGTGGGAGCAGTACGGACATGAGTGGTGGTGGTGGTAGTTGGTTCCATAGAGCTGGGGCGGCCACAGAGAAGGCCCTCCCCCGTGGTCCCGCCAACCTGCATTGCTTTGTCGACTTTAAATCATAGGTTTCCCTTTTGCTGGACTTGCCCTGCCAATTTATTTTGTTGCAGATAGATAGGGTGGGTGGGTGGGTGGGGAGGTAAAGTTATTTTAAAAATGGGTTAAATATGAATCCTGTAAGACGAGGTTAGGTGGAATAAGGGCTCTGAGATATAGCTCTGAAAAAGAAGAGCTTCTGATTATTAATCATATATATGTTTACTTTTTCATGTGTGTATTCACTATTACAGCTAATAAAGGCAGCAATAGCAATAGCACATAGAGTTATATACTGCTTCACAGTGCTAATTACAGCCCCCTCTAAGCAGTTTACATAAAGTAAGCATATTGCCCCCAACAATCTGGGTCCTCATTTTACCGACCTCAAGGATAGAAGGTTGAGTTAACCTTGAGCCTGGTGAGATTCGATTTGCCAAACTGCTGGCAACACTCTATTAGGAAGCAGATTGCATTAAGACTTGTTTCTGAGTAAATACTCAAGGAGTGAAGTTGCAAGATTTTTAGCACTGAGGTTTCTGTACAAAAAAAGGGTTGGGATATACAAGTATCTACATCAAGCAATTTTATCTGTGTTTCCAAGGGATATCTAGAGATTGTTTAGATACTTACTTTTTTTCCTTCCTGCTAGTAAAATCCCATGGGATTATTGAGTCCCATGGGATTGGGCAGCATGTAAATCAAATAAATTAAACCATAAGTGGTTAATGAAAAAGAAAAGGGAGCTAAAATATTTTCCTCATGAACCTTTGACTAGTTGTAAATGGGGACAACTACATTAACGCATTTGTTAACAAATGTTTCAGAGTTCAAACATTCTGTGTTTATGATGCTCTCGTTTCAGACTTGTAGGAAATATTTTAAAAATCTGAGATGATTCTTTCCATCTTACTAAAAGTATTCTGACATTAAAAAAAACCCATTCTGAATGGGTTTCTTACCTCAAAGAGCCATGTTTGGCATTAAAAAAAGGGACATTTGAACTTAGAACTTTTATGGGATGGTGAGAATGACATCAGTATATTTGGGACATCCTATTCTGAACTTGAAACACGTTTTTGAGTTTGAAATGAATATTTTGTTAAACTGTGTTGCACCCCAGTGGTCATTTCTGTCAAAGCTATATTCAGTTTCTGGTCATTCGCTATATTAGTCCAGAAGATTTGTTTATAAGAATATTTATTGAAGGGAGAAATATTTCTCCAGGTTCCAATTGATTCCTTTGCCTTATTTGGTTTTAATGGATTCTGTTATTTCAATCCAGCCTTAAAAGATGACAAGTTCTGAATATATACAGTGGTACCTCTACTTGCGAACTTAATTGGTTCCGTGACCAGGCTCGTAAATAGAAAAGTTCGTAAGTAGGAACAATTTTCCCTATAGGAATCAATGTAACGAGTATCTACTTGTGGGTTCATGATAAAACCAGAAAAAGTAGTTTAATAAAAATAACCTTGTATGAAACTGTTCCAAACTCGTGGCCTGTTATGGAAAGCGAACAGTATTTTATTAATATCTGGTGCCAAAGAAAAAGGGCTCGACTCTCCCGGTCCTGGTCACTCCATAAGCTGAAGCCAGGTGGCAGAGGAGGAACCTTAAAGGGACAGGCTGCAGTGGCTGCCTTCCGAGCAGCTTCGCTGTCCCTTCACAGAAAAGTTTGGCCAAGTCGTCTCGTCCTTCTTAGCCTCAAATATAACACAGAGCAAACATGCACACATGTCATGGCACCAGGACCTTCTGTGAGGAGATGGCTATGAGATGTTTGCTCTGTGTGCATGTTTGGACGAAGAAAGAGGCGGTTTTGGGGGAAGAAGCAAGGAGAGTGAGTAAGGGGTCTCTGAAGGAGGGGAAATGGCCCAGAGGTAAACAAGCTAAGCTGGCAAGTCCGCTGTGGAAGCAAGTGGAGCAGTGGGGAGTGAGGTTTAGTAAGGCAGGAGCTGGACTGAATCACCACGGCTTGTTATATATAGGATTTGGAGCTTTGTAGGATCCTGTTTTAGAAAGCAGGTTGTGCTCCTTGACCTGAAGCAAACTTTTCTTTGAAGCCTGAATGGCCGAGCACTGTGCCATCTCTCCAGTTGGCCTTTGTATTCCCTTGCCACCACCGCCCACTGCCTTTTGCTGGTCCAAGTTAAGAAACTTGAGTTTACTTCATGGACCTCGCTCTGCTGCCTTTCCGTCCTTCACACTCCTTTCTGCCCATTAAATCTCTCATCCCCCCTCAGGCTTTAGGCCTGATTTAGCCAGAGGATGCAGACCTGCCGGGTGGGAAGGGGAGAGCAAGTTTTTTTGGCTTGGGATCAGATCTGTGGGCATTGGAGGTTTCATTAAAAGTCCTTTTTAAAAAGTGCAGCAGTGAAGCCCTTCTTCACACAGGATCGCCTGGCAGCAAAGAGTGAGAGGGAGAAGCACGTGACTGCTAGCAGAGAAGAGAGTGCTTCTGGGGCTGCACGGCCCTCCTGTGCTCCATTTTCATTGGCAGAGGCACTGTGGGCGAGTCCTTACTGTTTCCAGGGCGACCCAGTGGGCCAAATGTAAGCGCACTATGGGTCAAATACAGCACTTTGGGCCAAATCCAGCACTATGGGCCAAATACACCCCTCATGTATATAAATACTGATTTTTAAGAATAAAGCATACTTTATTTTAAAATTATTTTAATATAAATTCCAATATAAAGTGTAACTAGAAGTTTATGCCATCCAAGTTGTTAAGTATATGAGACAGCTGATCAAAAAATGTAATAACATATATTTTTGTGAAAAAATCTCTATAATGTACTAGGTTTGAAAGTGATGATCAAATAATTTTTTTGATTGTAGTTTAGAGGATCTTCCCATGGGTCTTAGCAGTTAGTTGGGGAACAGTAATATGTGAATTCAGATAAAAACATGCAAGAAAATACAGATAGTCCTTGGCTTACAACCATAATTGAGCCCAACATTTCTGTTGTTAAGTAAGCAATTTTTAATTGAGTTTTGCCCCATTTTATGAACTTTCTTGCCACAATTGTTAAATAAGTCACTGCAGTTGATAAGTTAGTAATAAAGTTGTTAAGTGAATTTGGTTTACCCATTGATTTCGTTGTCAGAAGGTTGCAAAGGGGGATCACATGACCCTGGGACAGTGCAACCATCATAAATATGTATCAATTGCCAAGCCTCTGAATTTCAATCAAATGATCATGGGGATTTTGCAATGTAAGCTTAAACAATGGCCATAAGTCACTATTTTTCAGTGCTGTTGTAAGGTGAAAACTATCTGTGCAAAGATGTGCATCACACAAAGTTGGTGTGGGCACCATCTTGAGAAGGCTGCACAATTGAAATGTGGTTAAGAATTGTATTAAACAAATAAAATTAAATTAAAGCACAGTGCAGGCAAATTAACTTGTAATGTAGGAAGAGATATTGTGTAATTCACAAATCCCCTGTAAAATAGGGAATGTTGTATTAGGAGAATCATCTGTATATTTTTAAAACACATCTCACACACAACTCTGCATTTTTCCATAATACAGAAGTTGATTGCTGTAGAATAATTACAACTTTAATAGTACAGTACAATTATATTTTTGTTATAGTTGCTTAATTTATTAAACCTGCTTTATGACAACAGGTATTGCAACTTGGTTGGAGTACAAAGAAGGGAAAAGTTATAAATTAAATAATAAGAGTAAACAAAATAAAATGAACCAGAGCACTGTTGCTAAACTTTTGAAAAGAGAAAATGTATATAATATCATCATTGTACCTGCTATATACTAAATACAGTTTTAACTGTTTAAAAAGCTATTTACTAGTTACCTTTCTAATGCTTAAATTGACACACTGTAATGAATATATATTCCCTAAATAAAAATGTTCAACCAATTGAGTTAGAAAGCAATTTCCCCCAAAATAAAAATAAGTACTGTATATTCTTCTATTTCCAAAGCTGTGATTTCCATAAGTGGATTTCAGCTCTTAAATTAATTTGATCAAATCTTACATTTACATATAAATTAAGGTAAATATGTAAATTATTTTATTGTAAAGATATATCTTATAGACTTTCATTCATTTTTCATTCACTATTTAATGCTACTGTAATTCCACCCCCTGTAATTCTATGCAATTGCTTTGCCAATAGTAGGTTTGGAGTATTAATAACAATATTATAAGCTTGCTACTCTTAGCAGAAATTAACATACATGAAGACAGATAAAGTCACAATTGGTTTTCAACAAGTCCTTAGTGTACAGTTTAACTGTGTAATGATGGAGCAATGACTTTCACTTCTATAACAGCATTCTTAGTAATATAGCAGATTTAATAAATGTAATTTAGGAAATACAGTACTTAATGGATATGATGCTAACTGATACTAGTTCCATATTTTGGTTTGTAATCTAGCTAAAATCTGTATAGAAACAGATGATAGAATCATAAATAATAGCTATTTTTAAAATCCTTTGGGAATAACAAGGTAGTAGCTGGCCTTAGATTTACTTAGTTCTATCTGTTCTAAATAAATTCTAAGCTGATTTATGTTTAAAATATCTTGGACTTTTTTGATGGCTGTTCTTTTAAGTATTTATTCAGACCCGTTCAGATTCAGTTGAATCTTAACATTTTTCCACTAATATTGCACTGGCAATTAAGTATGGAACAAAAATATATGATCAAAATTCAATTGTAAAATCCAGCTTTTTATCATTAAAACTTCTAATTTCAAAAAGTACTACATTATGAAGTCTGAATAAGTTTACAGCTTATTCTTCAATTAAAACATAGGAAGTAAATGAAGAATAGTGTACATGTATATTCTTTTACTCAGGTGAACTGTTTGGAAAATTATTGTATAAATATTTCACAATAGAATAATATAATATAAACTATATATAATTATTTTGTTTTAGCAGAAGAAAAGACAAGATTGAGTAAGAAAAAGAGAAGAGAAGAAAAGGAAAATGCCGAAACCAGTAAGTAATCCATATGGAACCTTATTTGTATTTCATAGACTTTTAGGGTTTACAGAGTGAACCTGTTTCATGTACTCTATTTCAGTATATCCAAAGTATCTATTCTTTTCTTGATCCCAAATAATATTGGTAAAACTGCTAAAACAAAACAGTGTTTTCCTGTGTGCTTACTGCTGTTTCTTTTGTCTCCTCAAAAAAAGCTATTTCTGTGATGAAATGTGTGCCTAAAGATGGCAGTAGAGACAGTTTAGCAGCAACACAGAGCTTTCCCAAGGAGAAATCAGTATATTCTAAAGAAAAGCATGAATTAAGAGACTGCCGGTCTGAGGTGGATATGAGAGGGCTAAGAGGTTCAGGATAGCCACACTCTAAAATTTCTCAAAATCTATGTATTAGGGTGGATAATTATAGATTTAGTTTGGTAAGATTCTTTCCATTAGGTGTAATGATTGGACTTGATTACATTTTTCTGTGTTATCTTTGGACTTGGGCCTGACAAATTTCTGAAGATTTGGGGGATTTTTCTGAAAGCATTTAATACAGGTAATTTTTTGTTAATGATGGCTCTGCTGAAAAAGTAGCTTTGTGACAGTCTTGAACATATGACTGTCTTAATGTCCTTGTAATTGCCATTTGACTGTCACAACGCTCTGCATTCACATGATCACAGAAACATAGAAGACTGAGGGCAGAAAAAGACCTCGTGGTCCAACTCAATTGCCCTTATACTATTTCCCGTATTTTATGTTAGGATGGATATGTGTTTATCCCAGGCATGTTTAATCACCATTTGCAAGCTTCACAGTCAATCAAAGTCAATTGAGACACTGGGAGTAAGTTGCTTGTTGTGGTCCAGTAACATCACACATAATGATTATGGGTGATTTGCTTATTGACTGCAAAGGACTGAGCTAAATCTGTTGTGGTCACTTGATGTTATGTTGGTTAACAACAGTTGACAGTCCCATTTGTGGTTGGTTAGTGAGCTTTACCTATAGGGTTACTATGTTTATGTGGGGGAACAGTAGTAGACAAAGTTGAGATCTTGCCCTTCCTTAGATAGTGAATGTTGGAGTATGAAACTGTTTGGTTTTACAATTCCCATCAGCAGCGATGGGCTACGAGCTGGAACGCTAAATTGTGTTTGCCACGGCGGCTCATAAGTTCTTGTGGGACCAGCGCGATTTTGCTGCTGCACCTGTAGAGGTAGCAAAACTGCGCCTGTGTTTCGGCAAGGTTTTACCTGCGGCTCCGTGCGCGAGTTTGCTACCTCCATAGGTGCAGCAGCAAAATCACGCTGGTCCTGCAAGAACTTATGAGCTGCGTGGCAAGCGCAATTTAGCGTTCCGGCTCATAGCCCACTGCTGCCCATCAGTCTTCAACAAGAATAAAAATATGGATTCTTGTTTGGAAACTGATTTATTAAATATGTTGATGTTTTTCTATGCAATGGAAATCAAATTTTCCTGATAAATTTTAGTTTTCTTTATATGTTCTTAAATGAAAAACAGATTTGTAACTCTCCCATTCTTAGGATGGTTTTTTTTTTTGTTATTGTGGTAGAATTTGGAGCTTAGTTCAGGGGAGGAGTGAAAAAGATTTCTAGGCAAGTAGCAATGCACATATCATATACTGATAATTTTTTGTGTCATTTTGGTTGCTGGTGCTTGACTTTAATTTTGCCAGACTAAAGCATCCACCACACAACTATTACATATACAAGTTTTAGGGAGGATCTCCTTTCAATTACTTCCTTTCCACCAGCAATTCAAGGCCAGGCAGCCTTTTTACTTTCCCCCTCAACAAAACTCCAGATTCCACCACAGGCTTGGGTTTCTGATTTTTTTTTGTTACTTGTATTAAACCTTCCAAATATTATGTCTGTTTTGAAGAACCAATCTCTGTTGTGAATTACTCAGTTACCTGTAGCTTCATTTTCTGTATTATTTTTTTAAAAAACAATTGAACATTTTGCTTAGATATTAGAAATAAAGAAGTTTTGTTTACCTTATTTAAATACAAATGCTGTACAAAAATAATAAACTAGACTTGGTAATAAGTAACTGATTAAAATCTAATATTTATACATGGCTCTATAATGCAGAATTTTGGGTTTTTTGCTTTAAAATATATGTTAGAGCAGATTTTTAGCATTTTAATAAAGCATTAAGCCTTTGCATCTTTCATGAGCATGGTGGATATGTGGATAAGGATTGTCTCTTTATAGCCTGCATATAATGTGTGGTTTGCTGATTCACAGGGTTAACTTTCATCTTACGTATAATTTATCATCAGAGCATTATCATCATTAGCCATTGTGTTATACAAATACTGTACTGTAGTCCTTGACTTAAAACTACAACTGAGACTGTAAGTTGTTGCAATTGTAAGCCAAGGCACCATGGGACCAGACTCAATTTTTAAACTGTTTTTTAATGTCAATTATTCAGTGAATCACATGGATGCAGGTAGGAATTCACTGTCCCAAATGGGCATTTATTGCCAGAAACCAGCAAAAAAGTCACCAATTCCAGTTGCATGATGCTGTAACTGGTGATAAATGTGAGCTAGTTGTAAAGTGACTGGGGGAGTTGTCATGATATTCTATGATTGGCAGAAATGCTCTACAGGCCATAAAATATCTGAGGTTACGTAGATTTGAATGGTTGTTAAATAACTATTTATAATTCAAGGACTACCTGTGATGCATTTTTAATAGTTTGAATTAATTTATGTTGTGGAGGGATTATTTTTCCTCAGCAGCCTCTGTTATATTGCTCATGAATGTGTCTCAGTATATTTCAAGGCGTGCCACAGTGCCTTGAGGTAGGAGGTGGGAAAATTTCTACAAATTTCCATAAGTTACATTGAGATTCAAGGCAAAGAATGTTTTGTATTGACTTGTAGGACAGGTGCAATGATTCAACTATTAATTATTCCTAAACTTGGTGGTTAGAATGTTATCTTAATTACAGTTTAGAGGCTCTTACAATCTTATTTATATAACAAATTATAGCAATGTGTACAGAACTATAGGAACTCCAATCACTGGAACAAAACAATTTGGGAAATATGTACATACATATTTGTTTTAAGGAAATTATGTAAATTGTAGTCCAAACTTTCAGTGAAGCTCCTTCATCTTGATTGATTTTTTCATGGACTAATTAGAATTGGTAAAGTTAGCATTTGTTTTAGCAGTTTTACCACTATTATTTGGGATCAAAGGTGGTTAGTTTTATTTGGCATTTATAGAGTTAAGGTTTGTTACTATGGTAGTTTTTATAAGAGGATTTGTCACAAGCTTGCTGACAAATACAGCATGTTACATTTCTGAGTGCAAATGTCAGTGATTAGGAAGAGAGTTATTCTGAAAGTAGAATGCTCCAGCTGAGGGGTTTTCCATTCAGTATTAGTGTTCAGCCATTTACTTACTAAATTTATTCAAAAATATGAGTTCTTTCTTTCTGCCCTCTCTCCTCCTGGTAAGGGGAGGGTTGACTTAAAAGATGACTTACAAGATGAAAAAGAGTGAGAGAAGACTCCATTGCATCCTGCAGGATGTGGATGCCAAGGGAAAAGTAATGATACCAATAGTAAACTGATTGAATAAAGCAACAGTCTTGAACATAATGTATCTGGGACTAGGAGCTCTGTGGAACATGCTATGGAATAAACTGCATCAGTTTCTTTGTGCATGCAACTCAGCTGAAAGCCATTTACCAACATATACCCTTTTGGGAATCAGAAGGGAAAAGTACCCTAAGGATTCTGTCCCCATCCCCATAGTTTCTATCCCATCTTATAAGTATGCTGAGATAAATAGACATGGCAAGAGCCTATACACACTTAGCTGATAGTAAGAGTCATTGATCATAGTGGGACTTTCTACAAGGGGAACATTTTTGTATCTTGTCCCCCCCCCCCTTTGACCATATATGTTTATTTGAGAGATTAGTCCACGAGTAAGAAAAATGTGTATCTGTATAAAGCTGGAATAATCAAGTAATTGAGGGCCTTATTTTTATAGTGATTTAATTAATTAGGTAAAATTTGTGTGTGTCTATGTACTGCATATGCACACACTTGCGCAAATCTCCAGGACTGGTTTCAGTGGGCCCTGGCAATAATAATTGAAAAAGTAGAGAAGTAAGACTTGCATATTTATAACCCTTTATTGCTGTCCAAATATACTTCTTTTGGAGAAAGGTTAATTATCTTAAATTCAGCATGTTTTTGTTTATTCATTGCCCCAAAGTTTTAATTGTGATGAATAAAATATTAATATATAAAAAAGTTCTTCCGATTAAAAAAAAAATTAGGGTTTTTTTAGTCACAGCAAATTTGTGAGAAGCTGACCATATCAATATCATTTGGGATTATATTAATGTTTAAATTAATATAGTAAAATGTTGTATTTATATTACATATTTTTGTTCTCTGCAGATTAATGTAAGGGTTACCACCATGGATGCAGAGCTAGAGTTTGCCATTCAGCCGAACACAACAGGGAAACAGCTTTTTGATCAGGTATAAATGTTGAGTTTATGTATGTCTTCGTCTTTTATTAACATTTTATATCTTGTATAAATGATAACATGGTATGTTTTTTTGCAAAATATAATCTATTAGTTATTGGTGCAAAGTTAAATTGTTTAGATAGTCCTATTTAGCATTAGAATTCTATTGCAAAGCATAATAACTAAGATAGAAAAAAATTGATCTGTAGCTTTTTTTGTTTTCATTCCAAAAAGGGCAACATCTACTATAATTGTGTAAAGTTACCCATAAAAAAGGAAACTGTTCAAACAATAACTTCAGTCTGATTCATATTGTGGGAAGTTTACAAGAATACCTAGTTATGCCAGAAATAATAGCAACGTGCCTAGAATGCCAAAAGCTCAGAAATAATAGCAAGAGGAAGCTTCTGTTCTTGTCTTATTTGTGGGTTTCTTGTAAATGTACAATTCGTCACTTTGAAAAGCATGGACTGATTTTTGATTTGCCTCCATAGGTGTGTGCTGGGGGTAGAATGGGGGAAGATTAACATCTCTCTCAATGAAATCAGCTTATCAGTGACCACATTAGCACAAAATTAGTCTGCAACACATTATATATTTAACCTCTTGTTTTAGCGGCTAACAGGACACACTTAGATTCTGATAGCCCAATTAAATAGTTGTTATTTCAAAAAATTATCCCATATGAGAAGATTTTCTAGAAGTACTGTATTTAAATAAAGTCACAGCTGATGTTATTTAAAGGAAAATGGCTTGGCACTTTTTTCAATAACTGCATTGCTCTGTAACTATCTGGCCATCTTTATTTCAGTTGTCTCTTCTTTTTAATTGTTTATAATATTTCAAAGTTCTCTCTTGATAGACTGATACAGATTGCTGTTTTTCTTGAAGAATTACATATTTATTTATTGCATTTGTATAATGCTAAATCAAGGAAGAACTGCTATTAATGGCAGCAGCAAAAATATCCATGGCAAGCTCATTCTTTGATATTGATAACTGTTTTCTTTTTTAGGTAGTAAAAACAGTTGGCTTACGAGAAGTCTGGTTTTTTGGATTGCAGTATGTGGACAGCAAAGGGTACTCGACTTGGCTGAAATTAAACAAAAAGGTAATTTTTTTACTTTAAAATTTTAAAATAACTCTTATGTGTTTGGTGTAGAAAAAGTATCAAAGGTAGAATAGATACATTCTGAAGATAGTGTTGAAATGCTGATAGTAGATGGGTGTCTAAGGAATGAAAAAAGAAGAATAAACTCTAAAATATATTTCTAGAGTATGTGTGAAATTTCTAAGTTTCTTTTTTCTGTTTTGTGTCAGTCTAGTTTTATAGAAAATAAAATTGATTCCTATCTAAATGATATGTTTCTCAAAGGCTGTGGCATATAATATAGAATGTCACTGAAAGCAGATCATAAAATAGATCTATATATTCCTCCTGTTACATTTTTTAAACAAATTATTTCTCCCATTGCCAACTAATCATGGGAGAATTGAGATGCTTTTGGTTAATATATACCTGAGAAACAGTGAAGAGCCGCCCGTCTTTGGTGCTACCGGTGCACCCTCCAAGGCTGTCATGGGCACACATGTGTCGGCATGAGATTTGGCTTCTGAGCATGCACAGCAAGTGAAATCTTGTGTGAGGATGCGTGCTCGAGCAAGATTTTGGCAATTTTTGCCGATATCTTTGCTTCCACACATGCACAGGAGCGGAAATCGCCAAAATCTTGCTCGTGCGAGCCATCCTCACATGAGATTTTGCTGGCAGCTGTGTGTGCATCACGGAATTTCCTATTGGGACGGAGCACCTGACCGCACCGGCTGCTGCCCATCATTGCTGATAAATATCCAGCATCTAAGGAGAGCTAAAGGATAACTTCAGTAACTAGGATAAGTAGAATTATTGGGCTCATCTGTGTGTTAGAACATAAGAGAACATTTTCATGTACTGTAAGGCAAGCACTAAATTTACTAGCTTTCATATTTATTTGTGGATTAGACACTGAGAGACAGGCAACAGAAGATTATTATACTTGCATCCCTTGAATCATAAATAATTCTTCCTAGTAGTAAAGCAAGCTGGTAAGTGCTGAATCAGATTGTGGCACAATGAGGCTACTGAGAAAAAAGAGGATTGTACTGGTATGCTCCAGGAAACTCTTAAAAATAACAGAACTCTAAAAAGTAAGGGAAAAGAACTAAGGACATGCTATTCCTAACTTGAGAACATGATTGTCTAGATGAGAAAAACTAAAACATAATTAAATCAGGGATGGGACATTTTCTAGAACATTAAACAAGAGAATAATATGTGGTATCATTTGGGCAAATTTAACTACAGGCAGCCCTCAATTTATGACCATAATTGAGCCCAAAATAGAGGTGTGCATAAGTGCACTAAGATGCTTATCGTCCTCTCATTGTATTTTTTTCCCTTTAATTAGAATTGACAAATTCTAATAAATAAAATAAATAAAAAATCTTTCTTGTTCCTCAATATTTTACTTTCCTGGTTGTTTAAAAAAATTTGTTTCAGTCCTTGCTAAACTTCTCAGTGGTCTAAAATATAACATATCAATTAAGTTCATTTTCATGAAATTTGATGTGCATAATGCTTATTGGGGGTGGCACAATGACTCAGTTAAGACTCTGGACTTGTCAAGCTGGAAAACTGACAGCCTGGACTTGAAACCCAAGCATCACAGGACAGTTAGCTCCTATTACTCACTCCTGCTCCTGCTATTTTAGCAATAGACTAATATACCTTTCCTTTACTGTCCTCTTTAAGAAGTTTACAGAGTCAGCATATTCCCCCAACAATCTGGGTCCTCATTTTATTGACCTTGGAAGGATGGGAGGCTGAGTCAGCCTTGAGCCTGGTAAGACTCCAGCTGCCAAATTGCAGTCAGCTGGCGGTCAACAGAAGTAGTGCTGCATTCTAACCACTGCAGCACCGTGGGTCATAGCAGTTTGAAAGTATGTAAATTCAAGTAGATAAATAGGTGTCGTTTTGGTGGGAAGGAAACTGTTCTGTATTTTCATGATAATAGAAGCTTCTCTCAGACAATGCAGGGTCCCTTTGCTGAGAATTGGGAATGAGATTTGAGATGAGAATTGGAGAACTATCCCCTTGAGTTGGTCACAACTGGACAGGAGAAACCTTTAAGCCTTTAATGCTTATTAATCATTGTGAGATATATTCAAAATATAGTTTCCATAGGTTGAGCTAAAAAAATATAGCTGTATGTCCAGTGATTAACACAAGTTTGATTTATTGAAATCAAATGTATAGTCAATCTATACAACACTGCTCAAAAAAATAAAGGGAACACTTAAACAACATAATATAACTCCAAGTAAAGCAAACTTCTGTAAAATCAAACTGTCCACTTAGGAAGCAACACTGATTGACAATCAATATCACATGCTGTTGTGCACATTCAAATTTGTACAGAACAAAGTATTCAATGAGAATACTTCATTCATTCAGATCTAGGATATGTTATTTGAGTGTTCATAGGCTTTCAGAGTTGAGTTTCTTTAATAAATATTAGAAAATTCCATCACTTGTTGCGGTCCTGTAATAAGTTTTTGAAATATACATTTTGAAAGGTCTCATGTTTCCATAATTATTTAAATCTCTCACACATTCTTCAATTATATACTTTTTAGATTAAGTTGCAAAACCTGACAGGTGGGTGATAATTACTTTTTCCAATATTTTAATGTTTTCTTCATCCTTTGAAATTTTATATTATAACACATTTTTATATTTCATAATTTATGTATTTCATTTTAGGTAACACAGCAAGATGTAAGGAAAGAAAATCCATTTCAGTTCAAATTTAGGGCAAAATTTTTTCCTGAGGATGTTTCCGAAGAATTGATTCAAGAAATAACTCAGAGACTCTTTTTTCTGCAAATCAAAGAAGCCATCTTGAATGATGAAATCTATTGTCCACCTGAAACTGCAGTTCTGCTGGCCTCTTACGCTGTTCAAGCAAAATATGCTGATTACAATAAGGAAATACATAAACTAGGATATTTAGCCAACGACAGACTTCTTCCCCAGCGGTAAGAAATTTCTGGCTATATCAAAATTTAATTGGATCTAGAATATCTGTTTGGTAATATGGCTATGGTAATATACTGTACACTATAAACAATGTAGTACATAACGTGATCTGAATTTGTGATTAAGCCAGTTTTATTAAATATGTATCTCCTCAGTGTTAAAGTAAAATGGCTGCTCATATAATAAATTGTTTGGAGATAATTAGAAGCTGGAATATGAAAAAGTAAGGAATACCTGGCAATCAAATGTAGGTTAGACCGGTCATGATCAGCCAGTGACCAAATGCAGGTTAGACTGGTCTATTGGGTTACCCATAGCAACCCATGTTTGTGAAAGTTTGAACTTAAAAAATAAATCAGGAGGAAAATTGTCTCGTTTGAGTTCTGCTGTTAGAGAAGGCTGCTGGGTATTCCTTGGACAGCAAAGATGACCGATAAGCAAGTACTGGAGTGTATAATACCAGATATGTCACTAGAAGGCAAAATTATGAAACTGTGTCTCACTTATTTTGATCATGTCACGTGGGGGAGTTGACTGAAGAAAGCAATTCTGTTAGAAGGAGTTGGTGCTAAAAAGAAACCAGGCTGGTTAAAGAACATGGTGTCTGGATACCATCAAAACTGGCATCATCCAGAGCAGAGATCTTCAAGCTTGGCAACTTTAAGATTTGTGGACTTCAACTCCCAGCTGGCTAATTCTGGGACTTGAAATCCACAAGTCTTAAAGGTTTGGGGACCCCTGATCCAGAGCATAGCACTCAAGTAATATAAAATTAGAAAATGTGAAGAGAACTGGTCCATAGAGTCACCAAGAGTTAGACATGATTGAATGGATAACATCATTAACAGGTAATTATTAAATATGCATTCATCTCTTTATGTTGGTGTGAATGTACAATATTCAGTAGTATAAAAAGTAAAATGTTATGATTTTACTCACTATTTAGGGAACAGTTTAAATGCTGTAGTAGAAATAATATCAATCCAAAATGAACTTGGAACAAATTTCTAATACTATGTTTCCACAGCTAAATATGATTTGGGGTTTTTTTGGTGGGAATTTAAAATGATGTATTACATAAGATGAAACATAGTCAATGTCATTGTGGTGGTTGCTTCTAAAATCTCTTTACTATAGCTATGCCATTAAATTACATTTTAAAAGTTGAATAAGATACCACTGATGATTAGACACCAGTTTTTGGATAATTGTGCTGCTGTCTCTCTTTATCCAAAGAATTGCTTGATTCTGCTGTTTGTTTAAAGAAAAGAATTTTCATTTGGATTGCCTTTAACCCATCCTGACTGCTGTGAAGTTATTCCCTTAAGTACCACTTGTTGGGGCTCAAGGGAAAGGGAAGGTCTTGCCTTCTCTTTCTGCTCAAGATCCCCATAGACAATTGGTGGGCCACTGTGTGACACAGAATGTTGGACTCGATGGGCTTTGGCCTGATTCAGCATGGCTCTTCTCATGTTCTTATGTTAGTGGAAAATATAGGGCTTTCTAATAAGACAGCTGCTTTGGCCTAGAGATAGAGCTCTTGCCTCACAATCAGGAGATTGTGAGTTTGATCCTAGGTAGAGGCAGATGGAAGGATCTCCTGCTTGGGCAGGGGGTTGGACCAGATCAGTGATGGAGAACCTTTTTTTGCTCGGGTGCCAAAAGGGTCTGCATGCGAGATATGTGTCTGCCCACACGCATAATGCAGTGCTCTCCCCCCTGTGCATGTGTGTGCTGCCCCTCCCCACCGCATGCACACAATCATCCTGCAGTCCCCGTGCATGCAAACAGCCTTCACTGAAGCCTCCAGACTTCTAGTAGACCTGTTGGGCTGTTTTTCGTTTTCCATAGGATTCAGGAAAGCCTCCTGAAGCCTGGGGAGAGTGAAAAAATGGCAAAACAGAAGTTTGGAAACAAACTTCCGGTTGGGCCATTTTTCACTGTCCCACTGAACCTTGGGGATGGTGAAAAATGGCTGAAAAGAAGGCCAAAAATCAGCTGGCCGGCACGCCTTGTGTGCCCTCAGATATATCTCTACGTGCCACAGGTTCGCCATCACTGGACTAGATGGTCTGCAAGGTTCCTTCCAACTCTTGTTAATCTGATCTGAATCTGATCTAATATAGGAGGTTGAGATTTCTGGAAGTTTAACAAGCTGCTTGATATTCTTCTGGTAGACTTGACTGTATCTTCTACATCTTTTGCTATTGGATGTAGCAGAAAGGTCCAACTAGAATGGTAGGGAGATTGTCTTTGCTGTCTTTCCAATCTTTTTGCAAACAGGCAAGTCTCTTCATGAGAGGGGCAGCCTTACAAATACGTGAAATAAAAAGAAATGCATTTTATTTTGATAGTGTTTTGGAACAACATAAACTGACCAAAGAGCAGTGGGAAGAAAGAATACAAAATTGGCATGAAGAACACAGAGGGATGTTAAGGTAATTTCCATATTACCTTCATATATCTTTTGAAAAATAATTTTTGTTAGTTTAATAGTAATGTTTCTAGTACAAAATCTCTTGTTACTTTTCAGTGTGTATGTAAATAAGTTATTCAGATAGCTATTTTAATTTACTCCAGCACACAATATTTAATTAAGTGTTCCTGTTTATATTAAGTCAGCATATTCTTGTTTTCAATCTGGCAATAATTAATCTTGACCATATCATCTTTGGGACTCATCCTTACTGAAACAATTAGAACTTATTTCCTATTAAAGTTAGGATGGAATTTGGTAAATATAATACTTAAGTATTTTTCATCTATTGAGAATAAAGGAGTTTAGTAGAAACTAATGTTTGCAGGCCTATGATTATTATGCATTTTATATGGTTTTAAATTATGTTATTTTTATTGTCAGGGAAGATTCCATGATGGAATACCTCAAAATTGCACAAGATTTGGAAATGTATGGAGTCAACTATTTTGAAATTAAAAACAAAAAAGGAACTGAGTTATGGCTAGGTGTTGATGCTTTAGGTTTGAATATTTACGAACATGATGACAAGTAAGTAGCATAATACTAATCTGTTGTAGTACAGCTTCAAGTATTATGTTTTCAGTAACTTTCTAATATATATTTAAAATATGCTATTTGAGGACACTGTAATAGACAATTCTTCTGAGTGAAGTAGACTTCTATCTATTACAGAAGGCAGGCTGGAGCAGAGAAATCTAATAAGGAAAAATCCTTTTGTTTTAACAGATGCGGATGGGTTTTGTGTCTATCTTTTGAAGCCTAGACCTATGTCTGTTTCTGTGTTCTTTCCTCATAACTAAGATTCTTTTCTTCTTTCCTAAAGGTTGACTCCGAAGATAGGTTTTCCTTGGAGTGAGATAAGAAACATATCATTTAATGACAAAAAGTTTGTGATAAAGCCCATTGACAAAAAGGCCCCTGTAAGTAAATATGCTTGAGGTATAATCAGCACATCTGTTCTTTTCCTTCTGTTTCTTAGATCTCCAAATAATGTATTTTGTGACTAACAAAATGTATTTTGCTACATTCATGATTTGTTTTTCAATTATCATTTGGCTTATTTATGGTGCCAATGTCATTCTTTTTGGTTATGCTGGAATTAATTCTATGTTACTTTTTATTTCCTTCCAAATTAGAGTTTGTAACCACAAAGTAATGCATTATAATGACAAATACTCAAAGTTATTGTTGGCTGGTAGAATAATGATAATAATTGATAAGTGTTCTGCCTGGCCGGCTGGCCACCCAACAAGGCAATTATACAAACACACAGAGAGAAGCTTGCAAAAAGGCAAACGGTTTCTTTATGCACACAATTGGCTTAATGCCACAGCAACAGCAAGAGAAATTCTAGTTTATGAGTCCAAGGGTCAGGGTTAATGACTCAAGCTGGCAACAAAAGCCTTTCTGGCTTACGTCAGCCAATTACTCACTTAGCTGGAGTGTCAGAATGCCCAAAAGTGTCCAAAGGAAAAACGAAACCACGAAGCGTCAATATCTCTCTCAAATCTGAACGATAAATTCCCACACCGCCTTCCGCAGCCCTTCCCCTTTTAACCCTGCTGCTGCATCCTTGATTACTGACAGCTGTGACCTAAAATCTCTGTCTGCATCTGTGCAGCTGCTCCTAGCATTCTACGCACCCTGACATTTAGGATGGGATCCTCCATCACCCTTCCTTTCTTAACACAGAGGAGGCTCTGACTGGAGATCCTACAGGTTCTGCAGGTCTCTCTGCCTCACCTTCCACATCAACCTCTCTGTCCCCTTCACTGTCTGACTCTTCGTTAAGGCAGACAGGTCTTCTTTGATCTGACGGAGCCGGCTCCTCTGAGTCAAAATCAGTGACCAGTGGAGCTGGTTGTGAGCCAACCACAACAATAAGAAATGTGGATAGTAGATATGAAAATATTTGGAGGCAGTAGAAGAAAAAGAACTAAAAAAGAAAATCACAAAAAATAAAAGACCTGCAAACAGAAGTAGAACAACAAAGAAAGCAGAAGATAATACCAATATTAACAGGTCCTTTGGGTGCAATTCCAAAAGAGCTCTAGCACCTTTGAAACCCCATCAGCATTGACAGAATCATCAGTTAATTTCAAATGGTAATACTTGGAACAGCTTACATCCTGTAATGATACCTTTAGTATTATTAAACAATAACATCTGCCTAAACAGCAACATCTGCTTAAACAACCACATCTGGCTTAGCTTGTTTCACACCCACAAAGGACATAAAATCAGAGCTTTTCCATCATGGCTCATATATTGTGAAATAGCCGTCCCACATAATGATTTAGCAAATCTTGGCAAGTTTCAGGAAGATCTTCAAGACAAGACTCTTGCATTGAATACTCAAAAGCTTTTTTAAAGGACTGTTTGGCTGGCATCAACTTTTCCCCCCTGCTATACTTTTTTTTTCTCTGTTGATTTTATAAGGCTTTTTTTTGTAAATCAGAAGTTGAAGCCTCAAATATTAAATATAGTTGAAGCCTCAAATATTAATACTAATATTAAGGGTGCTAACCTCAGGCCATAATAAACATATGATTGATTTAGCCAGAATATATAAATTAGCTCAGTCAATCAATATGGTATTGGGAGTATAAAAGTGAAATATATATGAAACATCTGGTGCTCTTGGGCAGCTTTCCTAATCTGATAGCCTCCAAATGTGATTGACGTCAATTATGATAATTACTAGTTAAGATATTTCTATTATTTGCATGTGTGTCAAATCAAAATTACAGCATACTCTGGTTTTAATTTGGTTTTCTGCCTAAAAAGAGCAGGAAATAACATACTTGTATATCAGCAATGTTGATTTATGGAAATTAACTTGTATAAAAAGGGTATGAGTGTGTGGGTGTTTAGAATTTGTGGTTTTCTTGCCTTTCTTAACTAAAAGCCCCAAGTACCTTATTTTTATCATAATTTTTCTGTCGTGACTTTTTGTAACATTTTTTCTAAAATGCAGTTAACTAGGCCCCTGATTAATTATTTAAAATTTAACGAGTATTGATTACTTCATATTTTATTCTCAATAATATTTTTTTTCATTGCTGCAGCTTATTGTCTAAAAGTTGTAACCGATGACCAATATCTATGTATTATTATATTTTCCTTTTCTTCGTTCATAATTTTTTAAGTACAAGTTGGATTTTCTCCACCCTTTTGTTACAAAATCGTTCCAGTTCTTTTTTGAAACACTTTTCATTATAATTTACTATATTGATGTAAATGTGTTTGTGTTTCTGAGTAATAGCATGCTGATTCTAGATCACTAATATGTTCTAGAACAGCTTTAACTAGTCCTGTTGAAGAGAAATTATTGAAAGACTGGTGCTGAAATCTGATTTAAGCGAAAGCTATTTTTATTCATAAACAATTATGTTTCTCAAAATTTGACCATTTCGGTAACAAATATTTTTATTAGGATTTTGTGTTTTATGCACCCCGTCTGAGAATTAATAAGCGGATATTGGCACTATGCATGGGAAACCATGAGCTATACATGAGAAGGAGAAAACCAGATACAATTGAAGTGCAACAAATGAAGGCCCAAGCTAGAGAAGAAAAACACCAAAAACAATTGGAGAGGTACAATATTTGCAATTAATCTTGGAGGTTGAGATTCTGGTAGAAAATTAGTTTGCTACCTATCGTGCTTTATCATGTCCTATACAGTATTCAGAAGAATTCCTTGAAGAAAAGTATTACTACGTGGAGAGACAGAATTATCTGAAAACAATGAGGGGCAATACTTATTAAACGGAGCTTATTACTGTAGTGTCTTAAATCTCTTATGCATTGTTTGTACCATTTAAAGCAATATTGTCAGACTGGGTACAGTGCTGAGTGATTTTTTTTGTCAGCAGTGTTTGTAGTGCTAGAGTTTACACTGTTAAAGACTCTAAAAATACGGTTCTCTAGGATTGTGGCCCAAGTCCAAGAAAGTACAGTGAGAACAGTTTGCTTATTTTAATTAGATTGCTGGAAGCCAGCATACTTTTGGGAAAAACAAAGTGCTTGTACTGACCTATTTACTCTATGTTCTCTTAGTTAACATCAGATTGTTATGTACTAGGTAGGCTGAATCTTAATATATATTGCTTTGATATTAAGGGAAGTTCTAGTAAGTGTCACTTTCATATTAGCCTTAGTTACTATAATTTGCCAGATTGAGCAATTACAATGAAAAACTTCTGTTTTCCCGTGGGAGATCAGTGATTGTTCTATTACACAGCAACAGTACTGCACAGTACAGTAATATTATAGTCCATGTTCAAAATTTGAACTTTCTTGTGCAGCATGCTAGAATTGTATTAATTGCATAGTAAACTCTTATTCAGTGGAATGAAGTATTTTTGCATTTGGTAGCTGGCTGAAATGTTTGGGACTTGGACCTTGTACAGTGGAACCCCGACATACGAGCTGCTCTACTTGCGAGCAGCTCGAGATAAGAGCTGGGAGGGGAGCGACATTTTTGTTCGTCTCCCGAGCTCACATCCGGGATACGAGCCGAGGAGCCGCGCCCCCCTGATGCTTTCGGCAACTTCCGAAGACGCTGGAAGGAAGGAAGGCAATCCAGCGCCCGGCTCCTCTCGGCTCGTATCCCGGCACTTGGTAAGCGGAGAGGTGTTCGCCTCCCCTGCCGCCCCACTCTGGGGGTCCTTGGCTTCTGCTTGGGGGTGAGTGAGAGAAAGGGGGGGAGAGAAAGAGATAGCAAGAGAGAGAAAGTGAGAAGAAGAGATGGAAAGAGGGGGAGAGAGAGAGAAAGAGAGAGGGGGGAGAGAAAGAGAGAGGGGGGAGAGAAAGAGAGAGGGAGAGAGAGAGAGGAGATAAAGGAAGAGGAGAGAGAGAAAGGAAGAGAAAGAAAGAAAGAGGGATAGAAAGAGAGAGAGAGTGAGAGATGCTCAGTGAGCCTTTCTTTGAAGTTGCCTTTCTTTCTTTCTTTCTTCACCGTGTGTCGGTGCGTCACGGCTCTCTCTCCATTCTTCTCTTTCCCCCTCTCGGGCTCCGAAAAACGGAGGAAACCCATGGAGATCCAGAGGGGAGGATGGGGCAGGAAAGAGTGCAGAAAAACGGAGGAAACCCATGGAGATCCAGAGGGGAGGATGGGGCAGGAAAGAGTGCAGAAAAACGGAGGAAACCCATGGAGATCCAGAGGGGAGAATGGGGCAGGAAAGAGTGCAGAAAAACGGAGGAAACCCATGGAGATCCAAAGGGGAGAATGGGGCAGGAAAGAGTGCAGAAAAACGGAGGAAAAAAGCGCTTTCCCAGGCAGCTGGCTTGCTGGCCGGGGAAGCAAGCGATCGGGGACTGCCTCGTTTCCTCTTCCCGCCGCCGCCGCATTCGGAGCCCGAGAGGGGGAAAGAGAAGAATGGAGAGAGAGCCGCGACGCACCGACACACGCGCGTCTCTCTCGCTATTCTTCTCTTTCCCTCTCTCGGGCTCCGAATGCGGTGGCGGCGGGAAGAGGAAACGAGGCAGTCCCGGATCGCTTGCTTCCCCGGCCAGCAAGCCGGCTGCCTGGGAAAGCGCTGCTTTCCCAGGCAGCCGGCTTGCTGGCCGGGGAAGCAAGCGATCCAGGACTGCCTTGTTTCCTCTTCCCGCTGCCGCATTCGGAGCCCGAGAGGGGGAAAGAGAAGAATGGAGAGAGAGCCGCGCGCCGGAGGCGGACGCCGCTGCCGCCTCAACAGCAGCCATGGGAGGGGAGTCGCAATCACACCGATGGTGGGGTTTGCCCCCTTTCCCCCGCCCGCTCCTTTCCCCCCTTTGCTTGGAAGCTGGCTGCTGGGAAGCCCCCCCCCCCTGCCCGGCTGTCACCTTTTAAAACAGCCCCCGGGCTGTTTTAAAAGGTGACAGCCGGGCGGCAGCGGGTTTTTTTGTTGTTTAACGGATTAATTGACTTTACATTGTTTCCTATGGGAAACAATGTTTCGTCATACGAGCTTTCCGACTTACGAGCCTCCTTCCGGCACCAATTAATCTCGTAAGTCGGGGTTCTACTGTATTTTAAAAAACAGCATATGGTTACTCACTATTGTGAGAAATATCAGCCAAATGTTATACATTTTAAATGCAACAACATGAGCATTTTAAAACCTGTTTTTCCCCCTGCAAGTAGGTTTTTATCAATAGATCATTTAGCATATGTTAGAATAAATTTTGTGGAGTAAATTGATTTATTTGGGGGGGGGGAGATGAATACTGTTTTTTCAGATATTTTATTGTTACTTATCTCATTTTTTTAGAGCCCAACTAGAGAATGAAAAAAAGAAAAGAGAAATAGCCGAAAAAGAAAAGGAAAGAATAGAGCGTGAAAAAGAAGAATTGATAGAACGACTAAGACAGATAGAAGAACAGACAATGAAGGCCCAAAAAGGTGAAGATCTTTTATGTATTAATGACAGGACATTATATTATGATTTGAAAAGCTGTTACATGTTACATGTCTTCTAAAAACATGTATTATTAAGTGAAATAAATATTAGCCAATATTATAAAAATATTTATTCTGCTTTCTTGCAATTTTTATCTGTTTTAATGGCTTGCCTTAAGACACTAGAAAGCAACAATTCCCCTAACTGCTGCATAGGAACTGACGGTGTGCTGTGAGAAATAAACAACATGATTAGTGGCCCTTGGCAACTCGGCATACCCACCCACAGAAGACAAATGCAAACCCTACTTTGTAACTTATTGGCAAATTCTGGGTTTGTTCCAACCAGTTGGGGAATCAGGCTAAAGTACATATTTTGCATAAATCAGACTGGAATGCTTGGAATAATCATTAAGAGCTAAATATCTAATAATGTATAGATTAGATACATAGATGGGGAAAATTCCCTGTTCTTAAAGTCTTGCCAAGGAATTTTGAATTTTTTTAAAAAATTGCAAGTATGACCTGAGGACTTTAAAATTAGATGAAGTATTTAAAATACTTACATTAAAATATTTGCAATTCATTGCAGCATATCAAATGAGATAGCTTGTCCGTTTAGGCCAGGTTTGTCCCCTTTTGCTTGGCATTCCAGGATTTGGGCAAATGAGTTTTTCATTGCTTAATAGAGTATATATTGCTTTTAACTGAAGGTGCAGGGTGTTGTGCCTGAATTCTGCCATGGTGCATAGCATAAACATTACAATAGAGCAATGGTAATCAACCTGTGGTCCTGGGAGCCCTGAGGGACCATGACATCAGGGGGATCCACAAAGGCTTGAAGAAACATTATTATTTAAATCAAGTTAAGTCTTGGTGGTCTATGACCATAGTCCCTGGCCACAAAAGGTGTTTAAAGGGGGTCCGTGGTGAAGAAAAGATTGGCAAAGTGTTTTTCACTTTCTGTAATACCGGGAGTGTTTTAGGGGTGGGTTCCTCTTACCGCCCTACCGGCGGTAATGTGTGCATACTGCCTTCATGCAATTTTGCTTCCGCGCATGCGCAGAGGGATGATTTTCCTTCTGTGAATGCTCAGAGAGCAAAAATATCACTAAAAATTAGCACTGGAGTCATCGCGTGCAAATTGTGTAATCGGCAGGCCACTGCCGGAGTGGCGTACCGGACCGGTAGGAACCTACCTCTGGAGTGTTTGCCTTTCCAATGGAATATTCAGATACTTAGTGGACTTGGGTGCAAATCTAGGTAGCGATACTATATAGCCTTTCTTCTAGTTCTGAAATTCTAATTAAAAACATATTTGTTTCAGAAAAAGCAAGCTCATTGGGTAAAATTGAGAAAACATTGGAATTGGTTCTTTAAAAAAAAAAAAAAAGACAAAACAAAACACCAACAAACATAAAACTCTTGCCGTCCCGCTCTTATCAGAAGTTTCTGCAGTAAAATTTATACATGCATTTTCATGCAAAGATACATATTCTTATATTCCTTATGACATCTTTCTCTCTAATTCTTTCATATTTAACATTCTAATACTATTTACTATTAGCTATTTTCACATTTATGACTATTTATTATTTACTTATTTATAATTTATTTGTTCATTATTCCCAGAATTTATATTCTACTTCTTCTTGTCCTCTCAAGAATTTCAAGAATTGGTTCTTTAAATGTAAAACTGACAGGACCTCTAGTGGAAACAATTTCTACCTGATGGCTTCATCTTAGACAGCTTTATTTTCCTGATTAAAACTACCAGCAAGGCCAGCAGTAGTTTTTGTAGGCATTATTTAATTCTGTATTGATTGATTGATTGATTGATTGATTGATTGATTGGATTTGTATGCTGCCCCTCTCCGGAGACTTGGGGCGGCTAACAGCAACAATAAAGCAGTGTACAATAGTAGTCGGATGTTAGAAATAATTCAAAGCCCATTAATATATTTTTTTAAAAATTGTATTCTGGACTGCTAAAACTTGATTTTTATTTCTCTGACATAATGAATATATATACAGAACTGGAAGAGCAGACAAGAAGAGCTCTAGAGCTAGACCAGGAACGAAAAAAAGCAAAAGAGGAAGCCGAACGCTTGGAAAAAGAAAGAAGATCTGCTGAGGAGGCAAAATCTGCTCTGGCAAAACAGGCAGCAGATCAGATGAAGAATCAGGAACAACTAGTAAGACTTCTCCTACAAAGCTGTGTTAGATTGGATTAGAATGTGTTGTTATCATTGTGTTACGTGGCACAATGGTTAGAATTCAGTATTGCAGGCTGACTCTGCCTACTGCCAGGAGTTTAATCCTGACCAGCTCAAGGTTGACTCAGCCTTCTGTCCTTCTGAGCTCTGTAAAATGAGGACCTAGATTGTTGGGGGCAATATGCTGACTAAACCGGTTAGAGCGGTGGTTCTCAACCTGGGGGTCGGGACCCCTTTGGGGGTCGAAACAGCCGTTTCACAGGGGTAGCCTAAAACCATGGAAAAATGCAAATTTCCCATGGCGTTAGGAACTAAAGCTTCTGAATCAGAACACCAAATACAAGCTGAATAAATAAGACCTTGCACTCTGTTAAAACCCTCACTCTGTTAAAAACCTTGGAATACTCATATCAAATGACGTAAGTGCCAAAGCCCACTTGCAACAACATCGCCAAAAAGGCTTCAAGAGTTGTTAACCTAATCCTACGTAGTTTCTGCTCCGGTAATCTCACACTATTAACCAGAGCATATAAAACTTCTGCCAGACCCATCCTTGAATACAGTTCATCTGTCTGGAACCCGCACCACATTTCGGACATAAACACTAGAGAAAATGTCCAGAGATACTTTACTAGAAGAACCCTACACTCCTCCACCCGTAACAGAATACCCTAAGCAACTAGATTTATAATTCTAGGTTTAGAACTACGTTGTCTTAAACATGACCTATGCATAGCCCATAAAATCATTTGCTACACTGTTTTTCCTGTCAACGACTACTTCAGCTTCAACCACAACAACACTCGAGCACACAACAGATACAAACTTAAAGTAAACCACTCTAAACTTGACTGCAGGAAATACAATTTTAGTAACTGAGTAGTTGATGCATGGAACTCACTGCCAGACTCTGTAGTATCATCATCTAACTCCCCAAACTTTACCCTTAGACTATCCACTGTTGACCTTTCCCGATTCCTAAGAGGTCAGTAAGGGGTGTGCATAAGTGCACCAGAGTGCCCTCCGTTCCCTGTCCTAATGTTTCTCTTTTACTAGTATCATGTTTATAAATATTATATCTTTGTATACCACCAATACGTACATGACAAAACAAACAAAATACAATAAAATAAAAATTGCCTTGGAACATATTTTTGCAATCTGACCAATCAGGCACTACCAGTGAGGGTGTCTGATCTTCCTGCCAATCATCTTAAAGTTCTGTTGGGAGAATTGGCGCTAGACTTATGATTGGGGGTGGGTGGGTCACCACTGGTTTAGATAGGGTACAAAAGCATAGTGAAGCTGCATATGAGCCTTAAGTGCTTTTGCTATTGCTATTGCTATTGTCATAGGAATGTTAAAATCAGAGAGGAAAGATCACCTTGGGGAATCTAGGGTGGACAATGCATTAAATTGGTGACAGGTAAAGGGTGCCACAGGAGCCAAAAATATTACAAGGAAAGACACTCCTATGTTCAGCATTGTTGTGTTTCAACCACTTGAGCTCAGTCTCAGCCCCTGGACAGCATGCCCCCAGAGGTCCTGGTGTTGGGCTACTGCTGGTGAATGCCATATTGGTCAATAATAAGGCTTCCTTTATTCAAGACCTCATTGAGCAGGAGGAATAAATCCCATGATTTAACTAATTAGTTGATTGACTAATCATATGAGGAGAATAACTTTCTATTTTATGTTATACTAGTATATTAGTGGAATGCTATTTCCAAGACAGATTTCTGCCTCCTTTTTTTAAAAAGTCAAACATTCTAAACAGCTTTGTACTTTAATGGTTTTATCTTTATGATATCTCTATTTGAAACATCTGGTTCCCATTTAATGGGATAATTTTAATAAAATATGGTGCTTTTTATATTGGGGTTGTTTTGCTTTGTTTGAAGCATAATTGGGGTTATGACTCCAATGAGAAAACATCTCATTCTTTTTTGAAAACATATATAAGGACTGCATGGCAAATATTTTGTGAGTCAGTGCAAGGCAAATACTTTTTAAATTATCTTGAACCTTTTACTTCACTATTTATGACTACATGCATCTGTCTCTTGGAAAATACAATTATGGGAATTATTTCTTTTAGTTGCTGGTATGTGTTCATATAGCAGCTCTGTATTTTAAACTATGTTTTATGGATGTTCTTAGTCGTTACTGGATTTTTGCTGGATTTTATTGTGTGACTTTGAATATAGTTTTGTCACTTAGAGTTAGTTGAATAAATAAGTTGAAGTTCACAAGTTGAATAAAATTGTAATGCCAAAATTATGAATGCTTTTGTATTTTATATGCTTTTATGAAATTGTTCAGAAAGTTAAAAAAAACTTTTCTTACTTCATAGGCAGCCGAACTTGCTGAATTTACTGCAAAGATTGCACTTTTGGAGGAAGCCAAGAAAAGGAAGGAAGAAGAAGCTTCAGAATGGCAACATAAAGTAATTCTTTTGTAAATTATTGCTAGATTTTTTAAAATACTAAAATATTATAAAATAAAATAAAGTTTATTAATTAACAAAGGGTAAGTGGGGGGAGGAGGAGGGGGTACATAAATTCAAAAAGGGGTAAGGGTATTTATTACATGGTATTGTATTTCAAAATATATATCCTACATTGTAACAAAAATTCAGTGTTCACATTTGTATCTTTTTACTATCAATAATTCATTTACCTATATAATCATGTTAATTAGAACCTATAAGGATAGTAAAGGGTAGTAGGGACAGTAAGAGGCGTATTTGTAGAAAAGTAAGTAGAAAAGTAGGATTAAGATTGTATAAAGTATTTAGGAAAAGAAAAGTATAAGGAGTAAAAAAAATTAAATAAATAAGGGAGGGTGGAGGGGAAGATCTGCCTGAGTAGCAGAAGTTATCAGGAGATACGACAAGGTGTAATGATATATTATTGGGTGTAATATATCAATAATGGGTGTAATATATCAATAATTGGGTGTAATATATCAATAATGAAAAAAGAAAGTGGAAAAGAAGAAAAAATATATATCTATGTAGTAAATATTGAAAAAGAAAAATGGTATAGCTTGGTTAATATGAAATAAAATAAATAATTAAATTGTAATATTATAGTGGAAATCATTGTTTAATTAAGTTTAAAAAACAGGTAAAAAGAGTAATGTTGTTGAAATCAGTTTCTGATCAAATTTTTATTTTTATTTATTTATTTATTTATTTATTTATTTTAACTGTCGTTATTGAAATTGTTTTATTAATCTTATCTCTCAACGTTTTGAATTCAAAACACCATTGATTAATAAAACAATTTCAAATATTATAAATTCTTATGTTGGTGTCCCCAAATTTTTAACACTGTTTTTCAAGTTTGGTCTGCTGAAAAATGTATTTTTAAGTCTTCTGGAGCCTTATTGTATATTGATACTATCCCATCCTCATCGGAACAACAACACCACATTTATTTTTGCCCATTTCCTTTTTCTCAGGTAGAAAAAGTATGATTCGATACAGTATATATGTAGGTCTGTCAATCATTTATCCCCAAAACATAGAAACATAGAAGTCTGACGGCAGAAAAAGACCTCATGGTCTAGCTATTCTGCCCTTATACTATTTTCTGTATTTTATGTTAGTCTGGATATATGTTTATCCCAGGCATGTTTAAATTCAGTTACTGTGGATTTATCTACCACGTCTGCTGGAAGTTTGTTCAAAGGATCGGCTACTCTTTCAGTAAAATAATATTTTCTCATGTTGTTTCTGATCTTTTCCCCAACTAACTTCAGACGGTGTCCCCTTGTTCTTGTGTTCACTTTCCTATTAAAAACACTTCCCTCCTGGACCTTATTTAACCCTTTAACATATTTAAATGTTTTGATCATGTCCCCCTCTTTTCCTTCTGTCCTCCAGACTATACAGATTGAGTTCATTAAGTCTTTCCTGATACATTTTATACTTAAGACCTTCCACCATTCTTGTAGCCCGTCTTTGGACCCGTTCAATTTTTTCAATATCTTTTTGTAGGTGAAGTCTCCAGAACTGAACACAGTATTCCAAACTATTTATATAAATATATATAAATTGACACAATCTAATTCCCTCCAAATTAATTAAAAACCTTTTCGCTTCCTCTGGTTTATGACTATTAAAGTTTTTTTATTTGCAACTTGTTAGGCTTTTTCAGCTCAAGAAGATCTGGAAAAGACCAAAGAAGAATTGAAAACTGTAATGTCAGCTCCGCCTCCGCCCCCACCGCCGCCACCCCCACCAGTAATTCCTCCCACAGATAATGAACACGATGAACAGGATGAGCATAATGCTGAAGCGAGTGCTGAACTGGCTTCTGAAGGTATCATGAATCACAGAAGTGAGGAAGAACGTATTACAGAATCACAGAAGAATGAACGCGTAAAGAAACAACTTCAGGTAAACAACCCTGATAGAAACCTGTCATATAAGCTGAAAACCAAGGACTTCTTAAGGATTGAGTTTAGCCTCCTAGCAGGAGCCTTTTCTTTATATTGATGTTCTTCTGGATATCTCCCCCTTAGAATATGAAACTTGATGGGGCATGAAATGTTCTTGGTCAATATGGGACACATAGTTGTGTTGATTTCAGTTCCCATACTCAGCAGCCAAGCGGGTACATCTAGAATAACACCAGGCTGTTGAAGTCTCCTGATTCTTCTACTCCCACAAACTCTGAAAATTATAAGTTTTATTGGTGCTCTTGAAATAGTCTATTGGGCTAAGCTTCCTTTCAATAATAGATATAATAGAGGTAAAGGAAGTGTTTGCTTTTTTAAAAAAACATTAAAACTGGTAAAGTAGGATTCCTGACAATATTGTGCTAGGAATAAGCAGTTTGAACTACAAAAATTTACATTCAATGCAGTTCAACAGGTAAAGTAAGAACAAATAAAATGCCTCTGCTTTCCAGCCTGTATCAACTTAGCAATGGACTTGGCAACTTCTTGGCATATAAATAATCTCATTTATATCCCTCTTTTTAACACATTTTTAAACTCAATCCTTAAGAAGTCTCCTTCCCCCAACTATGTGAAGGAATAATTGTACAAATATTGCTAAAACAAATAAAGGGAACACTTAAGCAACACAATATAACTCCAAGCAAATCAGACTTATGTGAAATTAAACTGTCCACTTAGGAAGCGGAGTCTGCGGAGAGGAGCGGCATACAAATCCAATAAATAATAATAATAATAATAAAGCAACACTGATTGACAATCAATTTCACATACTGTTGTGCACACTCAACTTTGTACAGAACAAAGTATTCAATGAGAATATTTCGTTCATTCAGCTTTAGGCTGTGTTATTTGAGTGTCCCCTTTATTTTTTTGAGCAGTATATAAATTTTGGAAACTGGAGCACAGTTCCAACTATTTTCAAATAAATACATTAGACCGGGGGTGTCAAGCTCAAGGCCCAGGGTCTGGATCTAGCCGGTAGGGTGCTTAGATCTGGCCTGAAGGTCTGCTCTAGAAAAAGCAAGGGCCCACATGTGGCCCTCCCAAGCTCTGTTTTCACTGGCAGAGAGAGACAGAGGCCGTCGTGGCTGAAAACTGAGCTCTGGAGCCTGTTTTCGCTGGCAGAGCACTTGGGCCACCCCTCCTTACTCGAGTGACATCAAGCTAGCCATGCCCACCCTGGCCACGCCCACCCCGGTCCCTGAGGTCAAACATAACCCTGATGTGGCCCTCAATGAAATAGAGTTTGGCACCCCTGTATTAGACTAATTGTGAGACATCCTGTATTTTTAAAACACTGGTAACAAAATATGTTGTCATTCATCTCTTAAGGCTACATATCTACTTTAATGACATTCCTTTGTTTTTTCTATAAACTTTCTTTAATTACAGGACTAAAATAAGTTAGTCTTGTGTAGTAGATACAGTGATACCTTGTCTTACAGACTTAATTGGTTCCGGGACAAGGTTCTTAAGGTGAAAAGTTTGTAAGATGAAACAATGTTTCCCATAGGAATCAATAGAAAAGCTATTAATGCGTGCAAGCCCAAATTTCACCCCTTTTGCCAGCCAAAGCGCCCGTTTTGGCGCTCCTGTGATTCCCCTGAGGGTCCCCTCCATGGGAAACCCCACCTCCAGACTTCCGTTGCCAGCGAAGCACCTGTTTTTTGCACTGCTGCAGCATCACAAAAACACAGAAGTCTGGAGGTGGGGTTTCCCATGGAGGGGAGCCTCAGGGGAATCCCAGCAGCACAAAAATGGGTGCTTCGCTGGCAACGGAAGTCCAGAGGTGGGGCATCCCAGCGGTGGCGGTGGGTTTGTAAGGTGAAAATAGTTTGTAAGAAGAGGCAAAAAAAATCTTAAACCCCAGGTTTTTATCTCGAAATGTTTGTATGATGAGGCGTTTGTAAGATGAGGTATCACTGTAGTTGAATTTGATGGGTAGAAATGTTATGGCGATATGTAACCCCTCAATGCTTGTATTGAATAGGCTCTCAGTTCTGAATTGGCCCAAGCCAGAGATGAAAGTAAGAAAACCCAGAATGATGTACTTCATGCTGAAAATGTTAAAGCAGGCCGTGATAAATACAAGACTCTTCGACAGATACGCCAAGGCAATACAAAGCAGCGGATTGATGAGTTTGAAGCAATGTGAGAGCCATTTCTTTGCATGTATGTTCTCCATTAAAGTTGAACCACCAGCAGAGAAATACAGGCCTTTCCACAGATGAAAGGATCACACCTCACCTTGCCAAAGCACTTATACCAGTTTGTGGTTAAAACATATTTCCAAAAAAAAAAAAAAAGTTCAACAATAAGGCAGTCGATCAGCTGTGACTCTCTGGAGGTGATTGAGAAGGTTTCCATGGTTTTATATTTTCATGCTTTCTCCTTTGAAGGAACAGCAACCTCATGGTAGCAAATCTGTTAATTCAAATATTGATAATTTACCTTACAACGGATTTCATTTTTGGCATTTGTGCACTTTGGCTTGTTTGTTTTCGTTTAGCAAATTGGTGAGGATTTTGATATTGCTAATTCTTAAGGGCTTCCCTTTGTAGGTTAGAATTCTGTTTCATGTCCTGTCATCATTGATGGTTTTCTTTGCCTGCCTATTCACAAAGGTCTAGATGGGAGGTGGCTGTTCCCACACTTTTTTCATTCATATATATGTTACATATGTATATATGAACATTGCCTGTAGTCTTTTACTTGTTAAGTCTGTTACACCAAAAGTTTTTAGCTCTTTGAATAAAAGCAGGGAACATTCTTCACCCCAACCCTTGCATTCATTGGATGTCATTACAAATTGTAGTGTGGAAGACCTGGATCTTTCTGATAAGGGAGCATATGGAAACATCAGTCCCAAGAAGGGGACAGAAGCCTACCTCACTGTAATAAACATGATGACTGGTCCTTGAAGCACCACATTGGGATGCTACCAGTGTGAAACTATGTCCTGCATAGCTAAACACTACAAGAATCTAGGAGCCTTTATTCTTTAATATTTTGTTATATTACAGGTAGATTTATAGTATTCAAGAAGTGTTCAGCTGCCTTTTTGACAAGTTAAATTTTGAATCATGTATTTTTAATTTTAACCTGTCACTGGTATGTTATCCAATAAGAGGTGTGAAATGTTTGGTTATGTTTTCTGAGTACCTTTGTACTAAATTAAGAATTGCAAAAGATTTAATGAAGTCAGTGCGTAAAACAATGCTCTCTTGCGCTCAGTTGTAGGGCCCACTTGCACATTCTTCCCATTCCTTCCACGTTGATTCTGAGACTATGCTTTGTGTTTTCAGAGAACATAATCACAGGAATTGTGGCACAGTTGTGGTAGAATGAGGTATGAGCAGATCTTTAGGCTGAAAGTTCAACATGCACTCAAAGAATATTGAACATGTGTGTTGGAATCAACATGAATTACTCTTACCTACAGAATGACTAATTAAAATTGGCACCTTGTGTTTGAATACCATATTTGTGGAAGTGACACTGAAATTATTTACCATATTTAGTGAACTTTAAGAGTTGGGAGAAAGAAGTCCTGCTTTCTCTGAGGATGGTTCAGCTCTGTTATGTTTGGTATTATGCACTCAACTTTATACTTATCTATGAAAATTGCCATTTTATTAATCATTCATGCACAAGTCCATTAGAAACCCCACTGAAAGTTAGGGGTTTCCCCCCCCGAATCAAAAAGAAGATACTGTGAAAGCTACACACATAACCCATTATTTTATAGAAGAATGATAGCTGAGCAATTTTGCATAGACTGGTGTGCAAATATTGTGCATGTGCTCAAACGTATGGTTGCCCTGGATACTTCTGCTTCCACCTGCAGGATTGGGCAAATGCCTTGCATCTTTTCATGCAGTGAATTCTGAGATATGGATTTCTAAAGTGTTCAATACTTTTGCCATAACAGGTGGAATGTTGAATATGATTCTTCCCTGAAATAGCTACACATGCATTGCCATGTTAATCTATTACTATGGAAGAAGGGGAAAGAGAAGTTACCAGTGAGATTTGCTGTTCATAATCTAGTGTATAGTTTAGTATTTAAATGGATCTAATCCGTTTATAAAACTGTGAATATTTTTCTAGGAATTGACTTCTGTAATAAGGCTTTTCACCATGTCTAAATTGGTGGTAATGGATTGACACCTGCTGTTGGGGGAACACACTAATTCATGTCGAGGCATTCAGGAAATACCTGATGAAGATATTTTCGTATGCTTCCCCTCCTCCTCTCTTTAGCATCATGTTTTGTCTTGTAAAATTAAGCTATAGTTATTATCATCTATTATTTTGAATAACATTCATTGGCTAACAATAAAGAGAATACAGCTAATTTTTGTGAGGTTCATTGTGGTCATTTATCATTCCTGACAAAATTGTAATTTTCTTAGGTCTAAGAAAAAATTGCAAGAAAACATGTGATCAATTCACTTTATAATACAATAAAATATGAGATTAAGGAGGGAGAGGGACATTGCATTGGATTGCAATGAAAAGTAATCATTTTGGAATGGACAAAAGGCTATTATAAATGTTTTAAAATTGTTTTCTTTCTGAGTTTCATGACCTAACTTAAGATGGTTTATGTAGATAAATTTGAATTTGGGGCATGTTGGTATCTGATCCAGACTTGGCATATGGAGTTGCATAAATAGGGTAAAATATCAATGTCTGAGCCAATTTAGAAGGAAATTCACTTCAATCTCAGTATTTATACCTAAAAAGTAATTTAATTTTTAATTTCAAAGCTTCCTAGTTTTGTAAAACTGACAATATAAAGGTTTTTTTTCATGGAAACTGATTTGTGTTTATCAGTATAACCTGCTTAAAATAATTTGTATCACAAATTTTCTGCTGTAATAAAAAATTTATAGACATTCCATGCAGATGAATTGATCTTATATTCCAATTTTGTAAGTTGGCAGGTAGGACAAATCACATTATAAATATTTTGGATGATCTTAAGCAGACAGGCTGAAATTAAATCAGGATTACTAGGAGGCTAAAATAGCTTGAGAGCTTTTCAAGTGAATGTTGACATTTTTGTTAGGATTTCACATACAGATAGGCTGTGCCTACATGATAAACTTATTTTGGGTAGGCAAAGTCATAATATATTTATTAGATTTAAATCTGCTTCTAAAAATTGGCAATTCTTGGCAATTCACAACCATAAAAAGATATGTATCATAAAATGTCCATGGTATGACTTAAATCTTTAAATTAAATCCTAAAATTGATGGAATCAGGCAAATTCCAAAACGAGGGCCATTATATTTCTCAGAGATATTGCTACAGAGCTGCTCAATGGACAAAGTTGCTTGGGCTCAGGCTCAGCTTGTTTCATTCTAGATCCTGACAGCTACCAAAGTCTGCATCCCATTACTACATATCCACAGCTGTTAGTAATAGATTTGGCAAGGGGGGGGGGAGGGAGTTGGCTTTGCACATTGTGCAAATTCAGCCTATTTGCTACTGGATACAGTTAAAGGTTAATATTGCTTAATATCAGTTGGTCACCGAGAATCAATATGCAATTGTGGGATGTAAATGTGGGATATGCATAAAAAAGATTTTAAGCATGTTTTGTGAACTCAGTCACAAAGAAGTTATCAAAGCAGTTTCCAGGCTGCTCTCCATAATCCTTTAGGATTTGATTTGTTGGCTATTTATTTATTTATTTATTGAATGTATATGCTGCCCCTCTCTGAGACGACACTGTTAGAAGTTGTATGGCAGTGATAGTGAAACTACGTTACCCATGCCACAGGTGACACTCAGAGTCATATCAGCTGGCGCACGAGCTGTTGCTCTAGCTCAGCTCCAACACACATGTGCATATTGGCCAGCTGATTTTCAGTTTGCATGGAGGCTCTGGGAGGGTGTTTTCAGCTTCTGGAGGGCCTCCGGGGAGATGGGGAGGGGTTTTTTGCCCTCCCCAGGTTCCAGGGAAGCGTCTGGGGCCTCTGGAGGGTGAAAAACGGGCCTACCAGGCCCACAGGAAGTTGAGAAATGGGGAATTTCAGCCTTCAGATGGCCTCGGGGGGGGGCAGTGGGAGGTCATTTTCACCCCTTCCCCATGCATTGAATTTTGGGTGTGGGCACTCATGCATGCGAGATAGCGCACGCACGCCCACTTTTGGCATCCGAAGGAAAAAAGGTTTGCCATCCCTGTTGTATGGAATTCAGTGGTACCAGTCTGCTGATGGTATCAAACTCCAACAAAATCTGAAGAAGCTATTTCAAGGCAGTGCCTTGTGAGAGCAGAAAACTGGGTTAAGGTGAAACAGCTTTACAGCTCTTCAACTTGTTGAAAGGTAGATCAGGGGGCGGAAAAGGCATTACAATTCCCTTGAAAATTCCCAACTTGAAACTTGATTATGTTCTTGTATTCAATCCAATTCTAGATATAGCCAGGATGTATCAGTACCAGTGAAATTAAGTCTCTCTCCCTATCCCCATCCCACACATACACACCAGGGATGGGTTCCACTTACCTTTGCTACCAGTTTGCAGCATGCAATTTTGCTTCCGCGCATGCTCAATAGCGGGATTCAGCCCGAAACAACCCAGGGGTTGGCCGGGAGGGCTCTTTTTCAAGCAGCAGAAAAGGAGAAGCCATCCAAACAGGGAAAATTCACTAAAATGTTTGTAAAAGATGGTAGTGCCCACGGATCGGCACTGACTGTGACATGACCAATGGGTCGCTATCGATTCAGGGCATCCGGTCTGAACCAGGAGGAACCCACCTCTGGTACACACTTTAGAGACCGTCCATCTCATTCACAAAATGACTCTTCCTGGAATTACCAAACAAGTCAATTATATATTTTGATTTCATTGCGACTTCCACATGATCCTAATTTAGGAAGAAATTATGTCCATGTCTCCACTCATTGTTAAATTATAAAGACCATTTCAAAGGTCTGGTGAAACATTTTTTCTTATTCTCAAACCATTACATTGGGGGAGGGGACCTATAATTTAATAATCTACGATTATTCCCAAACTTTATTCAAGGCTGGTGGGATTCTGAGGCCAACAACGTCTGTTTTTATTCTAAACTATGGATCATGCAGATATGAGTCTTCTAAACATTTGCCACTGGCCATGTTTGATGTGTCTCTAAAGTATCTGGAGGGTGCATTATAGTGAATCCCTAACTTTAATTGAATAGCTATGCTTGTATGGGTAAGACTATTAAATCTGCTTGGTTTCTTCCTGTGTCTTTATGCAGGTTACAAAAGTACGATCTCTTGCAACCTTTAGGATAGAAACTTATTAAGAAGCAACAGAAGATTCTGAGGTTTGCCTCTATTCTTCTGTTAGTTGGAAGTTTGCAATTTTATAAGGAAATGTAAAGCCCATACCAGAAAGTGTTTGTGTGAAACTAAGCACACTGATAATGATGGAGTTTATGATGTGGAAATGATAGAAAGCCCTCAAACGTGATTATATTCATCCATTATATTTATATTCTTGTTTAAAGATGATTTACTGAACAGCTACAATTAGCAAGCTGTGTATAATAAGCCATAGTTTATAAATTGCTGTTTGGATTCACAATTTATTAGATATTTACATTGCTTGACTCCCCACAGCCACATTGATTTCATAAATAGGAACAATAGAATAAAACAATAAAGAGAATTTAAGTAAAATATGGCTCAGTACTATATGCAAACCAGATCATAGCAGTATTGTGTACAGTGAAAATGACAAAGGTATATGTAGGAAACAAACTGGGGGAAAACAACAACAGGATCAGTATGGAAGTACCTTTGCAGATATTTATGATGCAGTTAAATGTAGAGTATGATATGCAATTATTTTATTTTCAGCCCTGGAAGCAGTGTGTTACAGTCAACACTAATTGCTGGAGAACAGGAGGTGCTGTTGTGCTTATAAAGGCATCTGGTTTCAAACATTAGGAACAATTCTAGAACATATGTCCTTTCGTCTGATGCAATTCAACTTTTCTAAGTTCTTACATTAAAGCACCAAAAAAATATAAACACGATGATGACCTGGGATTGTCCAAGTTCAGATTGGAAGTATAAACTTTGTGCCTGTTGTTTCACATTTCTGCAAAGGGCAGCAGCTTGTAATGCCAAACTATCAATATACGGTACATCCTTCAAGAGAAAGATATGTACACCACTTCACAGAGTCATGTTACCCCAGGTATTTCCTCTGTTAGAGACAGTAAATCAAAGTTCATAAACCAAATAGGTTATAGACTGACAATGGAACAGAGATTTACATCTAATCATCTCTGAATAAAGTATGAATAGAGCATAGAAACATAGAAGTCTGACGGCAGAAAAAGACCTTATGGTCCATCTAGTCTGCCCTTATATTATTTTCTGTATTTTATCTTAGAATGGATATATGTTTATCCCAGGCATGTTTAAATTCAGTTACTGTGGATTTATCTACCATGTCTGCTGGAAGTTTGTTCCAAGGATCTACTACTCTTTCAGCAAAATAATATTTTATCATGTTGCTTTTGATCTTTCCCCCAACTAACTTCAGATTGTGTCCCCTTGTCCTTGTGTTCACTTTCCTATTAAAAACACTTCCCTCCTGGACCTTATTTAACCCTTTAATATATTTAAATGTTTCGATCATGTCCCCCCTTTTCCTTCTCTCCTCCAGACTATACAGATTGAGTTCATGAAGTCTTTCCTGATACGTTTTATGCTTAAGACCTTCCACCATTCTTGTAGCCCGTCTTTGGACCCGTTCAATTTTGTCAATATCTTTTTGTAGGTGAGGTCTCCAGAACTGAACACAGTATTCCAAATGTGGTCTCACCAGCATTCTATATAGCGGGATCATAATCTCCCTCTTCCTGCTTGTTATACCTCTAGCTATGCAGCCAAGCATCCTACTTGCTTTCCCTACCGCCTGACTGCACTGTTCACCCATTTTGAGACTGTCAGAAATCATTACCCCTAAATCCTTTTCTTCTGAAGTATTTGCTAACACAGAACTGCCGATACAATACTCAGATTGAGGATTCCTTTTCCCCAAGTGCATTATTTTACATTGCATAGGTCTTCAAACTTGACAACTTTAAGACTTGTGGACTTTAACTACCAGAATTCTGGAGGTTGAAGTCCACAGGTCTTAAAGTTGCCAAGTTTGGGGATCTCTGGCATAGAGGTTTTGATATTTGAATAAAAGCAAGCAAAAAGCCACGTCAAAGGAAAAATAAGTCAAAGAAGACAGTTTTATTATATTCTTATTTTTCTTTATTGTACAAAGGTCATTTTTTTTCTGTACAAATTAGGAATTTGTGTAATGTCAGTCTTTTAGCTATCCATCTGGCTGAGTATGAATGTGCCAAGTTTTCCCTCCAGTTTTCTTGTATTATTTAGAGCAAAATATTGAGCAATTTATAGCAAATCAGCATCATTTTATAGTCCAACTGGCATGCTGCATTTTCTTTTGTAAATTTCTTCTAAATTACTACTTTACTATAATCTGGGCCACTCAGGAATGTATTCTATTCAACTTATTCAAATATAGCCTGAAATATAACATCTATTATTAAATTTGTATTTTTTGCTCTTTAAATGATGTTTGGTTTTATTTATTTGTGGCAAGATTGATCTAAACCAGGGGTAGGCAAAATTGGCTCTTCTATGACCTGTGGACTTCAATTCTCAGAACTCCTGAACCAATCATGCTAGCTCAGGAATTCTGGGAGTTGAAGTCCACAAGTCATAGAAGAGCCAATTTTGCCTACCCCTGGCCTAAACCCCAAGGCTGAGGACGGGGAGAGGAAGAGTTGAATAATCAAATCATGTACCTCTGTACTCCATGGCCAGGAGCTTTATTACTGAAATTACTGTTTTTATCCTTTAATCAACTCTCACTCAAATGGGGGTGAATCCCTGGTTAAGAACCCCTGGACCATATTGTATTTTTCAGAGTATAAGACCCACCTTTTTCCTTCCTAAAAGAGGCTGAAAATTCAGGTGCATCTTATATTCTGAATGTAGGTTTTTTCCAAGCCCCCCCCCCCCCCCACCAGCTCTAGCTAGGTGCTAACGATCTTCCCAGCTCTTGCATTGCAGGCTCTTTCATTGTTTCTCTCTGCCAAGAATTTTTTCCAAGCCCTAAGTCTTTGCAGGGTTTTATTCATTGCCCTAACTTGCTCCAAATGTTTCTTTCCAGCCCTAACCAGGTGCTAACGATGTTCTCAGCTCTTACTGGCTTGCAAGCTCTTTCATTGTCACTCTCTCTGAATAGGTTTTTTTTTTTTAAATGCTAACCACGGAATAAAATAATGTGCCGGAGCTGACCAGACTAAAGATGCTAGCCAGATGAATATCTGGTAAGCAGATTCTTTTCCCTATTTTCCTTCCCAAAACTAAGGTGCGTCTTATACTCTGAAAAATATGGTGCAGTGGGTAAATAGAAACATAGAAACAGAAGTCTGACGGCAAAAAAAGACCTCATGGTCCATCTAGTCTGCCCTTATACTATTTTCTGTATTTTATCTTAGGATGGATATATGTTTATCCCAGGCATGTTTAAATTCAGTTACTGTGGATTTATCTACCATGTCTGCTGGTAGTTTGTTCCAAGGATCTACTACTCTTTCAGTCAAATAATATTTTCTCATGTTGCTTTTGATCTTTCCCCCAACTAACTTCAGATTGTTTGTCCTTGTTCTTGTGTTCACTTTCCTATTAAAAACACTTCCCTCCTGGACCTTATTTAACCCTTTAACATATTTAAATATTTTGATCATGTCCCCCCTTTTCCTTAAGTTCCTTAAGTTCATTAAGAGTTAATTAAGTCTAAGTTATTAAGTTCATTAATTACTAACAAATTTTAATCCCAAAGTAAAAAAATAAGACGGGATGCAAACTCCCAGAAGGCTACTGAGGTTTGATACCTTCAGCTTACCATATGGATACAGCCACTCACCTCTGTTGGTTTCAAGCCACAACCAGGTAACAATATACTCTTATATACTCTGCACCTCTATATTGAAAATATCATTAAAAATGAAGCCAAAACCTTAACCAAAAAAGAAAACAAGGATTTGACATTCACATATTCTAAAATTTAGCAAGACAAGGAAGATATGCAGCGGACCACGTCTTTGACTTGTGGGGCCCGGGAAGAGAGACTTCTCTGCCATTTTCCTGCCCTTTGGAAAATTCTCCCCTAAGACCTGACTCTGCCAACTTGCTTCGGTTAGCGCCCCGAAGCTCATCCTCCACCTTATTACTATTTTTAACTTTTTATTGTAATATCTACTGTATATATTCTTTTCATGCCTATTTATACTTCCCAGTCCCTCTATGAGGTAGATGGGCATTGTATGAATGTGGTGTATAAATAAATAGTTCTGAGTTGAACTTTTATTGATGCTTTTGCTTTCATTACATTTATGAAGAGCTGCTATGTGAGATGGGCGGTTAGAAAATAGATGATGGATGGATAGACAGAGAAAGAGAGGGGGAGACACACACACACACACACACACATCTACATATAAAAATAAATATGACAATGTTGTGGTTGGCTCTGGCCCAGCTCCTGCCCCAGGGAATGGGAAGGTGGATGCAGGGGAAACATCAACATGTCACAGGCCTGTGTTATTGCCGACAGAATCAGTTCAGAGTTTAGTTTCCTCGGACGAAGAAGAAGGTGGGAGTGACTCGGCAGAGGAGGGCTTGGCACACAGCCCAGGCAGTCAATCTTCCTTATCTTCTATTGCTTCAGATGATGACATGTTGGACCCACGCAAGCGCAGAATTATGCGTAGAAGAGACCAAGAACGAACATATTACAGGAAATAAGGGAGGCCACCTGTGTTTGGGTGGGGCTCCAGTAATTAGGACTGCTGCTATAAATAGCAGCATGTGGGTTTGGCCATTGTGGAAGAATATCTGTTGCAGTTCGTCAGGGATCTTGTGTGCTGGACTTTGTTGCTTTTTCACATCTTTGAAACCAAAGCAGAGCAACGTGTGTGTGTGTCTCACTTCGTTGGAAGAAGAAGGGGTGTGAAGTTTTTTCACAGGTGCTGGACTAGTACTTAATGACTGCTTAAGGGAAATTGTACAGGCTACCTGGTTGTTTTGGGAAGAGTGCTCTTTGCAATCCAAAAAGAGTGCTTAGTTTGTTTTGACTTTTGTGATAAAGAATATTGTTTTGAATTTTCAAACGTGTGTGTGTCTGAAATTTGTATCCTTGAATTTTCGGGAGGCTCCTATCAGAGAGCCCGGCAGAACAACTGAAATAGCCTGAAAATATCTTATGCCACCTGATGTGCAGAGATAAACAAATCCTGTAGTACACTTGTGGCTAGTACATGTTACTTGTGGGACCACCACCTGCCGCATGAGTCCCAGCGACCAGTCAGGTCCCACAGAGTCTGCCTTCTCCAGGTCCCGTCAATTAGACAATGTCGTCGGGCATGGCCTAGGGTGCAAGTGCCCACACCCATAATTCAATGCCTGGGGAGGGTGAAAACAGCTCCCCCCGCCTCCCAGAAGCCCTCTGGAGGCCAGAAACGGCCTATTTCCCAAGTTCTGGTGGGCCCGGTAGGCTCACCCCAGACTCCAAAGGCTTCCCGGGAGCCAGGGGAGGATAAAAATGCCCTCTCCCATCTCGGAGGCTCTCTGGAAGCCAAAACTGCCCTCCCAGAGCCTCTGTGCGAGCCAAAGATCAGCTGGCAAATGCCCGTTGGATGTCCGCTAGGGCAACGGCTCGCATGCCAGCAGATACGGCTTCTGTGGCACCCGTGCCATAGATTCTCCATCACTGGCCTGGGGAAAAACCTTCTCTGTCGGGGCTCTGCCCCTCTGGAATCAGCTCCCCCCAGAGATTCGTATTGCCCTACCCTCCTCGCCTTCCATAAGAACTTGAGGCCACTCTGCAAATAAAATGGGCTTTTAAATCAAACTTAAGTGAATGGAGAAGCTCAGTGCCTGTAAAAACACGCCATTGAGGGTCTTTTGGGGTGGAAGATGCTTCCCTAACTAGCCCATGGGTTGCCAGGAGGAATCACTGCAGAATTTGGGGAGCAGGTGAGAGGGGCCTCCTCGCTTGTGACCGGAGCATGAGCCATGGCCTCGGCGAAGATTTGAAGACCAAGTTCCAAGTTTGAAGACCGCTGAGTTAGGAGTGCAAGGGTCTTCAAACCTGGCAAGTTTAAGGCTTGTGGACTTCAACTCCCATTCCTGAGATAGCGTGGTTGAAGAAGGAATTCTGGGAGTTGAAGTCTACAAGTCTTGAAGCTGTCAAGTTTGAAGTTTTTAAAAAGTATACATGGTTTTAAAAAGTGTACATGGTTTTAAACAGTATACATGGTTGTAAAAAGTATTCTACACCGGTATTTTATTAAACAATATTTAATAACTTAATGAACTACACCATTTAGTTCAGAATACTTTTTTCCTTGTTTTCCTCCTCTAAAATCTAGGTGCATCTTATACACCGAAAAATACTGTACGTACTGGCATTTGCTGGATTTGTAGTTTTCTACATGGACTGCTTGATATTCCCCAACAATGGAAACACAAGAGCAACAACTATGACCTCCTCTTACCATACTTTCTCTTTCGCTCTAGCATAAATTTTGCCAGAGTGAAAGAGGACATGTTACTAAGTAATAGTATCAATGGTGAACAAGTTTCCCAAAATGTAGCATTTGACAACAATGGAATGCCTAATTAAGACAATATCCACAATGGCCAAACTGAAGCTCACACACAAAACAATGTCTATGGAGATGTTCAGTCATCCAGCTCAAGGCAACTGAACTTGAAGAAGCTTCTTGGATAAGAAGTGAAACATCTTCAGCAAAAACAACGGAAGTGTAATGCCTCTTGAAAAAGCACCTTTGGGACACATACAGATGTTAACAAATTTAATGGGTTTTTTTTAAAAAAAAAGCAAGATCAAATTGATGTTGTTTCCTTCTATTTAGTACTAGCACCACTTAAGCATCTAAACACTAATTTCTACACCTACAGCTTGACTGTATAATGCATATCGATCTGCCTTGAACTTGAACATATCAACAGTATTTTCAGTTTCCATTTTACTAGTAATGCTTTAAGAATTAAATTTCCCAGGCACAAATAACAAAATAACCATTTTTCTTTATTATTTTATCAAGGCATGTTAACAGATACGAATTAACGGTATATTTAACATTTCAATAATATTAGGAAATATCCACAAATACTACTTAATATTTTTTTAAATGCCAGACTGTTTTCGCTGCTAAAACGTGGTATTTGTATATAGGTGTTACAAGCTATTTGGGTGTGTATCACAAGAAAAAGGGTTGGCACAAAATGGAAGTAAACAATTTGAGTAACTCTTAGAGGAGGTAAGTAGAAAGTAGATTTGTTGTGAGAAGTAAGTTAAACTGGAAAGAAGATAGGCAAGTGAGGGGATAATATTAAAGGAATAAAATCTGAAAATATACATACGAGAGAATGAAAGAAAAGGGCAGAGTGAGATTAGAATAAAAAGGCATAGAGCACAATACTTAATATTGTTCCATTTTAATGTATACTTAACATATAATGGACACAATACCCAAAGCTAAGGAATATTTAAGTTTTATTGCTGATTTGCTGACAGTACTATGATAGACAGCATTCATGGATACTACAGAAAGTACGAATATTTCTTAAATCAAAAGCAAACACAGCAAAATTTAAATAGCTTTTAAAAGTTTATGAGATACAACTATGGGTTTGTCTACCCAAATCTTTGTAAACCTCATTAAGAATAGAAGCAACCATGATAAACATCTTGGTTTTGTTATTGCTGAGGTTTTTCACAGTCGTTATGTTATTCCGCCTCCCCCTTGTTTTCAGAGCTCCAACTCTACCCACTTCTATTTCAAGAAGTTGGTATATTTTAGGCAAGATCACACCATTCAACTAGGAAAGTAGCTAAAGACTAGGGAGTATTGGTGAATGGGCCATTTACAAATTGCTGCTGTTGCAGTTTAGAACTGTAAAAGGAGAGCACTGAAGTGAAAAATTCTTGCAAGTGAGGCAGTAGAAATAATATACTGTAAAGGAAAGCCTTCTCTATACTAAAAGCATCAATATTTTCCACAGTATTATTAGATTTAAAATGACATTCTAATGGATAGCAACTGCAAAAAGAGGTGGCTGCAATTATGTTCTCATAAAAAATTATTTTTGATATGCCTGGGAATTTAGGAATAAAAGTTTAGCTATAATAATGCAATAATACTTTCCTAAAACTAATAATATTTGAGTCTCATATCTAAGAAAACGTATTAATTTTTAAAAGATTAGGTTTCAAAAATGTTAATGTGACACACACAAAGCCTCTGAAAACTGTTTATCTTTAAAATGTATCTGTACAAATGTAGGTATTTGCACAAAATATAACACTATGAACTCCTATATATCCATACATTACAAATACTGAAATGGTTCCAGTTACTTATATCCATCAGCTAACTGCCAAGCAATAACATAGTTATATTTTCATTTTGTCCAGGACAACTTCTGTATTTGTGGAACCAAGTGTAAATTGCATGAACATTTCAAAGCTAAAACTTTACCCAATAAAATTACATTTAAACTTTACAATCATAATTGCCTGGATCAAAAATTGATATGCATGAATGCACCAATCATGCATGCTTTAGTTTGCTCACTGAAAGACTCTTTTTGAGATAATGTAAATATTCCTTGTGTTAATGGAAGTGCATACAGTTGGTGGGTGTGTTTCTGAATTTCATCAAGCATTTGATACGAAATAGATCAGATTTACTATAATTACTCTCTCTTTTATTCTAGCACCACACGGCATTTCTGAAAACCTACCAAAATATATTTTAGAAGAATATTCAGTTTCGGGAGGTGAACGATAACAGCAACCTCTGAATATCTGGGTTATAATGACAAAAAGAGTTGAACTAAAGGATTAAAGCTGTCAACAGTAGATCATTGGGTTCAATGTTAGATATCCCGTCTTTCTTCCAGGAGCTCAGGGAGGTCACCAATTCATTTCTGCCTCCAATATTTCCCCAACAAGAGCAAGCCTATAGAGCAGATCGGATTTTAATAATGAGTGATTGATCCTTGAGTTTCTTGGGCCTTACGAGGCCTTAGGTAGTTAACAGTGGATTTTCATCTGGTTTCCCTGCCTCTACACTCTGACCACATAACGTATGCAGACAACAGTTAACCAGACATTCCTGGATTTTCTAAATGTTAGAACTTAAAAGAATACTCTTTACTCAAGTAGCTTATTAAAGACTTGTGTAGCACAAAAAGGAACAATAATGCACTTCATCAAATTCCATCGTTTATAAGATGGCAGAATTACACTTAGCCCAAACCAAGTATTCCTACCACAGGATGATAGAATGAGGGCAGAAAATTGATTATTTCACACTCTGGCGCTTTCTGTAAAATATAATACACAGTAGAGCCAGTTATGTTAAGTTATTGCAGTGGAACACAGCCGAGACATTTTGTGTGGCATTGGCTGGGGGTGGGATGGAGGAGAAACCTGTTTTTAATTGTAACTAGAGAAGACCATATCAGCTCTGAAGAGGAGTATCAAAGCAGAGCTGCCATGTGGCCTAAGTTCAGTTAAGCCAGCACATTTCTCTTCAATGTGTTTAAATTCTGCATTACGCGAGTCCACATTTCTCTTCAATGTGTTTAAATTCTGCATTATGCGAGTCCAGCAATTGCACATTTTAACACTATAACACACAATGTACAATCATATAATTTTTTCAAGAAAGGATGCTGCAGTCAATCTTAAGTACAATTCCATACACATCAACTGAAAATAAATATAAAGCACTTCTATTCCAGACGTCATGTTTCTGCGTTTCGCCCTCACTAACCGCAACAATCCAGTTATATTTTAAGGATGCATGAATACTTGTTATCAAGTCTTTGAAGTTACAGGTGAATAATAAGCCCACTGCAACAAATCAGTTATATATAAAAGAGGATCCGCATACCCATGCAAAATGTACAATCTCTCCAACAAAATATATTCTGCAAAAAGCAAGGGACAAGGTAACAGGACAAAATAAAGAAATATTGAAAGAGGTTTTTCTTCAGGAGTCATGGATAAAATATAAGATGAACCTAACAGAAGCGATATCCTCTTTGATTATACAATAGTGAACGCTGTGTAGAAGAGTAATTCCTGAATTAAAGTTGCTGAACATGGTTCAGATTACTGGATACCTCTAAAAGTATAATGCTTTGTAGAAGCATTTACTGTGTATCAATATCTACTTCTTACAACACACAGTGTTGCGTAAGTAGTGAAAATGTATTCAAAAGGTGCTTGGACATTTTTTAGGCAGCATTTTATCATCATTTTTAACTATCACCTTACTCGGTTTTATGATAATTGGTCAAGGGGCTATTTAAAAAAATAGTTGAGGTTTGGACTAATTCTTTCTAAAAAAAAAGGAGAGAGATAAAATGTTGCCCAAAATCTAAAATCATTTTCACACAATTCAATGTTCATTTTAAAACTATAAATTAAATAGTTCTAATAGTTAAAGATACAATTTGTATCAACAGCGTAGGTACTTTCTGGTTCTACAGCATCTTCAAGTTGCAGTCAGCCACCCAGTTATCAGCAATGATTATGTAAACTTGAGAATCATCACAGTGCAAAGCTCTGAAGGGATTTCTAATATATGAGCAATCACGATATTTACGATATCAGGCACTGTGAGGTCTACTGTTAATCTATTTATGTAAAATTACATTTTACAAGAGCTAAAAAAGCTCAAAACTTAAAACCAGAAATCTCCCATACTAAATACTAGAAGAGATGACAGTGTCTACTTCTAAAGCTATGTTGTTCATGGCAAGAATTGGGCCTATATAATGCAACAGGCCCGACAAAGCTAATTCGATACAGTATTTCACAAAAAGAATGTGCTGTTTTCATCTATAATTACCATTACTATAGTGCAGTTAAGATGTTGCATATCCTGAACACAATGTTAAAACCTTCTCAATAAATAGCATGAAAATACACAATCTTACATACAAAAATTGCATTGAGAACACAATTTCTTTCTTTAAAAACAGTTATTTTATGAAATAGCTGTGCATTAAGTAAAGGAACAAAAGATACACTTTTCAATGCCATTTCTGATTAATGGAAATGTACATTGGCGGCATAAGACTGCTGCCTAAATGGATGTATTTGTAGTCAAATTTGTGACAGGAACTGGATAAGCTCAATAAATTTCATCTGCATAATAAATTAATAAAAACAGGTTTTTTTCCCTACTGATTGCTTCTGTTTACACCAAAATTAACAGTAATCAACAAATAAATTAAATCCATAGTCAAACAAATTAAAAAGTGCCATACTATAAAGTACTAATATATTGTTACCTATTTCAATGTAAAAACTGGTAACTTATACATTTAAAAAATTCAGTGCTGTAAAAGACTGTTGTTTTCTATAAATAAAATGATTATATACAAAGAAAAATCACACAATAAAATTAAATAACTTAATTATGAAAAAATAGATCCTAATAAACTTGACTTGAAAAAAAGTTGGCTGGGGACATAAAATCCTCTTCAGTTTTCTGCTGTATTGAAAAAAAAATGCTTTGCACTTGGAGGATAAAACATCCAATAATTTAATAAATATGTAACAAATATTTAAAAGTGCTGCATATAAAACCCATATGCACTAGGGATTCTTACTTGAGACATCAAGAGACATTCCAGCCATGAACTTTTTTTTTTTTTTTAAAGAACTGAGTATTTAAAATAAATCCTGTTACTTCCAGTGTTTGGGGTTGTATACATACAGGTTCCATGGCACAGAGTTTCACATATATGGATTACTATATAACCTCCTTGCTGAGAAGGAGATCACAAATGCTATTGTAGCAAACCTCCCTCAGCGATACAGCTGAAACTGAACTAACAGACACCATAAAGATGCATCATCAATGTCATGTCGTCAATAACCTAGCTGAGACTTCTCCACTAAAATGGCGGCAGCAAGCTGCTGGGCGTCTACCATGTGAGGATTCCTTTTCATGACAATCCTCACCAGATCAGGCGGGAAAATGTTGCACAGGTTGATGTAGACCTTCTCTCGACTGTCTTGGTACCTCGGAAGATCTTGAGGCATCCCACAGTAAGGTATCTGCCAAGGCTGATCGGGTTGCTCAGGTAAACTTTGGAAAGGAAACTGCTCGTAACATGGTGGGGTGGGATTGCTGGGTAAAGAGTAAGTTTGGCGATAGCCGTACGTATCCATCCCGTAGCCTGGCCTCTCCCAACTACCGAGTCCATCTTGAGTGGAGTACGTTTTTCTTTTTCTCAACGGAGAGTTATCGTACAAACGTGAATCGGACACGCTGTCCAGCCTGGTGGATGCGAGAGCTCTCCCCAGAGGCATGTTTTTTGAATGCGGCGAACTCTGAGAAGCTGGGTAGTCAACGGGACAAGTAGAACGGCTCACCAGGTTTGGCTGCTGGAAGTGCACGGCCATGTATGGAGGCGGAGGCTTCGGATGATGCTTTGGTTCTTCGTGACTGTAACTTTGCACTCTGGTTAGCGTATCGTGGTAATTCTGCAGGAAGGACTGTGAGTTCAGATGGCTATGGGGATGCAGGTGTTGACATTTTAAACTCTCTTCCAGCTGAGGGTCAGGAGAACTCACATAGGATCGATCGTTGTAGCCCATGTAGGAATCGCTACTGCCGCAGCTCATACTCCCTTCGCTGCTACAATCGGAAGCTACAGAACTAATTCTGTAATCTGTGTCCAAGGAGAAACGTCGCTCGGGACTTCGGGGGCCAGAGATACTTAGGTTTGAATATGCACTGAGCATAGAGTAATAACCTACGTCCACAGGAGAATCACATTTGGGATACTGCTCGTAAGGCATTGGCGTTCCATGATTTTTGGTTGTCATTATCGCTGGAGAATACGGTCCCTGTGGTCTTTGATCCTGAGGTGGGAAATGAGCTCCAGATGGAAGGCCATTGGTTAAAGGTGCAGTACTTTGGGGTTTTGCAGCAGCAGAACTTGGAATACTAACTAAGGAAGGTACAGACCTGGTTCCCAATTTATTTTTGGTGGGAAGCTTTTCTTCCAAGTCTTGGTAGACTTGAGTCCTTATGCTAGGATCCGACTGCCTCTTTGGAGTGGTTCGCTTGAGATCTGTAGTGTTATCTGTCTTGGTACTACAAGGAACACTGTTGCTTTTCACTAGCCCTCCTTCACTAGCAGCTTTGGCAGCTGTGTTCCTAGACATGGCACGAAGTTCATCAGCTACTGACCTCTGAGGTTGATTTCCTCTTTCCGGGTGGTAATATTTGCATTTGTGTCCATAAGTGCATTTCTTCCCTATAAGAATTTATAATTGAAGATGTAAGCATACAAAGAAAAAAACAAAACAATGTAATATTTTAGCAATGTTAAAAAAGTACTATACATACACATACAACAAGGGTCATAAACTTATTATGCAATGAAATCAAGTAAATTACCAGTATTTGGACAGTATGTTTGTATAACACATTAACCCATCCTGTGATTAGCCCTGGCTTATCATATTAATGTAAGGGGCGTGCATAAGTGCACTTATGTGCCTAATGTCCCTGTCCTACTGTCTTATTATCCTTTCTATTACTACGTTCTACTTATGTTATGTTGTGTTAATATGTACTATAATACTATACTTGTTTGACAAATAAATAAATACTGGTAAATAAAATATTCTTCGAATATAGACCAAGATTATACAATAATTGGGAACAACCATATAGAAACCAGTATTATTTACCTAAATAATCAGCCTTCTCCAGATCCTGTTGACTAAACAATGTAGATTGGGGGGGCCGCAGGGGAGGGCCTTTTCTGTTGCTGCCCCGGCTCTATGAAACCAACTCCCCCCCCCAATGTTCGCACCGCTGCCACTTTACTGGCTTTTCGAAAAGCTATTAAAACCTGGCTTTGTCAACAGGCCGGGGGGGGGGTGAACTTGCCCGAATCATGTTTGTTTGGTATGGATGTTTGTTTGATTGGGGTGTGTGTGTATAATTGGATTTGTTAGGGTCTTGGGGTTTTATTTATTGTTGTTGTTTGACTTCTTTTTATTATTGTAACATTGTATTGTTTTTATTGCTGTAAGCCGCCCTGAGTCCTATGGGATTGGGCGGCATAGAAATTGAATAAATTAAATAAAAAATATTTGTCTGCTATTTTAACTGGAGGAGGGGTTTGATAGAGAAGATAGGTCAGTCTCTCTGCAGGCTCTCTGCTGTTCTGGGTCTTTTTTCCCCATCCACAACTTAGGAAGGATGAAATGAGGACATGAACGTCTTTATTAAACTTCTTGTATAATGAAAATTTCAACATATATTTCACTTCATTTAGAGAGACAAACAAACAACCTAATCTCAATTTCAGAAAACACATTTAATATTTAATTAAATAAATAAATAATATTACCATATGGACAGGGTTGTTTCTTATGTTCTGGTACAACAGGTTTCTTCCTCAGAAAGTTCTCCAGACTTGGGCCGTGTCGGCCGAGAGGATCATCTGGAGGCATGAATCTAAATAATAATAATAATGAAATAATGAAAGGAACAATGCATTTCCTGTACCGTTTCAGTTCATGCATTTCAGTTCCGTTTCAAACCTGCTCCTAATAAATCACTCACGTTTTATAAGCTACGATAATTTAAACGCTATTGCCAGTGAGATGCTAAGAAAGTAAATACGATAATGGAAATAATTCATTTGGATATAGTGCAGATAGCAGCTTGATTTACACACTAATCTACTCAATTTGCATTGCAGATAAATGGGAGTCCTAACTTCCTTAATTCCAATTATTTAAGATAATATCCAGTATAGCTGTTCTATAAGGATTTATTTGCATACAGGTAGTCTTCGCCTTATTTATTTATTATTTATTATTTATATTTGTATGCCGCCCCTCTCCGCGGACTCGGGGCGGCTCACAACAAGGCATAAACAAATCGTAACAAATCTAAATAAATTTAAATATTTTAAAAAGTTTAAAAAGAACCCCAATATGCTAACAAGCACACACACAAACATACCATACATAAATTGTACATGCCCGGGGGAGATGTCTCAGTTCCCCCATGCCTGACGACAGAGGTGGGTTTTAAGAACTTTACGGAAGGCAGGGAGAGTAGGGGCAGTTCTAATCTTTGCCTTATGAACCTTCATTTAACAATCAAAGTTACAATGGCAGTGAATAAAGTGATTTATGGCCAGTCTTTGCACTTATGAGCCTCACAATGTCTCCCAGGTCATGTTATCAAAATTTGGGTATTCAGGCTCCAAATCCAGAAACAGAGCAAATCAGAGATGCATGTCGTAACTGAGTTTAAAACTGCAATACCCCAAAAATCTTTTTTTAGTTGTGTTTGGGCTTCCTCCCCCAGGTTGAAGCACATTCTTGTCCTAATGATACATATTTAATCCTCAAATCCAGCTTTCTGACATATGAATCTACTGACATGAATAAATATAAGAAATGAATAGTCTATTGCAAAACTGGGTAGTCAGCAGTTTAAAAATATCTACCTAGTTTTCCAACAGAACAGAAATAGCAAAATTTATGGGATGGAATATTTATCCATAAGACGTATGCCTGGTTTTAGTTACTTCTGGGGATTTGAGGAGGAAATTATTTCAACTTATATATCAGATACTGGTTTGCCCCTATAGTAGCATGGAATCCAACTGCTTGTCTTAAAACAGGAAAAGAAAAATGATAACAAGTAACTTCATGGCTTTCTTAGGACATGGATTTCATTTCAAAATTACTCTGTCCCGAGATAGTAAAATCTGGTCATCAGAGAAGTACAGAGCCGCAATGACCTTATGCAGAGCCGTGGTGGTGCAGTGGTTAGAGTGCAGTACTGCAAACTGCTTCTGCTAACTGCCTTCAATTTGGCAGTTCGAGTCTTACCAGGCTCAAGGTTGACTCAGCTTTCCATCCTTCCAAGGTGGGTAAAATGAGGACCCAGATTGTTGGGGGCAATATGCTGACTCTGTAAATTGCTTAGAGTAAAGCTGTAAAGCACTGTGAAGTAGTATATAAGTCTGTTGCTATGCAAGACTGAAGTAAATGACAAAATGTGCTTGTCCCAAATTTTGTTGGCAGTCATTTTTTTAGATATAGACAATGAAAAATTATAACTTACTTGTCATTGACAAATGAATACATCAGGAGTCGCTCATCAATAAATTTCTTCCATTCTGGCTTTTCATTAGCTAGATCCCTGTAGTTATCATTAGATACAATTATACCATCTGACTCAAAAGCCAACTTCACTATGAATCGGTCGTCATAGCATACCACCCTTCTCCCTTGAACTCGCCGTGATGGGGTGAACACCAGAATTTTCTCTTTTTCCAATTTACGCAAGATCTCTTGATCTAGAGTATTGAAATTGAAAAAGGAAACACAAATCAGAACACTGAAATTCACTTAATTTGGGTTACCTAGCTCCACCCCATTAAAACTTTAAAACATAAACATGCACAAATGCACGCCCCTATCTGCCTGCCTATTACTTACAGAGAGAGAGAGGTGGAGGAGGGAAGGAGGAAGAGAATATGACAGATTCAGTAGACTTGGCTTAATAAAAGCAAATATTATTCTTAGAAGAAAGTAGTTACAATTCAGCAACACAAAAAAAATGTAAGTTGCTTTTACTGGTGACCTTAGCAATTAGGACCAGATGTTACTACATTTAATTCCAATAATCTGTAATTAAGACCTTAAAAGAATGGAATGTTATGTTTTCTATACATTAAGAATATGCTTGGTTATTAAACACATAGTTACAATGCTATATTATATTTCCAATATCTGTACACATAATTTGAGCAGTTTCTGCTAAAGATGTATTCAAATAAATAGTAAAACACAAATTCTTGATCAGCCCTTAGATATCAAGACTGAAAAAGTTTCCAATATCTTCTGAACTACTGTATTTGAGTATTGACTGATATTACAGATACAGCCTCATAATTCAATTTGAGACGATGCAAGCTGAAATACATTCACAGTTAACTCAGGATTTATAAAAAGGGCCTTTCTTATTAATGAAGTAGTTGCTGATAGGTCTAAAATATTTTGATTAAAGTAATCCTTAAAATATTTACACAGAATAAGCATGATCAACATTGTCATAGATTTTACAAATGAAACTGCTGAATGTTGATTAAAATATACCTGTAATGAGCGCATCTGGTCGAGACTGTTCTTTTCTCCATGCTGGAACAAACACTGTGACATCTTTGTGTCCTCTTTCCAAAAACCAGTCCACAGCCAGTTTTATCCCACGACAAGAGAATACTTCTTTGTTTCCATGGCTGAAACAGAAGTCCTAAAATTACTAATTTACATTACTGTAACTACCACTGTTTCATATATGCATGAATGGAATCTACTTGCATTCTGCTGTAATAAGCACCAAGCACTCCAAAGTCATTAAGAAAAGCTAAGTGTGGCATTTAAAAACTCCCATAAAATAATAAATTGCCTGTATACAAGAAGCTTAATTTAGAAATGGAACTTTTCAATTAAAAATCCCTACAAAAGTAGAAAATATTTTCATATGTAAATTTGCATGCGGCATTACTTTGACAAGCGTTACTCCAGATCAGTATGTTTAAGTATCAGGAGTACAGTTTGTACATTTCAATATTTTCTGAACCACATGTGTAAGTATTTAATTTCAGTGTAATTTATATGCAACGCATCTCTTGATAACTAGATCAAAATAAGCTACTTAGCAGATAGTAAAATATGGCAGTCAAATAAATCAAGACCACATGATTTTGATGTTTGAAAACAAAACATATTTATCTTTCCCATATAAAAATGGGAAGATAACTATTTCATAACAAGCATTTCAAACAAGAACTTTGAAATGCAAAGTAAAATTATGACTGTGACTGTTGCATAAAGGACAGAAGTACAGATTATTGTCATGGCTTACCTCAAGAAAATAGAAAGTAACTTGGTACTGAAAAAGCACATATAATTTGCACCTTGGTTTATTTTCTAAACAGCCAGCTCTTTTTAATCTGTAATTTTTTCACTTGTACTTGTATAAAATCATTCTTAAATTTATACTGTGTTTCCCTGAAAATAAGCCCTCCTCTGAAAATAAACCCTTACTCCAAAATAAATATTCCCCAGGGCACCAGAGGGCCGGACGAGGAACAATGATTGGAAGCTGACCAAGGAGAGATTCACCCTGGAAATAAGGAAGAACTTCCTGACGGTCAGAGCGATCAACCAATGGAACTGCCTGCCAGGGGAGGTGGTGAACTCCCCAACTCTGGACACCTTCAAGAGGAGATTGGACTTCCATTTGGCTGGGGTGCTGTAGGGTTTCCTGCTCAGGCAGGGGGTTGGACTTGATGACCTAACAGTCCCTTTCAACTCTATTAATAAAAAATAAAAATAAAATAAAATAAAATAAAATAAGCCATCCCTGAAAATATTTAAACACATGCGCAGCTGGTCTGGAAATCAGGTAAAACAGCAAGCGGAGCCTCGTCTTGCTGCACACGCCTCAAAATAATAAGATTTCCCCAAAATTAGGCCAAGCATTTTTTAGGGGTGTGTGTGTGTTTCAAAACAATATAAGGTAGGGTCTTATTTTGGGGGGGGGGGAAACATGGTACTGATTTTTTTTAAATCAACACTCTCATACTATAGCAATATGGAAAAAAGACAGAGAGTAGCTCCAAGTACATTCAATATTTCTTCCATGACTTGAAGAATCAGATTTTTAGGGTTGTTTATTTCATCAGCTGCCATTAGTCCACAACTGTATTGCTCAGAGAAGAGAGTCAGAAGGGGGATTTTATGTATGGTTTGTTAGGTTGTGTGATTGTTTTCTTTTTTATAATAATGGGTTTTAAATTGTTTTTTAACATTAGATTTGTACATGTTGTATTATTGTTGTGAGCCACTCCGAGTCCTTGGAGAGGGACGGCATACAAATCTAATAAATTATTATTATTATTATTATTATTATTATTATTATTATTATTATTATTATTATTTCAACACAACTGAAACCAAAGACCTTTTTTTCAGACTAATGGATAAGCAACTAGAAAAAAAAGTCAACTTTGCTTTTCATTAATGACAACTCCAGCAAGGCTATTATATGTTCAAAACTGGGAAAGCTTGACACTACCTATAACAGAGGAATCTTTCCAAAATGGTCGCTGCAAGTTCGCAGGTCCCTCTGAACTCAACCCCCCCCCCCCCCGCTGCTCATTATGGGAAGGAAGACCAAAAGGAAGCAGGACAAGCCGAAACCAGGGAGATACAAGCCCAAAAGCTCCAAATGCAGGAGCTAAGGCAAGTTACATCCGAGAGCTGAGACGGCATTGAATGAACAGGAGACCATGACCAGGGAGGTGTGTCTTCAGTTCAATCAATGCAGTCTATAGAGCTAGAAGACAGAGGTGATCCATCCTGGATTCCCCCATTGATCAGAGCATGGAGAATAGTTCAATTCTGGTTTCATCACACCACCAAATTGTTACCAGTGTAAATTTTTAAAAAAAAGCTGCAAAATTTCCTGGGGACAATGTCCTCAATTGTCCTTGAGCTCTAAAAAACAATCATTCCCAAATAATAACTAGTTGTAGGATTACAAAAAAGTTGGAAGCAGATTTAATTAACTACTTTACCAGGAGGTGCGCAGGATGAAAAATAAATTGATATGTACAATGCATACGAATGGCAATGTATCAATGTATTGTCTTCAACACTCCGTGGCTTGCAGTGGCTGCCGATCAGTTTCCGGTCACAATTCAAAGTGTTGGTCATGACCTTTAAAGCCCTACATGGCATTGGACCAGAGTACCGCCGGAATCGCCTGCTACCGCACGAATCCCAGCGACCGATAAGGTACCACAGAGTTAGCCTTCTCCGGGTCCCGTTGACTAAACAATGTCGTTTGGCGGGCCCCAGGGGAAGAGCATTCTCTGTGGTGGCCCCAGCCCTCTGGAACCAACTCCCCCCGGGAGATTAGAACTGCCCCCACCCTTCCTGTCTTTTGTAAACTACTCAAGACTCACTTATACCGCCAGGCATGGGGGAGCTGAGACACCTTTCCCCTAGGCTTTTTTAATACTTTGTTTTATGTTTGGTATGAATGTGCTGTTTGGTTTTTTTAAAAATAATGATAGGGTTTTGTATATTTTTAATATTAGATTTGTTCCACTGCTATATTGTTTTTATTGCTGTTGTGAGTCGCCCCGAGTCTTCGGAGAGGGGGGGGCATACAAATCTAATAAATAAATAAATAAATAAATAAATAAATAAATAAATAAATAAATAAATAAATAAATAAATAAATATTGTAAAATAATGAATTCCCTTCCCTTATAATCTGATTGATTTTGGAATGTTAGTACTTGAACTGCCAAGTTAAATGACTCTGCCTTTAATGGATATATTATTCTTTTTCAGGAGACATGCAATAATGAAGACTCCCCCTCCCACTTTAATAAGAATACAAATTATTACCTCTATATGCTTTCCCAGGAAATGGAGAAAGATTGTATGTATGCTGGGTTTTTTTAGCATTGGAAATATTAGAATTGCCCCCTTTGGAAATATGCATGTCAATATTATTACATTTCATAGTTTTGTTATTAATTCATGTACATAGAGTACATTCCCTTATGCACTCATTCATTGATTAATGAAGTAGGGTACAGGTTTAAAAAAATCATTCCTATCATTTCCATGGCTAAAGTCAATTGTTCATATGATATTGGCGGAGGACATCAATGCAAGAATTAGATTTATTAAGCTGTATATGACATTTCACAGCTTTCCCCGCTTTTATAACATTGCATCCCTTACCACTGCATCAATGGAAAGGTGATATTACAAATCTACAAAGATTGTGTATTATACAATCTTTGAACAGTTTACATTGAACAACACACTGGATACAAGCTAGTCAGCAGTGAAATAACAGGTTGCATTATCAAGGATCCTGGTCTTACATCTGCTAAAATTGTACAATTGTTATGTGTTCTGCTAATGACAACTTTCTAGCTGTTCTCCATTTAAGAACATCAGGGGAGATATCACACTTGGGAATTACTGCTGCTCGTAAAATGGATTCTGAAATAGGTTCCAATTTGGATTAAATGGCCATTTCACAGTAGGACCATTTGGTGAAAGGCCTATTGAGCTCTAAAGGAGTTACACAGGTCCACTTTACTATTACAAAGATGTGGATGGATATATTCTAGCAAATTATAATAAATTACTCCTTCTGGTAATTGGTAAAAACATTCTTCTACACCTTAGTGGTTTGATTCCCCCTTATTTCTTCTGACAAATTTGTCAGCAAATGGAAAGGCTGGATCTTACATAGGTTGAATCATTGTGGTAACTCTCTGGAGTTATGTTAGGTTATGACTTAAGATAAGACAGAGAATAACAGATATAGAAAGCCAGGAAGCTCAGTCCTGTATACCAACAGGGGTATATCTGGGGTAATCAATCCACTCACTAGCTACCGTATATGAGGCAGACTGTAATATTCAAACAAGATGGAATATATTAGAATGATTTAATGTTTTGGCTACCCAGTTGTCTTGGTAAGTAGATAAAAATAAAATTTTGTAATAAACTCACTGGAATCACTGCTCAATTTCTTTTACACTAATGTTTCTTAAACCTCTTTGTCTCAGGATCCCTTTCCACTATGAAAAATTATGGGGGACCCCAAAATAACTTTTTTTTGTATATGGATAAGTCCTTGACTTGTAATCATTTATTTAGCAATCATTCAAAGTTACAATGACACTGGGGGGGAAACTTGCAACTAATCCTCACATCACCATGATCAAAAGTTGGGTGTTTGGCAACCAACACCTATTAAAACACCTTTTTGGCAGCATTCTGGGAGTCATTGCAACTTCCCAGCCAGTTAGCAACAAGCAAAGTCAATGGGGAAAGCTGAATTTTCTCAAGAACTGCAAAAAAGGTCATTAAAATGAGGTGCAATTCTCTTAACTGCCTTGCTTAGCAATGGAAATTCTGACTCCAATTGTGGCCGTACACCAAGAACTACCTGTTGATCATATTTATTGAATAAAAAATTAAAGTTGATGCATTTGCTGTGAGTCCTCATGCTTAATGGGATTTTCATACTGAATTACATTTCAAGATAGGCTTCCAACTTTGAGAACTCCTGAGGAGACCTTGGGGAAGCCCCAGGAATCCAAGGACCATGCAAGTCTGTTCTATGCTATTTGTTTTATCATGATATTCAGCCACAGGTAATTTAACACCCCAAGCAGCAAATCATCCATGTGATCAAAATCTATTTTACCTCCATTTATTTGTCTGTCAGACTTGACAGTCTCTCTGAAGGCCACTAAATATTGTATGTGCAAGAGTATAGAACCATAGCATATTATGTTATTATTTTATAATTCTGGATTTTATTTTATTGTTGGTTATAATTGTTGCAAAGTAGTCTATTGTTAGTATTTTTAACAAAAAACCCATGTCTGTCTGTTCATCTTTTAGTCAGTCTTCACTTGGCAGCTACCTGGCAAATCTCTGCCCTCTTTCTTGGCAACATGTGCAGAAATGATTTGCATTTGTCTTTTTCCTGGAGCTGACAGAATGTGACTGGTTCAAAGTCATCCAGTTGGCTTCATGTCTAAACAGAATTACAACTCAAATCCCCTGGCTTTTAGCCTGGTGCTTAACTGTACCAAAAAGATCTTGTATAAACATTAGTTTTACTATATTACAGAGATAAATTCCTTTTCAGTCTTGTTATTTAATTAGTTAGTTAGTTAGTTACTTTATTTATTTATTTGATTTTTAGAATAGAATAGAATTTTATTGGCCAAGTGTGATTGGGCATACAAGGAATTTGTCTTGGTGCATATGCTCTCAACGTACATAAAAGAGCCTTCTCCTAAGTCTTCTCCTTAGACTCAGGGTGGCTTACAACTTGTTAGCAATAGCACTTTTTAATAGAACCAGCATATTGCCTCCACAATCCGGGTCCTCATTTTACCCATCTCGGAAGGATGGAAGGCTGAGTCAACCTTGAGCCGGTGATGAGATTTGAACCACTGACCTACAGACCTAAAGTGAGCTTCAGTAGCCTGCAGTACAGAACACTACCTGCTGCGCCACCCCGGCTCATTTACATTAATATTATGGATTTTATGGATTGAATGCTGATAATTCTATGTTATACTACACCACACTCAAGATCACCCAGTTGACTTTGCCCAAGGCAAGACTAGAACTGACAATCACCTCGTTTCCATCCTGATTCCTTAACCACAAAACTAAACAGGCTCTCGCATCCTACTATGTATTTTATTTCATTGACTGAAATAAAGTTCCTCTCTCTACCTCAAAAAACCATTCATAAAGCCTCTAGAAGCAAAGTAGTTATTTTTAGAGGTTCATTAAAAAAGGGACATACGCTACTTCATAGAAAAATCATATCGTATCCAGATTCTCAATGCTTTTTTGTGGGTTTTTTAAGAAATGTTTTTTTATGGCACAGCGTCAGATCTTTGTAATTGCTTTCCAAAAACATTTCATTAGTAATTTATTTTATTTTTGCTAATTTATTTCATTTATTTTTGCTGAATAACATTTCTTCTTCATTTTCACAGGCAAGCAGACCCTCTTGTTCAATCTCATCTTCTTCAGATAAAAATGGGACTCTCCATAGAAGCAACAGAAAAGTACCGTATTTCTGATCTACAGTATATCAAACCATATAAGTGTCTAATGGAATTTATTCAAGTGCAATCTTGATGCTTTAGGAAATACCTAGGTGAAATAGAAGCAAACTTCTATTTCTCAATTACAGAATATCTAATTTTCATCTTTTTTTTTCCAGGGATCTATCTGAAATCAGTCTTTCTCTTCAGCAACAGGGCTCTCTACTTACCCAGATTATAAGCAATAAGCAATTTTCATTATTCTTTCCAAACTAAGTTGATTGGATTCACTTTGGACTCCAATATTGGACAAGTTCCCTCCCTTCCTTGTACAGCAAACAGTTAAAATGAAGCCAATTTAAGTTTCTTTCTAACATATCTTCCTTTCCCAAACTAAAATCATGCATCGCGAAATGTCACATTTTCTTTCCCAAGGTCACTTCTGTGCTTCTTTACAGCAATGCTTCCCTTACCTAATCAGGTGTCCTGATAGACACGTCAGGTTTTTTAACACTTATCATATTGTGCATTTACCAATATCAGACTGAGACCAAGTTTCTAGCAAACTGTCATCTTCTTGGTCTCAAGAAAGAGGTGTTTTGGCTTACTGCAGGGAACCTGATCCCCATTTTTCTCCTTTTACAAAGGGAATTAGAATACTGGCAATTCTTTTCAATTTCTTTTCAAATCAGAAAATGATTCTTTTAAATCAGATTTTAAACCATACAATGGCATTTGATAATGCTCCAAACCGTGTCACTTGAATAAAAGCATCGGTATTTGTTTTTACTGGAAAAACTATCCCTGTCGACCCATAGAGTATTAAGTTGTCAACATTAGTTTCCTGCAAATAGGCAGCTAGAAAACCAGTGAGAAGAAAGCTTTGTTCCATTAAAGTATAAAATATAGTGTTCATCCAATTATCTGTAAAAGGATTTCAAGCTAGACTTTTTCCCTTGTAGGATCATTACAGTGCTTATTAAGAAATGTTCGCTGTTCCCAGAAAATGAGATACAAGGTAGATTTTTAAAATTTCCTCCTACATAACATTATTTAAAAGCGTAAGCTTAATGCTACGTTTTAGACAGAATGTTCTTATTGTGTACTCCACATCCCCAGATCCTAAACTCTCTGGGGGGGGGATGAAGATACAAAATTTAAGATTTACAGAACAAATCCACCCCACAAAATTCAATGTTATAACAGTGCTGTTCAAATTTATTTACAGCATTACTATCTGGCAATTCCCGATTTGGGGCTGGAAAAGATACAAAGAGTTTACTTTAAAGCACGAATGCTGAGTTTGTTCAGCCTGAGCTGCCATGATTGAGACTATGTTTGAGATTGTCCGAAGGTAATTATTGTTTTCTTGCCAGATGCATGAGAAATATAATGAAAGTCATTTAAAAGGTTCTTTTAAAAAATTACCGTAAGATACCTATGGGCAGGCACATCTGCCCCCTAAAGGAAGTTTTGTTAAGTGGCAGATTTATTAAGCTAAAGAGTTGAATTTTGTGCTTTGAGGGGAGTATTACCTATCAAAGTGATCAGTCATTGGAGGAAAGAAGAGATTGCTAGAAAAAGGAATGTGCAACTGATACTCCAGCAGGAACAGTGAGAACTGAGAATACTGATTAGTAAGTAGAGTTTCTGCTAAAAGGTTGGAGAATGGAAAAAAATGAGCGACATTGGACGTCTAGAACAGGGGTGTCCAACTTGATTTCATTGAGAGCTGCATCAATGTTGTGTTTGACCTCAGGGGGCTGGGGTGGGTGTGGCCAGGGTGGGTCTGGTCAGCTCAACATCACTCCTGTCGAGGGTGCCTGTGGTGGCTCCAGAGCCCTGCCGCCAAAAATGGGCTCCCGAGCTCTGTTTTCAGCTGCAACGGTCTCCTGCAACTCTCTGCTAGTGAAAATGGAGCTGGGAAGAGCTGCACATGGCCCTCCATTTCTGGCCAGGATGGACTCCTGTAACCCACTGCCAGTAAAAATGGAGCTTGGGAGGGCCTTACACAGAGGCACCGTGAGCCAGTCTTCTGCTGTTTCCAGGGCGGCCCTGCAGGCCAGATCTAAGCAACCTGTGGGCCGCATCCCGGCCCTTGTGTTTGACACTCCTGATCTAGAAGGTGCCTGGAAAAAGAGGGGAATTGTGCCTTTTCTTTTCTTTCTCAATACCTTGTAAAAAAGGCTTGGCATTTTTAAAATGAAATAAAGCAAAATTGTCTAGAGAAGGCATTAACAAATGTGATTAAATTAAGCAACTGATGGCTAAAGGAGGGGAGTTAAGGAACTTCAAGGAGGCTCTGTAAAGAAATGTATATTAGATTGTTAAGCTAGGCATGTAATTAAGGCATGCACAGACACAATAGAGATAATTACATATTTCAAATACAAACAAATTATTTACTTTGTTTGCAATAAACATGTCTTTAGTTTGGAAGAACATTTTGTTTGGATTAGTTTCTGTTCCTTTTCTACTTCCAAGAGTTTGCAAGAGTTGTTCTGTACATAGTTTCAACTATTCTGGAAATGTTTCAAACTTGGAATGAACTGTTTTGAACAGGACGTAGAGATATTGTCAAGTTCAAAATGCTTCCAATATGACTGACACAATTCATTTCAAACTTGAATGTGTTTCAAATTTAAAAGTTTGCAATCCACTGTTAACATTATATTTGTTGTATGTTCCATTTGAGGGGAAGGGACGTTGACCCTACCTGATACGCTTCTTCTACAATGGTGGATATAGCACCCATGTACGGGTTAATCCTGTCTGCTCACTGAGCCTGCCAAAGCTTCTTGTGATGTTGTTGTTACCTTCCCAGTTTCGGATGAAGAAGCGTAATGACAGACTCTATAGTGCTATAAATTGAAACTGTCAACCAAAGCACAGCCGAGGCCAACCAACAAATGCCAAACTGGGAGGGTCTGGCTGCTATATCCACCATCGCAGAAGAGATGTATCAGGTAGGACCAATGCCCCTTCTCCCTCATGATGGATATAGCAGCCATGTATGGGACATGCCCAAGGCAAAGACAGAAGACGTGAGGGACCTAACATTTGGTGTGGCCTCAATCCCTGATGACCTGCTGCGAAACCCTCCGGCCAAAGGACGCTTCCGCCAACACATAAGAGTCAATTTTATAGGAATTTTGGGCTCAATTGTCTTATATGTGGAAGACTATCTGTATATAAGTTGTCTAGCTTTGCTTCTATGATTAAAGTACTAAAAAAAAAAAAGAGTCAATTTTATAATGCCTAACAAAGGAAGAAGGTGAAATCCAGGTCACCGCTCAGCAAACCTCCTCCAGAAATGTCTGGGTTGCCCATTCTGCCATAGTAGCCATGCTCCTGATCGAGTGGGCAGTGATCCTGGAAGGTGGTCTCTTAGCCTGCGACTTGTAGGCCTTGGCGATGGTAGACTGAATCCACCTGCCTACAGTGGAAGAAGATACTTTGTGGCCCATTGAAGCCAGCTCAAAGTCCTTTTCCAATCTATTCTTCAGATCTGCAGGCATACATTCACTAGAAAAGTCATTTATCAGTAGGCATTCCATCAGTTTCCATATCTTTCTGGAGTAGTGATGATTTTGCTGATCTAATTTGTTGTTCTAGTGCGAGAGGTTTTTTTCTAAATAGGGGTTATCTTCTAACTAGTTTATCATTAGCCAGGTGGTGCACTGGTTAGAGTGCAGTACTGCAGGCTATTCTGCTGATGTTGGCTACCTGCAAGTTGGCATTTCAAATCTCACTAGGCTCAAAGTTGACTCAGCCTTCCATCCTTCTTGTAGGTGTGTAAAATCGTAGGAAAAATGAGGACCTAAATTGTTGGGGGCAATACGCTGATCTGTAAACCGCTTAGAGAAGACTATAAAGCACTGTAAAGCAGTATACAGTATAAGTCTAAATGCTATTGCTATTATCCAGTGTTTATTTTACAAGGCATAAATAGTTACATTTTAAATTAAATTGTGAACTGCGTTCTTTTGGTTTAGAACATTATGACTAGGGTGTCAGAAGAATATAGGTTACTAATTCAAAAACCAAAGATGCAAAGTCGGCCTTTTGATATGGGTCTGCTGACAGTAATTTCTAACTATTGTTTGGAAGAATCCCATACTGACACATCCTTAACCTCTGCTCCTTATCTGGGATCAGTTGCCCCATCAAAAGCAGAAGTGCATATAAACAAGTGATTATGGTTTTAAGGTGCTGACCCAGAAATCAGTAGACTGTGAGTTCTGCTCCCAATTTAGCCATGGAAAAACAGCTGGGTGACTTTGAGCAGCCATATTCTTTCAACCCAACTCACTGGTAGTATTGTGGGGAAAATGGGAGGAAGGAAGACTGAGTTGTATATGAAAAAAGTGGGTTTTTAAAAAACTCAAATAGGGTTTGTTTTGAATAATTATTTAAATTTTGCATAATGTCTGAAATAGAACAATGGACCATACATTAAAATCACAATGCTATGAAATATAAATCTGTATTTTCTGTAAGCAATCATTTCCCCCAATAGGTAACTTAATTTGCACTTCCCTGTGTCAGTAAAATAAATTGGTTAGAATATTTAGTATAGAATACCTAGTTTCAAAAAGCACATTAAAATAAAATGTGGGTGGAAAACAAACTGCAACTTTGGAACCATTTGTGGTTGATAAATTAAGGATGCTGCATATCCTCTCCTTTTCTCCCACAAGAAAATACCTGTCTAGTGGATGCTGCTGTGGATATTTGTGAATCCTTAACACTCTGTATCAGAATTATTGAAGAATTCACATCACGCCTTTATAGTACAGTATTGCTCTTGAAATGTTGAATTTTCAAAGGAAGCCTTTGAACTGTGATACCTTTTATGCAAGTAAATATTGGTTTCAACGATAGAAACCTGTTTCAATGGGTCATAAATACAATTGTGTGGACGAAATAAAATAACAACAGGTAAAAACAACACTGCATTGCAACATACCTCATTGCCACATTGCTGCCATCAATAACTATTGGTCTCAGGTTGTCACCATCCACAAGCACATCCTCCTGAAGGGGAGAGTCAGATCTTTGGGAGTCAACAGAAGATGCTTCTCGCATGACACTAGGGTTAATAGAACTCGCATTCTGATCTGCCTCAGTTTTATTCCCAAGTTTGACCAGTTCTCCCAATATATCATTGATTAAAGCATCAGTACCAAGTTTATTTAGCACAAGTTGAACTTGCTCTTCTGAGTAACCTAACTTAAGTGCAAAGTCAAGTTTGGTTTGATATTCTTTCACCATATCAGGAGGCTTTTTAATTTCTTTAGTTCCTATCTGAACTTCCTCTAACTTAATGTCTTGTAAAATTTCATTGCGCTTTAGTATATGTGGTTCTAAAGATGGATACGTCTGTCTGTGATCCTTAGATAAAGAGCATGGTTCTGTTCTAATTTTAGTAGTTTTCCCCAATTCATTATCAGAATTCGTACTTTTCTCAGAATCACGACTGAAGGTTCTGTTTTCTTCAGACAGTTCTTTCTTAGGATCCTCCTTTCTAGAATTAATTTTATCCATAGTTGGTTTTTCTATCATTGACCAAGGTGCTATTGCACTTATTTGAGTCTCTGATGTATCCTCATAGAGGTGCCCAAGGTCATGCTTCAAGTGATCCTTCAAGCCCATGAAGCTGTTGCTGCATGTGATTGACTCCACTTTGTTGGTTTTTCTGTGTACCAAGTATCCTGTAGTCCTAAAAAAGAAAGAATAAAATTAAAACTGATGTTTAAAATGTACTTTGCAATTTTCATTTATTTTTTTCTTTTTAATATTGGATCCAAATTTTCTTTTGATCACCTCATTAGGAAATGCCTGACATGCCCTGCATGCAAATATGACTTTAGGAAGCTTCTGAAATGAATATGTAAAGCACAAAGCAATTTATGAGACTGAATGTCTACAAAAGCAGAAAGAAATAAAATTAGAAACATTTCCTCTAATGCAAGGGAGTCAAGTTCGATTTCATTGAGGGCCCACATGAGGGTTGTGTTTAACCTTGGAAGCAAGGTGGGTGTGGCCAGCTCGACTTCACTCATGTTGGGGGTGCGTGTGGAGGCAAGTGCTCTGCCAGCGAAAACGGAGCTTGGGTGTTTGTGATGGCCTCCTGCAACCCTCTGCCAGTGAAAATAGAACGGCTGAGCTTCGTTTTCACTGGCAGAGGGTTTCAGGAGGCTGTCGCAGCCATCCAAGCTCTCTTTTTGCTGGCAGAGGCATCACAGATTGGTCCTTCGCTGTTTCCAGGATAGACTTGCGTGCCAGATCGAAGCACAGGCCAGATTCGGCCCTCGAGTTTGACACCCCTGCTTTAATCTATAAGTAGCAGCAAGCACAAAGGAAGCCCCTCCAACACAGTTTTTCCATATGAGAACAATACCGATTATTGGATTAGGAGTGAAAATAGAAAGACCTATTTCAGGCACCCCTTTCCCCCTCAACAGGTGTCCAACATTATCACATCTAATGACAAGAGCCATCTGTTTGGCATAGGGTATCCCCAGAAGCCTAAATCTGTGGAGTGGGGCCAAGGGACAAAAGAAATGATTTTTGTCCCCTATCTCAAAAACATTTAACAATTAATCCTAGATTACTTGCAATATTACACTTTTACATACATGGTTTTTTCCAAAGCCCCAGAGTAACAGCAAAAGTTTTAATTTTGCAGCTTGAAATGTTCAGTCTGAAAACATTGGTATCTTTAATGTGTAATGTTAGAAATTTAAACTGTCTGAATTGTTCATCATGTGGGGAAATGGATTGTGTAAATTATCAGTAAAGATGGGGAAAAGTTCATAAATTATTCTCATTGATCTATTTTTCTCCAATGTTTTTCCTTTTCTTTGCTCAGCTGTTAAAAATTAATTTCTAATATTATTTGTAATTATATTTTTTCCTTGATGTATATTACTATAAAACTTAACCGGATTGCATAGCTTATTTTAGTCTCTTTTCAGAAAGTCTGCTTGTTTTCTTTCACTGCTCTATTTCAAGGATGCAAGACTACAACAATATCAGTGTTGACAATGAAGACAGAAAAAGCTTAAGTTTATTAACATAACCTTTTGGTTCATTCAAACAATGTTACAGGCCAAATACATGGTTAATTCAGAAAGTAAAACTAAACATCACGATGATTTTCTAACTGCTGCAATTCACTCAAAGTCCATTGCAGCTGATAAATTACAACAGTATAAAAGAATACAGTTTAAACCAACACTTTGGCGGCCTTCATAAACCACAACCAAAATCTACCTTAGAAAAAGAAAAAGAGATGGAAAACTATGTTGCTTAGCAACTAGCTTTCTGTTGCTAGGATGCACTCCTTTAACAAGCTATCATGAATGCTAGCAGAGTGCAGGAATAATTTGGTATGAACAAAGCCTATAAAAAAAGAAGGGGACTTAAGTGCGTCTGGTATATCCTTGGAGAACAATGCAGCTGCCAAATGAATATGGAAGCTCCGACATCATTGTTCCATAAACCCTACAAGCTGCTCTGATTGAAGGAAATCATTTAACAGGCAACACTTTTAAACTGAACTAAAAAGTTCAAATTGGCTCCTGTATTGCAGTAGTTAATAGTTAATACGTTGAGGTAAAGAACCGCTCACCAAGTACATGCACACTGCCAGTACTGCCTTGTACTGAAATATTTATTTTCTTGAAGCAACAGCCATCAATTTCAATTGGATTTCGGTAAGACTGGGCTCCACTTACACACAATCATACAACACAGACCTAATCAGAATGCTGTCTAATTTAAAGCTGAAATTTTAAAAAGGCCAGAAACGTCCACTTACTTTCGAAATTATTTTAGCTAAGGAATATATAACATGTGAAAACTATAAATAAATGGAATTTACAAAATTGGCCACTTCTAATCAAAGTTATGAATTAAACACGTGCACACTGAATATAAACTAAGCCACAGTGGATGGTATCTGCCAATAGAACTTTCTTGCAAGAATGCTTACATTCTAATCACAAGCATTATGTGGAAATCCACAATGGATAGTGACAATTTGTTAGCATTAGCTAAAATAATAAATAAAAAAACTAGAGGAAAAATATAAAACGACTAATGTAGTTATTTTTTTTAGTTAAAAACACCGCAACCCATACAGTTACTTGAAAAACAGTCCATTGATTCTGTGACTAAAGACTAAATTCACAGAAGACTACATCCTTAAGAGTGTTTTTCGTAGAATCCTCTATAATATCCCAGAAACACTCCCATATTTCAAAGCTATAGATTTTATGGCTTCATGGAAAGTGGCAGCAATGACTTCATTTCTGTTTAAAGAAACAATCCCATTACGATATAGATAGGGTTGGAAAAGATTGACTGTCCCAAAGTTACCCAGTGAACTCCCAAAGTCGAAATGCACTTGAACTTCAGTTTTCTTGGTTCTTCTTTACCACTTCAATAATTGTGCTTATTGGTTCTTATGAAATATTTAGAGTTGCGGTTAAAAGTAGAAATGTAGTTTTGAAGAGAACATCTGTTGTGCTGTATAGTACAAATAAACTAGAGGCACAATAATTTTCTTTAAGTAACAAATAAAAGCTACTCGTATTTCGCAATGGAAAATAGGCGTTGATTGCTTACCTGAACGCCTCTTCTCGTACGGTGAGCGGGTACAGCAGTCACATGGGTTGCTCATGTCCAATCCGGTGGAACTGAGCCTAGTATTAAAAAAGCTTGCCGGATCCGCCCCTTCCCCAGAATTCGCGAATCCATAGACTAGGCTCAGTTGTGAAGCTCTGTAGTGTTCAACTCTCATTGTTAGAGGAAGAAAGAGATAGAAAGGTAAAGAAGACACATACAAGGGCGGGAAGTGACTGCTGTACCCGCTCACCGTACGAGAAGAGGCGTTCAGGTAAGCAATCAACGCCTATTCTCCGTACTGAAGGAGCGGGTCCAGCAGTCACATGGGACATACCCAATAGATGGTCCCTAGGGTGGGATTAGCTTGCTATCGTGTGAGATAACGGATTGGAGTACCCTTCTGCCGAAGGCAGCGTCCGCTGAAGCGTAAGAATCAATTTTGTAGTGCCTGATGAAGGAATTTGGCGAGGCCCAAGTGGCTGCTTTGCAGACCTCCTCCAACGGGGCTTGAGTCGCCCAAGCGGCCGAGGTGGCTGCGCTCCTGGTGGAATGCGCAGTGATGTTCCTTGGAACTGAGAGGGAGGCCGACTCATAGGCCTTAGATATAGTCCCTCTGATCCAACGGCCTATTACTGTTGAAGACACTTTGGCCCCCATGACTCTGGGATGATAGGCTACAAAAAGTGCTTCTGACCTCCGAAAGGGTCCTGTGCGTTGGATATATATTCTCAGCGCTCTGGTGAGATCCAGGGTGTGCCATCTAATTGCCAAGGGATGGTCTCGTTGGAGGCAGAAGGAAGGTAGGACAATATCCTGAGATCTGTGGAACATGGAACTGACCTTGGGTAAGAAGGTGGGGTCCAGTCGCAAGACTACCTTGTCCTGATGGAATTGACAAAGGTCCTGCCTGATTGAGAGGGCAGCCAGCTCCGAAATGCGTCGGGCAGAGGTAATAGCCACCAGGAAGGCTACCTTAAAGGATAGGTACCTGAGGGACGCCGATTTTAGGGGTTCGTATGGTGCCTGCGTGAGGGAGTGGAGAACCCGTGGCAAGTCCCAGGATGGATACCTGTGGACCTTGGAAGGTCTGAGGTTGGCTATGCCCTTGAGGAATTCCTGAACTTCAGGGAAGGATCGGAGAGGCTGTCTGCGGGGGCCCCCTAGGACAGATGAGATGGCTGCCAGATGACGCCGGAGGGTGCTGGTGGAGAGTCCTTTATGGAAACCTTGCATAAGGAAGGAAATAATTCTGTGTATGGGGATGCACAGAGGGGAGAGACCTTCCTGAAGACACCACTGGTGAAACTTGGACCACGTGTGGTCGTAGATTCGATTGGTCGAGCCCCTTCTGGCCTTTAGAAAGACCTCCACTGAATCGGGGTCATGCCCACGCAGTTCTAAATCTCTCCTGATAACAGCCAGGCGGTGAGGTGGAACCGCTCCGGGTCTGGATGGAAAGAGGCCCCCTGCCGCAGCATATCCCCCGAAACGGGGAGTCGCCAAGGGTCCTGGACGGACAGCTGTTGGAGATCTGCGAACCAGGGCCGGCGGGGCCAATGAGGGGCGATTAAGATTACTCGGGCCCTCTCGGTGAGGACCTTGTGAATCACGTCCGGGAGGATTGGAATTGGAGGAAATGCATAGAGTAGGCCTGGAGGCCATGGACTCCGGAGGGCATTGATCGCTTCCGCTCCCGGGGATGGAAATCTGGAATAGAAGCGAGGGAGTTGGGCGTTCGCATTGGTCGCGAAGAGATCCAGGACTGGTAGGCCGAATCTGAGGGTGATTTGATGGAACAGGTCTTGATGGAGGTTCCACTCTCCTGGGTCTATCGTTGCTCGGGATAGCCAATCCGCCTGGATGTTGAGACTCCCCGAGATGTGATCGGCTAGGAGCGACTGGAGATGTTTTTCCGCCCAAAGGCCCAGCTTGAGGGCCTCCCTCATGAGAGCCTTGGATCTCGTGCCCCCTTGCCTGCAGATATGGCTTTTTGTGGCAATGTTGTCGGTGAGAATGAGAACGTGCCGGTTGGGGATGCGAGGAGAGAAATGCTTCAGAGCCAGGGAGACGGCTCTTAACTCTAGCCAATTTATTGGCCTGGAAGCTTCCTCCGGGGACCACGTGCCCTGGGCTATCATCCCCTGGGCGTGGGCGCCCCATCCCGATAGACTGGCATCTGTGGTGATGACAAATTGATCCGGGCACCTGAACGGGGATCCTCTGTCCATGGCCGGAGACTTCCACCACTTGAAGGATCTGCGAACACTCAGTGGAATGACGATGCGTCGATTTGAGTTGCTGTGCCCCGATCTCTGAAAAGGCAACAGAAGCCACTGGAGTTCCCTAGCATGAAGGCGAGCCCAGGGAATGATGCCTATGCATGACACCATCTTCCCCAAAAGGGAAGATAGAGTAACTATGGATACTGAAGGATTAGATAAAATGTTAGAAATTAACTCCACAATACTGAGTTTTCTCTCGGGAGAGAGAAAAACCTGGGAAGATTTTGAATCAATAATGGCTCCCAGGTGAGGAATGGAAGTGGAAGGTTGGAGGTGACTTTTTTCAAAGTTAATGGAAAACCCATGGTCCTGAAGGACTGACATGGTGACAGAAAGGTCTGATTTCACTCTCTCTAGGGAGTTCCCATGAATTAAAATATCATCAAGATAACATAAAATGTGGATGGGAGACGCCCGGATATAGGCCGCCAGGGACCCCAAGAGCTTTGTGAAGACCCGAGGGGCCGAGGAAAGGCCAAATGGCATCGCCCTATACTGGAAATGCCTGCCTTGAAAGGAAAAACGTAAAAATTTTCTGTGGCATTTGGCTATAGGAATGTGAAGGTAGGCCTCAGTGAGGTCTAAGGAGACCATGAAATCTCCCGAGTGAATGGCGGCCAAAATAGAAGACAAGGAGTGCATTTTAAACTTCCTATATTTGATGAATAGGTTTAGTTTCTTTAAATCCAAAATGGCTCTCCAACCTCCGGAGGACTTTGGAACCATAAATAGGATGGAGTAAAAACCTAGGCCCTTCTGACCGGAAGGGACCGGCTGAATGGCTCTAATGGACAATAGATGAGAAATGGCCTCCTCCATACGGTTACAATCTGAGGATGACCTGGGCGAAGGGCAGGAAATAAAACGTTTAGGGGGAGGAGAAATAAATTCTAAAAGAAGGCCTGTTTGAACAGTGTCAATGACCCAAGGGTCCTTGGAGGTGAGACGCCAATTTGCAGCGAAATGAGCTAGGCGACCCCCTATGGGAATGGAGGAAAGGTTACCATCTAGGTTTTTTTGAAGCCCTGTTAGAGGCAGCTCCCCTTTGGAAACGAAAACCCCTACCCCTGGAGTTCCTACCTTGGGAACGAAAGCGGGGGGAATACTGACCTGGAGATCTCTGATAGGAAGCCGCTTGATCTTGCTGGCGCCCTGGGCGACGAAAGGACTGCGTTTTAGTAACCTTTTTTGTGGTTGGACCCAAAACCTTCTTCTTGTCTGTGGTCTCCGTGAGGAGAGGGTCCAGAAGATCACCGAAGAGAAGGTCGCGCTTTAAGGGGCCCTGGGATAACTGCCACTTTTGGCGAACTCCCGCTTGCCAAGGGCGAATCCATAGGAGTCTTCTTGCCGTTGTAGAGGCTGCAATAGACTTAGCAGAAAATCTAGTAGATTGTAAGGTGGCATCAGCCACGTACTGGGCAGCTGCAAAGACCTTGTTGAAGTCTTGTTGACCTCTCAAGTCATCTGGAGGAATGTGCTGTTGAAGTTGGCGAAGCCACAGCAGCATGGCTCTGGAGAAGAAGGAGGCTGCTGCAGAACTTTTAATGGCCCAGGAATCAGCGGAGAATCCTCTTTTGAGCATTTGCTCGATGCGCTTGTCCTCTGGACGGAGGACTTCCTCCGCCTCGCCTGGCACAGCCGCTGCCGAGTGAAGAATTTTGACAGGTTCATCTGGTTTGGGAAAAGATAGAAGCTCTTCATAGGAAGAGGAGAGTTTATACAACTTTCTGTCCTTGGTAGAGGGATTAAGGCCAGAGGCTGGAAAATCCCACTGTTTAAGTAAGGCATCTTTAAATAATTTAGGCATAGGGATTACCTCGTTATCCTCCTGTTCCTCTGTGAAGTAAGGTAAATTCTCCTCCGGGGGATCAGTGGAAGTGGAGGCTTGTTTCTCCTGGGCCGCTAATCCCGTAGAAATTCTAGCTTTGAGGAGGAGAGATTTGAATAGTTGAGAAGGGAAAATAGTAATAGGAGGAGGGACCTTTATTTGGGATTCCTCATCCTCTGATAAGCCCTGGAAAGGGTCTTCATCCTCCTCTACATCCTCATATTCATCTTGGGAGGACTCTGAGTCATCCTGAATAGGAGCTCTGACCGCTGGGGAAGAACCCAAGGGACGGGAGGAACGAGAAGGAGGAAGAGGTAAAGGAAGCTCATTGATGGAGGAGAGTTTGGCATCAATGGCTTTGGACAACACAGCAAAAATAGATTGGAACTCAGGAGGTAAACTGGAAATATCAGCAGAAATGGCAGAAGAATTCCTAAAGGCCTGGGAGGATCCTGGCTGGGGGGAATCTTCCATAATATCTGGTTCCTCTGGACCTATGCCCCATAGGTTAGGTTGGGGTCTGTCTAGGTTTGGCTCATCCAGAGATAACACAGGGACCCCAGAAGGAGGCAGACTAGAGGCCTCTGGTGGGTCTTGACTACTGATTACTTGGGCCTGCACTTTCAAACGTTTTGCTGATTTATCATGAATCTTTTGTAGGGCTAGGTCCCTTCTCTTCTCGGCCCTGGTGACCTTGGTCGAGGGGCGGGCCCCTGGAGGAGAGGAGGAAGAGGCCTGGGGGATACTAGTAATCTCATCGCCTGTAGGCCTGGCCTCTCTGGGACCTTTAGTTGTGCCTCTCTTGGGAAAAGTAGCCATAGTCTGACAATTAACAGAAGACAAGGCTGAGCCAATAACTAAATTATAAGGAGAAGATTTCAAGGACTTCCCAAGAGGAATGGATCCTGCTTCGAGGCCTCGAAGCTGCTGAAACGTGAGGACAATCTGGGCAAACCCAGAGTTCGTGCCCCCAAATCCAGCGGGGCCAGCCTCCCTAAACTTTGCAATTAAGTAAAACCAAGGCACTCTGGTTGGAGGCTAGGCCGGTGGAGAATTTAGCCTGGGACCCCCAAGGCCCGCTCCCGGATCCACGCGGTGGACTGAGGCCTACGCGGCTGGCAGAAGGCCAACACGAGAGGCCTAGATATTTTAAGAAAGGGCGCGAAGGCCTTCGCGCCAAAAAATCGCTTCGTAGAATTTGTTAAGGGAAAAGCGATCGACTAAGTCCAGGAGACTAGAGGCGTCCCACTCCGCAGGAGGTATTTTATAAGCCCTTAAATATATTTTTATACAATAAATAAGCAATAATCCAATGATAAATACTTGCACCAGGACCTCCAGGCCAAGGGATTAGAAGAATCCACAAGCGGCCGCAGGAATCGTAACCGGCAAAACCGCCGGGGGAAAACGAAACCGCAACTTCTCCCAAGTAAAAAAGCCTAGCCGCCTTTTACTTTTTTTCCTTTTTAAAACGGCTGGCGCAAATAGTGCAAGTAATAAAATAAAGACAATAAATCTTACTACTTTTTTTGAAGGAAAGATCGAAGGGAAGGTGTTAGAATGTTGAACGAGCTATCACATACAACCGCAGGATATGCGAACTGAGCGAATTCTGGGGAAGGGGCGGATCCGGCAAGCTTTTTTAATACTAGGCTCAGTTCCACCGGATTGGACATGAGCAACCCATGTGACTGCTGGACCCGCTCCTTCAGTACGGAGAATCATACTTAATCTTTTAAATAATGCACTGAAAGGGGTCTTACTAACGTGTGATTTAATCCAAACAAGAATTTACATGAGTTCCGCTGATTATTTTTATCCAACACACAGAGATCATATCATCTATGAAAATTTCTGCCCTGAGGCAAAAAAAAAAATCACTAATAGGATAGTCAGCATTTTACAGCATTTGGATTGTATATGCCAAATTTTGCAACTATTCTCAATAGCAAGACTATATCATGACTATATCTTGAATGAGATGCTACATGGCCACGAGATCTGAATTTTCAATCAGATTACAATTAGAATATAAGGAAAGTAATATAAATATTGAAAGACTGTAAGTTATAAATCAAAATAATGAATACAGTATGCAACATGTTGAGGACTTTTAAGTATTTAATTACTCAGAGAATACTGCAGACAACAGTCCTCATGCTAACAAAGGAAAGATGTCCACTTGAACAGATTGGTTAATGCTCTGGGGCAACAGATGTCTACTGGAACCGCGGGAGATCAGCAACTGGTGGCCTGCCCATCTTCTGAAAACTTTCAATAGACTTATGCATATGTTCACACAATAGGGCATGTGGTAGAAATGCAAACCTCTTTTTTAACCAGTTCAGTGCCTCCATTTCTTTCCAATTGATCCTTTTTTCTCTACTCTCATCTTGAAACTTGAGAACAAATTATAGAAACCAAATTGAAATTCCCAGAATTAATATAGCACAAGCTATAAGTTGCAGCACTCTCGGAACATTAATGTCAAAATATCTTTTGACCTTAATGGAGTTGGATTGTGTAACAGATGAGGAAATCAGATTAACTTTAATTCATCCCTTAAACAGTGATCTGACATCTTTCCCACCTTTTCAACGACTTGCTCATTCTATCAAACAAATTACTTAAGTTTGTTAGTTATTTAATCTCAGGCTGCTAAATGCTATTCAAAATTACATCAGTTGATTTGAGATTTGCACTAGTATCCATTTCTATAACATTTTTTATGTAAATGTATGCTTAAATATTGTTTGAAGTTATAGTTTTTACAAAGTTTCTTTCCACGGATGTTGCACTTTAAACCCAAACTGCAAAAGAGTAAATTGCTAAATCTGAAAATTACCACATGCCTAAAGACAAATGCTTACCTTCTCGCCAGCACAAATTATAACAAGCACAAGTGTTTTGCAGCAGTTCCCAAATACTCCTTAATACAACTTTAAGCTTCAAACTTCCAGGCAGGCGAACAGAACAATGAATGGTTGGCCAGATGGAATAGGTTTTTGCTTAACCTATTGCTGATCAGAAGAGCCACCAATCACAGAGCAGGAAAGGCTCACAATTAGTTGGCCAGGCAGATGCACGGCAAACTCTCCACCCTACGTCAGGTTTGTAGATTTCTAAGGGAAGCGAGCTGATGTCATTCTTAGGTCTGCCCCTGGCAGCATGTGTAATAATAAGGGGTGTGCTACAACAATAGCCCATACAAAAGAGACTAGCAGGCAGCTGCTGTATGAGAGCCAGAGTCATTAGAGAACAGCCTGCCAACAAGAAACACCTGGCCTAAGCAGACTTCAGCTTTTCCTCATTGTTTCTAATTCATGAAACAAAGAAAAGGAATTATTTCTGAGTGGTAAAAGTTGCAAGGAGTGTTCAAACCCCCCTCCCAAAATCCTCATCTCAAAACAAACAAAAAACCCCATACATTTGTCACAAATAACATTCACTTCTACTGAGGAGAATGATGTTGGAGAGGCTTTTTACCTGCATTCTCTTCCAAGTTTAAACTGGAAAATTAAATAGGGGCAATTAAAAGACGTCTAGAAAGGCATCAACACAATTTGCCAAAATGTTTGTTACCTTTGTTAATGTGTTTCAATGGTTTCTTAAAAACCATCATTTCTGTCCCTATACCACGACTCTATCAAACAAATACATTTCGGTAGAATAAAACAAGATAGTGTCAGTTGACTTTTTTGGGGGAAATAAGTTTATTCAGAAGCTTCTGATAGCATTTGAAAGGAAACAGAAGTCAGCCATGGTTTGAGGAATGGAAAGAGTTGTGATAAATGCACTTTTTTGAAAGAGGTATATATGTATCCAATGACATTATTGGCTATCATTTCACTGTTTATTTGCTTTAATAAGAGTCTTAGCCTGTTTTTCAATCTTAACAAAAGTCAAAGCATGGCATTTAATCTTAACTATAATCAAATCTGGTAGGCCAAATTCGGAAGAACCCTATATAATATGAAAACTTATTTTACTGAATAAAAAAAAAAATCAAATGCAAAAACTAAAAATCCTCTACTACAGTATTCTGAAAACTGACCTTGTAGAGAAATAACCAATTGTCTTTTTCTGCTAGCAAATAAAATAAAGTATTTAGTAAGCGTAACAATGTACCGGAGAATATGAACAGTTACTAATTGGGACACTAGTTTTTCTAGATATTCATACTGGAATCCTAACATACATGTACTTTTGCTGACATACGATTCTAGCAACAAATAATGATGCACCACTGCATCTAATTTTTTCTGAGAATGGCATTAAGCGAGCTGACATGGATAAAAATCAACCATCCAAAATATATTTAAATTTTTATTTTCAGGCTTTCACTGATATTTTAAGGGTCCACAAACAGGTTCTCATCACCTCCCCAATTTCTGCTACTGTAAACACAAAGAAAGAATGGAAACTACCTCAAACCACAGCAGGACGCCTGATCTCCAGGACTGGATTAAGCTGATTTGCAAACAGTGAATAAAGGCAGCGATCTGAAAAAGCTAATCAGTCCCTGCTGTGATATTTAGACTGCCACAGTTACCAGTATTGGATAATGTTAAGCATATTAAAAATATCTATTGGTGAAATGCAGGATCAAAATCTGTTTTAGGGAGCTGCAAATTGTACATAGGAGAATCTACAGGATGATGTAGAAGCACTTTTCAAATAACTCCAGAACTGTTTATTTTAGTAGGAATGGGATGGGTAATATGCTTATTATGACCATAATAATTCATCTATCACAAACATCTCTTGCTCTGTATTGTAAATAGTATGCAAACACATACACTCAAATGCTATAATAGCATAGAAACCCCAAATCCAAATACTTTCTACAATCCTAATAAAACTAATGATCAGACTATTTAAAATGTTTAAAAATGTATGACACAGTACTGTTAAAAACGTTTATTGATATGTACATTGGAAAAATTAAAATTAAAAAAATAAAATAAAATGTAAAAGCTACAACACTAAATTCAAATTGTGCCTGCAAAATAATTGCCATCATTTTGCCCTGTGAAAACAAGTTGTTTCACAATGCAGATATGAGTTGGTACCCTCCTGGTTTCTTAGAACAACTCATTTCAAAATGTGGGAGTAGAAACTGAGAATACATTTCTTAGATTTCCCACCCTTCATTCTCTTGGGAGGACAGAATCTGAAGTCACCCAAGATGGATGAAGGAGACATCTGACAGATAACCCAGGAACAACCTACATGGAGCTTTATTGGTTAAAATCACCCTGGGAACTGTATTCAGAACTCTTTTGTCACCCAATACAGGACCTGCAATCATTGTGTTGTTGAGGCTATCACCTGCCAACAAATGGTAGTCCTAAGGAACAATATAATACAGAAGCTTAACGCCAAGAAGATAAGATACATTTCACTGGCTCTAAGGTCTGCTGCTACAAAATGTGTTAAAATTGATATACTAACCAAAGGCTGACAAAGTCACAGTTTTAAACGTCTGATCAATCAGTGGCCTTCAGCTACAACTTTGCCAATATTTATTTATTAATTGGATTTGTATGCCACACCTCTCCGAGGCCTCAGGGTGGCACAGAATAAACTGTGCAGTGTCAATACCCACCTCAGTATAAATTTTACATCTAACAATGTTAATGTAAAAGAGAGAATTGTCTTTCTTTTAAAACAGCATTTTGAAATGCCTATTTGCCTTCTTTAGCAAAAGGAGCTAGCTTATTCATGTTTAAGTCTCTAAGTTTGCTATTTCTTGCTCACATAATTCTAATATGTATTTATTTAGTATATTATGTAGGTTTGCTTTTATACCATTCTCTGAAATATTCTAAATTAACCATAGAAAAAGTCAGATGTTGTGAGAGTTATTGGGATTGGTCAAGGTCATTTCTTAAAAATATCATTCATGCATCTGTAAATCATTTGTTTTGAATGTTAAACTAATTTTCTAGACTCCATTCAGGAAGTAACAAAGACAATAAAATATATTGGCAGAAAGTATGTTTCTTGTGACACTGATGACAACGAGCACTGACTTTACAAGAAAAGACATTGATCAGAAATAAAAAGTACACTTTAGTTCTTCATTAAAGTTTTCAGATCTAATGAACTTAAGCAGTCTACGGTAACTATTATCTACTGCTATATTTAAAACACAGTGATGACATTTAAACAGTTGCTTCAGGTCATGGAAAAGTGGCCTGAAGATATAATTTCTACAACATAGGCCTTTTGCCTTAAGAGACCAGATTTTCCTGGCAGAAACCAGAAAAATCTAATAGAGTTCATTACTAAATACTGTTATTTCACTTAGGGTTTTTTTTTTTTGTAAAATCAATGGTTATAACTAAGTCCCAAGTAATATAGTACTGTACTTGAGAATGATACTCAGTCTATTAAACAGAGTCTCTTGCTGATTACTTCTGGAGGCAAGTTATTCCACTGATTAACTGTTCTGTCAAAAAATTTCTTCTTAATTCTACATTGCTTCTCTCCTTGATTAGTTTCTACCCATTGTTTTTTGTCCTACCCTCAGATGCTGTGGAAAATAGCTTCATTCCTTCTTGTTTGTGGCAGCTCCTGAGATATCAGAACGCTGCTATCATGTCACCCCTAGACCTTCTTTTCATTAAACTAGACATACCGAGTTCTTTGTTGCTTTTCTCTGCACTCTTTCTAGAGTCCCAACATCTTTTTTACATTGTGGTGACCAAAGCCAGATGCTGTATTCCTATATAATACCAAGGCATTATAAAAATGTATCAACACTTAATTTGATCTTGATTCTATCCTTCTGTTAATGCAGCCTAGGACTGTGTTGGCTTTTTTTGGCAGATTTGGCAGTATTTGCGGATAAAATGGACTTGTGTGTAAAAGCAAAAAGCAAATAATGCACATATAAACATAAGGCCTGATTGCCAAATAAAGTATACTTGTTCCTCTTTTGAAAATGTCAAAAGCAGCATGTTCAAACACAGAGGACTGTCCTTCTCATTGATATATTTTTTCCCTTGTACCATGTCCAGTCTTTTTCTTAGAGGTTTCTCAAGCAGCTTTTAATTCTTGATGTTTCTATTTTTTATTTATTATTAGAGTTGGAAGTGACCTTGCAGGTCATCTAGTCCAGTGGTCCCCAACGTTTTTTCCACCAGGGACCAGTTTCAGCAAGGCAATTTTTCTATGGCCCGGTGGGGGCGGAAAGGGGTGTGGTTGGGGGCGGGATTAAGCATGGGGGTGCTGGTCCTTCCCGCCCCTCTTTCCCGCCATCGCCCTGTGGCCGGCAGAACCTGCCTCCCAAACTCTCTTGCCCGGCGGCAGGTAAAGCGCTGGAGGGAGGGGGTCAGGCAGGCCCTCCTGCCTCCCCCCCCAGCCAAAAACGCAAAGGCGTGCCACGGCAGAAGCCAAAAGAGGCTTGAGCCTCCCGGTCCTTCCTGCCCCTCTGTCCCGTCCATCGCCCTGTGGCCGGCAGAACCTGCCTCCCAAGGCCTCTTTCCCAGCGGGAGATAAAGCACTGGAGGGAGGGGGCGGCGGCAGGAGGACTGGCAGCTGCTGACTCCACGGACCGGTGCAACATGCCCCGCGGCCCGGTACTGGTCCGCGGCCCGGTGGTTGGGGACCCCTGATCTAGTCCAACCCCTTCTTGAGCAGGAGACAGTATGCCATCCCAGTCAAATGGCAGTCCAATCTCTTTTTGAAGGTGTTTAGTGTTGGGGCGTTCACAATCTCTGCTGGCAAGCCGTTCCACTGGTTGATTGCTTTCTTCGTCAGAAAGTTCTTCTTTATTTCTAGGTTGAATCTCTCTTTGGTCAGCTTCCATCCATTGCTCTTTGTCTGGCCCCGTGGTACTTTGGAAAATAGTGAGACCCCCTCCTCTCTATGGCAGCCCCTCAAGTATTTGAAGACTGCTATCATGTCCTCCCTGGACCTCCTCTTTGCTAGACTATCCATGCCCACTTCCTGCAACATTTCCTATGTTTCGGTTTCCAGTCCCTTTATCATTCTGGTTGCTCTCTTCTGTTTGAACATAACTTATTCATTATAATTTAATAGAGATAAATAAAACAGGCAGATATTCATCTTAATGCCCATTTTCTTCAATGCAATATGCACAACTGAATTAATTTCTCTGACATAGGTTGATGGTTGCCTAACCAGATAATCTTAAATGTCTCTAAATACTGTAATGGATACCTTTACATGTATCTGATAACAATGCACCATCTACATATTTACATAGTATGCCAGTAAACAAAACAGAAAGGAACTTCTTCAGGTCAATATATAGATAACATTTTAATAAAAAGGGGGAAATTATACCAAGATTAATGCAAAGCACTATTTTTAATATCTCAATTTATTTTTGTATGATTGAGACGGTGACTAATTGGCATGGTGCCAAAATATTGTTCATGCAAAAGAGTAAATGTTGCTGGGAAATTGTTGAACGAAGAGATTAAGGAAGTACCGGTACTTAGAAAAATATGCAAATAATTTAGAGGGAAAATTGTTATCTGGGGACGTGGAACAACAATTCCACTGCATGTGTTTATCACTCAAGCAAAGGAGAAAGCATTTTCCTTACTAATAAAAAAGATACACCAGGAAATCCATGCACTGTTAATACTGTAGTAGTAAAAGATGCCCCAGACAAAACAGAATTTCTTATTTTCTTGAACTTTTGCAGCATTACACAGCATTACATACACACACTCACACACACAAACACACTGCCTATCTTCCTCACAGAGGGTTCTGGGCGGTGATTGCTCAATTAAATGCAATGCTCCAAAACCAGACAATGCAAAATACCTCTACAGTAATTGCTTCAATTAATTTTCTGATAAGATTTCCAGTGGAATACATCCGTGAATTGTTTGGATTCCCAACATTACAAACCGCCCTATTTAGATAGCAATTTATTATCAAAATACGGTACAAACATATAAATGCCCTGACAAAGTCAATGTTATTAATATGGAGTTATACACACTCATTAAATATCTGATAGTATCTTAAAACCTATCTCTCTGGCACTGAAAAATGTGGAAGGAAATGTTTTTTAATCTCCATGAAGTATAGAAAGAAATGAGGCAACCTTGAAAAGAGAAATAATGACAAAGTTCAAGTATAAGCCAGTGATGGCAAACCTTTTTTGGCTCAGATGTGTGTACAATAGCGTGCACGTGGGGGGGGGCATATGCATAATACAATGCCCTCCCAATGCATGCACACATCTCCTGCACTATCCCCTGCGCATGCGTACAGGTGATACTGAAACTTCTGGTAAGCCCATTGGGCCGTTTTCTGTTCTCACAAGGGTTCAGGAAAGCTTCTGAAGCCTGGAGACAGCGAAAAATGGCCCAATGGGGCCAACTGGAAGTTCGGAAACAAAACAGAAGTGGAGATGCCCTACCACTTACCTTCAGATAGTTGCCAGCAGGCCTTGCACACCTAAGAGCCTTGGTGGTGCAGTGGTTAGAGTGCAGTACTGCAAGCTACTTCTGCTGATCAACGGCTGCCAGCAGTTTAGCATATTGAATCTCAGTAGGCTCAAGGTTGACTCGGCCTTCCATCCTTCCAAGGTCGTTAAAATGAAGACCTAGATCAGTGATGGAACTGAGCTATGGTCCTAGCTCAGTTCCAATGTGCATGTGTGCGCTGGCCAGCTGATTTTTGGCTCTGGGAGAGCGTTTTTGGCTTCCAGAGAGCCTCCGGAGGGATGGGGGAAGGCGTTTTTACTCTCCCTCGGCTCCAAGGAAGACTTTGAAGCCGGAAGGCAAAACATGAGCCTACTGGCCTCACTGGAAGTTGGGAAACTGGCCATTTCTGGCCTCCAGGAGGTGGGGGAAGGTGTTTTCGCCCTCCCCAGGCATTGAATTATGGGTGTGGGTACTTAGGCATGCACAATGGCACACACACATACTCTTTCGGCACCTGAGGAAAAAAAGGTTCACCATCACTGACTTAGATTGTTTGGGGCAATATGCTTACTCTCTGTAAATCACTTAGAGAAGGCTGTAAAGCACTGTGAAACGGTATAGAAATCTAAATGCTATTGCTATTGATCGATTTCTTCTGCAGCCAGCAAAGCTTTCCTGGAGGCCTCTGTAGCCGATAACAAAGCTCCTGATTGATCCAGAGTTCTGTTATCAGCTGCAGAGGCCTTCAGGAAAGCCTTGCCGACTGCAGAAGAAATGGATTAAGGTTTAGGAGGCCTGGCTGCAACTGTCCAAAGCTGAAGAAGTTCCTAAAAACCTCTGACAGCGAAAAGGAGGCTGGAGATTATGCACACAAGTGAATATCTGGTTGGTCCGTTTTCACTGGCCCCAGGCTTCAGAAGGCTTTCCTAAAGCCTGGGTAGAGCGAATATGGCCAAAAAGAAGGCCAATAATCATGTGTGCTGGAGCTGACATAAGACAATGCCTTGCATACCCTCAGATATGGCTTCATGTGCCATCTTTGGCATGCATGCCATAGGTTTGCCATTACTGGTGTAAGCAATATTTTTGGAACAAGCATTGCCTTTTTACATTATTTTCAATTCTCTGTGTCAAGATCAAATTATTGGAGGAGTTCAGCATAATGTAGTTACCTGACAAGTATGCTTCCACAATACCAGTTTCTTTAAAAAAAAAAAATCAAGGATGATTCATTCAAAAAACATGCTGATTGCATTAATTACACTAGAAACATAGTAAGATAAAGTAATACCTCATGATACCAACTTAATAGGTGCAAGGAGGAGGTTCGTAAGATGAAAGGTTCGTAAGACGAAACATTGTTTCCCATAGGAAACAATGTAAAGTCAATTAATCCGTGCAACCAAAAAAACCCCCGCAAAAAAACGGCTTTCGGCGACTGCTGGGAAGCCGCGTGGCTGTTTTAAAAGGTGACAGCCGGCCTGGGGGGCTTCCCAGCACCCCCCCCGAACCCGGGTTTGGGGTTCGGGGGGGTGCTGGCAAGCCCCCCAGGCCGGCTGCGACCTTTTAAAACAGCCACGCCGCTTCCCAGCTGTCTCCTGAAGCCGAACGCTAAAGCCGAACTTCCGCGTTCGGCTTCGGGAGACAGCTGGGAAGCAGCACGGCTGTTTTAAAAGGTCGCAGCCGGCCTGGGGGGCTTCCCAGCCCCCCCGAACCCGGGTTCAGGGGGGTGCTGGCAAGCCCCCCAGGCCGGCTGCAACCTTTTAAAACAGCCGCACCCCTTCCCAGCTGTCTCCTGAAGCCGAACGCTAAAGCCGAACTTCCACGTTCGGCTTCAGGAGACAGTTGGGAAGCGGCGCGGCTGTTTTAAAAGGTGACAGCCGGGCTGGGGGGCTTCCCAGCAACCTCCCGAACCAAACCCGGGGTTCAGAAAAATTTTGCCTCTTCTTACGAACTTTGTCCGAGTTACGAACCGGCGTTCGGGAGGCTTCTGGGAAGCCCCACCGTCCGGCTGTCACCTTTTAAAACAGCCGCGCGGCTTCCCAGCAGTCTCCGAAAGCCGGTTCGTAACTCGAAAAAAGTTCGTAAGAAGAGGCAAAATTTTTCTGAACCCCGGGTTCGTATCACAAGTTGTTCGTAAGACGAGGGGTTCGTATCTTGAGGTACCACTGTATTTAATATTTGATTCAGAACTCATTGAAATAGTAGTATAACTTAACAATATTTGTTTCTTTGGATGGTATAAAGCAAGTACCTGTATTATCTTTCTATAGCATAATTCCTTTACAATTATGAAGCAATCTGGAACAGAAAAAACAAACTTATCTAAATCTATCTAAATAAAGAAGATAGATGTAGGCATTGTCTATTCAATATTTTCAATTTTTCATTTACCAACTGGGGTGAAGTTGCCTGTTTTATAAAAAGTAGTATATAAATTGATTAAAAATATAAGTTTTATTTTTAAAAAATATTAGTTTTTTTAAAATGTTACTAAAATTTTTACTATCTTTATCAGAAATAAGTAAGATTTCTAATATAATAGAAAGTTTGATTATTATTTTTCTTTTGGTGGACTATGTCAAAAATATATTCCAAACTCACAGAATAATTATGTTGACTGAATTCCTAATGGCATCATATGTTTTAAAATTGTTTAACTGCAGCCAGTCACTAGCAAAGTCTCCATTATAGACTAGCACAAAAACGGGTGGGGGGGGGGGAACTGGTTTTTTAGGCCCTGTGATACAGATAACTCAGAAATGACAGCAAAGAGATCCAGTACAATATTTGCTCAATGAATTAAACAGAATTAGTAGTAAAAGTAATCAACAGCTTTAATAAAAAATGAATTAAGTACACAGATATTGACAGGACCACAATTGAGCCCAACATTTCTGTTGCTAGGTGAGACATTTGTTAAGTGAGTTTTGCCCCATTTTATAGCCTTTCTTGCCACAGTTATTAAGTGAAACGCTACAATTGTTAAATTATTATAACACAATTGTTAAGTACATCTGGCTCCCCCATTGATTTTGTTTGTATAAAAAGGTCGATCATGTGATCCCGGGACATTGTAACCGTCATAAATACAAATCAGTTGCTAAGCAACTGAATGTGACCATGGGGATGCTGCAATGGTCGTAAGTGTGAAAAACAGTCGCAAACCTCAGAGGCTTGATTTTTTAAACTGTCATTTTTTTTCCTTTCGAGCAAAAACTGCTCCAAAATGGCTGACCACCCAGTCGAAGCTGCAATCCACTTCGCTGGAGAGCCAAGAGGCCATGGCCGGACCACAAGCACCAAAAGCGAGGCCTAAACAACCAATCCTGAAGGTAGCCTCCAACAATCCCAGCGGCGAGGGCACTATCCGCAGCCACAGAGAGCACCGCTGGACAGCTGATCGCTCTGACAGAGTCTATGATCCAAGGAGAAGCTAAACAAGGTCTCTTTGGGAAAAAAAAACTAGCAGGGATCTTTTATCCACTACCAATCCTAACAGAAAAGGCTGAGGAGAAATCTCCAAAGCATCCTTCAAGACCTAGGACTGAGTTGGAGAACTGGACCGTTAGCAGGGAGGCGATCCTAAATATTACAACTCAGTCATAGAGCTGGAGCACTAGAGCTACCACATCCTGGCCTCTCCGGAGAATGCCATAAAGAAGTTACTTTTTTACTTGGAATGGTCACTAAATGAACTATTGTCAATCAAGGATCACCGATATCTGTATCTCTATGCTTTGGCAGATCTGCAATATTAATTAAACACATCTACATTTTCAACTTGTGATCTATTTTATAACTAGAGATCATTTATTCCAAAGTTCATGTTCAACGTCTAATGTAAAATATTGAATCCAGGCACAATGTCACCAAATTCAAAATTAATTCTTATTGATTATATCGGTCTGATTATTGTTCAGGCATGCAACAAAATGAACATTTCTGTGGACAAAAATAGCCTAAAGCCTCATATTTATCAAGTAAATCTTCCCTGAGATTAAGTTATGCAGCTGCATAATTATTTTAAGAATTAGATATTAAAACTGTACAAAAATTCAAGTGGAATTAAAGAGTCTAAAAAAATAAAAAAAAAATACATTCTTAAAAAATCAGTAGCCAGTGACTACAGATTGTAATTATTTCACAATAAACAAAATGAGTTACTGGTAGTTCAAAACTGACATTCAATATTATCCTGCTTACAATGCTTAAAACAGACTGTCTCTCAGGAGACAGCCTAATAATTTACCAGCTCTCTCCATTGCCCACTGCCTTTTCAGTTCTATGCAGGGAACTGGATTTTCTATTACTTCAGTTTCCATCAACAAGCCCTGAGGCCAAATTGCAATTTATCCTTAATAATCCTCTGTGGAGAAAAGTGAAAAACACTCTTCTTCTTTGTACTCATCGAACTGTGAGCCGCCCCGAGTCTGCAGAGAGGGGCAGCATACAAATCTGATTAAACTCAAACTTAAACTTATAAAGGGTAACAAAATTAATAATGCAAATATTTTGGTGGGTTTTTTTTACTAGCATCTCTGAGAAAACACTTCACAAAAGGAGACAGCTCTCTTGTAAGAAGGCATCTTCTCTTGGTTACCATTTTCTTTGGCAAATGAGGCCTAACGCAGGCCTAGAACCCAGAACCCTGATCCCATATGCAAAAAACTGAGTAACTGAAAAAAGACTACTATTGCTACTGTAGAATTGCTATGCTGTGGCAGGTCTGGATTCGAGAGACGCAGGAGATCTTGGAGACAGAGCTTTCCAATAAGATTGTTTTAACAAGAAGCAAAAAACGCTGCTGCCTTGGACAGACCGCTCCTCTGAACGCCTAAGCAAGTGCTTGGGATCTCCAACCTTGGTTTTGATCCCAAGTCACCTGCAAAGGATTTAATACAAAGTTTTCTGGTGCCAAATCTCCCTCCCCAATTGCAAAAAAGGGTGTCCAAAACGCAAAGAACTGGAGGAAAGAGATATCAGGTGGCAGATTCCCCCACCCCAAAAACAGAGGGGGATCTGCCACCTGAAAACTTTGTATTAAATTCTTTGCTTTCTTGTCTTTGAATCTGCCATTTAGATGTAACTCTTATATCCTTCAGATTATATGAGATATATGTGTAAGAAGCTTTCTATGCCCTGTCTATGAAAAAATGTATTCAAACAATGATATGCAATGAAAAATGTTCAATTATTATATTTGTGTATGTATGAAAATACTATTAAACTAAATATAACTTCTCAAAAGCAGAAAGAAATGTACATTTGGTTGTGCATTTAAAGAATCCTGATAAACAACTGTCAGTCATCCCTCCTGACTTAGTCCAGCGAATCACTCTCTTAGTGCAAAGAAGATACAGGTTAGTCCTTGACTTATGATTTCACAACTGAGCCAACATTTGTTGCTAAATGAGTTCTGCCTCATTTACCGGTATGCCTTTTCTTGCCACAGTTGCCACAGTTGTTAAGTGAATCATTGCAATTGTTAATTAGTATGGTTGTTAAATGAATCTACCTTCCCCACTGAATCTGCCTTCCCCACCGGTTGTCAAAAGGTTACAAAAGGTGAACACATTCCCTGGGACACTACAATTGTCATAGATATGAGTCAGTTGTCAAGCATCTGAATTTTGGTCACAAGACCATGAAGATGTTGCAATGGTTGAAAGTGAGGAAAACAGTTATAAGGTCACTTTTTTCAGTGTCATTGTAACTTCCATCACTAAATGAATCTTTGTAAGTTGAAGACTATCCATACAACATTTTACCCTTCACCAGTATTACTATGTTATATTTACACATTGATTCCTCAACACTGTCAAACTTTTTACTAAGTCTGCACTTCTATTTCTACTAGTTTTTTGTCATCATTCCTCTCATCCTTTTCTTCCCATTTAGGACTACAGTATATGACTATAACTTGTTGCTTGTATCCTATGATTTTTATTAATATTGATTGTCTCGTCATTGCTTATTTGACCCCTATGATAATCATTAAGTGTTGTAACACATGTTTCTTGACAAATCTATATTTTCTTTTATGTACACTGAGAGCATATGTACCAAGACAAATTCCTTGTGTGTCCAATCACCCTTGACTAATAAATAATTCTATTCTATTCTATTCTGATGAGGCACCTAGGAAACTTTTCAGTAATGGGAATCCTTGCTTCTCCCACATCAAGTAGAACATGTTTAACCTAGGATACTACACTGATTCTGTATTGGTAACTCATTCTCTGAAATTCTATTATGTTGAACTTCATAGATCAGTGGCTCTCAACTAGGAGTAGGTTCCACTTACCTTCACCAGTGGTTCACATCGCAACACTTTGTGTGTGCACGATCTACTCAGGCACACGTCCCCTAGCCCCATTTCACTTCTGCACATGCCCAGATAGTGGCTTCAGTCTGAAACACAGCCGAGGAGCTGATCAGCTGTGCTTCGGGCGAAGAAATAAAGGTCAGTATTAACCCAGGGGTGGGCGACAGGGCTTTATTCAAAGTACAGAATGAAGAGAAGCCACGAAAACACAGGAAAATTGGCCAAAAATTCAGAAAAAAAGATGGTGGCAAACATGGACCAGCACAGACAGAACCGGATTTGTGATGCCAAAATTATATCACCAACGGTTCTGGAGATCTGGTCCAAACCGTTAGGAACCCACCCCTGTTCTCAACCTATGATCTGCAAACCCCTGGGGCTCCACGATGTTATCACACTCCGTAAAGACTTGAAGAAATGTTAAATTTAAATCTGGAGTTACATCCTGGAGGACTGTGGCCATGGTCTCTTGCCACAAAAAGGTATTTAAAGGAAGTCAACGGTGAAGAAAAGGTTGAGAACTACTGTCATAGACAATATACCAACACGTGGACTATTAATTAACTTATGGAAAAACCCAGCCCAGTCAGCCCATGAATATGTATTAATTTTCCCATAAAAGCAGGCCACAAACAAGAGGAAATAAAGCATTTGATAAAACTCTGCTGAATGTGACGATACAGAAATTAAATCATTCAATTTTGCAACCACAACCATCACAGATGCCAACACACGTGACATCAAGCTGGCCATGTCCACACTGACCACTCCCACTGGGCTCCACGAGGTCAAACACAACTCTGATGCGGCCCTTGTTGAAATAATGTTTTGACACTTTTGCTGTATAACAATGGACTGAACTTTAACCAGCCCAACTTGCTATTCTGAGTGAACCACCATACAATTATCTGTGATATTAGATGAGCTTCTTACATATTGTTATGCTGGGCTCTTCACTAATAGCCCCCAGTGAGTTAGGAATGCAAATTCAAACACACACCGGCATAGATGAAATGAAAATAATTTATCCAAACCGTTTTTTAAAGCACACACTTTAAAAAGAGCCAAATCTTTCACATTCTGGAATGCAGCCAAAGGCAAAAACAAACGAGCAATTAAGGTAGCTGTGAATCCTCACAGCCACCCCCTTCTATGAGTCCACAAGAGTTAGTTAACTGTGAAGGGTCCAAAGGGTCAGTAGAAGTCCTGGAATAATCCAAACATTTGCAATGGTTTTTCTCCAAACAGATAAATGCCCACATGCGCACTCCCCAACGCCCATAATTTATCACCAAACACATTAACTGAATTGCCTCAGCAACAGGTGTTCTCCCTTATCTTCGACGATACCTGTGCAGCTGGTCCCTTCTTGCCATGAGCCTGCACATACGGGCATCTACCAGCGGATCCTCCTCCGAGGTCTCACTAATGGGAGCATTAACTGATGGGCTGGCTGAACCCATCTCTCTGTCTGATTCCCCTACCCCACTTTCTGTCCTTGGCAATGAATCTTCACTATCAGAATCGTCTGGCAATAACACACATCTCTGTGAATCTGAGAATTCCCCTGAAGCAAGGTCCAAATTCCCCGTTGCATAGCCAACCACAACACATATGGAAGAATGATATTGTTGTCCAGCCCAACATCATGCTTTCCCAAACTATATATTACTACTGAAACATGCATCAGCTGGCCTGTAAATACTTAACAGTAAAAAAGACATTCAGGCAAATTTAATACTTCAAACCTGTACACTGCAAGAGTCAAAAAGAGGGCAGTGAAAATATTTACTGACCCCTCGCATCCTGGACACAAGCTGTTTCAACCCCTACCCTCAAAACGTCACACCAAGCTAACTAGACACAAGAACAGTTTTTTCCCGAACGCCATCACTCTACTAAACAAATAATTCCCTCAACACTGTCAAACTTTTTACTAAGTCTGCACTTTTATTTCTACTATTTTTTCTCATCATTCCTATCATCCTTTCCCTCCCACTTAGGATTGTATGACTGTAACTTGTTGCTTGTATCCTAAGATTTTTATCAATATTGATTGTTTCTTCATTTCTTATTTGACCCCTATGACAATCATTAAGTGTTGTATCACATGATTCTTGACAAATGTATCTTTTTCTTTTATGTGCATTGAGAGCATCTGCATCAAGACAAATTCCTTGTGTGTCCAATCACACTTGGCCGATAAAGAATTCCATTCCATTCCATTCTATGTGAAGCCCTGTCAAAGAGCACAAATGATCTAGATTCTCGGCTATCTGTTTTGATTACAACAAATCATCTAACTAGTTCACTGGCTGTTTAAACCAACTAATTGTTTTAGAGCATTTTGTCTCTGGTTTCTATATGAATTTATCATAAATGTTTATAACATTAAAATTGACCACTTATAGCAACAATGAACTACTAGATCTCAAAGTAAATAATAAAGGAAGAGAATCCCAGCTGACTATTTTTAATGTACAGAAAGAAATAATACAGTAAGGTTGCATAATACTTGCTAATTAAACAACTAATCCCCCCCCTTTTACAACCCTGTAATCCCTTAATTCGGGAAAGAATCGGGGTGACTGGATGCAGCTGAGCATTTTAAAGGATGCCCCCCTTATTGATGCCACATGCAGTTCTCAACAGATAGTTTTTCTTTGTGCCCAAGAGAGAAAGAAACATCTGCCGCTACCTAGGATTGAACTCTCAACCTTCTTAGTGGGAGGCAAGTGTCTTCACCGCCAGACCACTGCATCACACTTACTAATTAAACAACTAAAATCTATGATTTCCACTTATTGAGACAAAACAGTGATGCATTGAAACATAATATTTTACTTAATGAGTAGTTTTTATAATTACTGATAATTGACAATAATTTAGTGAGAAAAAGTGTAGCTCAAATCATGAAGTCAACAAATTTTAAATGCACGATGAAAAGCAGCTATTTTTAGTTTTTTAAAAACTACCCCAAACATTTTAGACATACAAATGAATCAAGAGAAAACTTTTAAAATAACTATTTTAAAATATTTACAGTACATGCAGGGAATTTTGAAGATATTACCAACTGAAAATTGTGAGAACATTTTGCAGAAAATGTAAATATTAGTATAATATTTCAGTAAATATACTAATTAGCATTTGTATAATATTAGTATTTTATTAGAATGTTTGTCATTTTGCTAGTAGAGCCAGCTTGGTGTAAGGCACAAGCATCAAAATTGATCTCGTCACGTGTCATATGCTGGTGTATTGTGACATTTTTTGCCTTTATGGAGCTGGGCTGAGCGTGGCCTGAGCATAATGCAACTGGCCCAATTTTTACTACCACACTGTGGGCGTGGCTTATGCAGGACGTCCTTCATTTTCTTTCAACATCTTTCAGTGCAAATTGGGTGCTCTGGGGTGGAGCTCTATTTTCGCTACCCCACTGCGTTCCCCCCATCTGGGCAGAAGCCCACCCCTGCCCACAGGCCACCAGTTTGACAGGCCTGGGTTAAGGTATCAATCAGAAACTGGGAAATCATGAGTTCTCCTACCAACTTAGGTATAAAACCAGCTGGGTGACCTTTGGCCAGGTACTTTCTTTAGCCACAGGAAGGAGGCAATGGCAAACCATGTTTGAAAAATCTTGCCAAGAAAACTTCAGGGACTTCTCCAGACAGTCTTCAAGAATTGGACATGACTGAATGGAAGAAAATGAAAAACTTTTCCACAACTGATTTTATCTATGGTATTATTTAGATATTAACAGAATATTATATAGGTACCTGACTTACACTATCAGCAAGCACACAATTTCCACTGCCAAGAAAAGTAGCTCAATTGTTATGCTCTATTATATGATCTTTTCTACGACAGTTGTTAAGCAAATCACTAAATCATATTAAGTGAATCATATTAAGTTAAGGAAATCTGATTTTCCTCATTAACTTTGCTTGTCAGACCCAAAGTAAGTTGAGGACTGTCTGTTTAAGTCATATAATGTATGTTCTGAAATCAACTCTCCGGGGGTGTCAAACTCAAAACACAAGGACCTATTCCGAGCTACAGGGTGCTTAGATCTGGCCCCTGAGGCCACCTTGGAAACAGCAAAGGACTGGCCTGCAGTGCCTCTGCCAGCAAAAATAGAGCTCAGGAGGGCTGCATGTGGTGGTCCTTTTTTTTCCACCAAAGGGCTGCAGGAAGCCATCACAGCTGAAAATGGAGCCGGGGGGGGGGGGACTGTGCAGGGGCCCCAGAGCTCTGTTTTCACTGGCAGACTGGCAGAGTGCTAGCAAAACAAACTACTAGCAAAAGTGGATGCCCACAGTCCCACCCAGGCCACCACAGGTGCCTGACACGAATGACATTGAGCTGGCCTTGCTCATCATGGCCATACCCACCAAATCCCCCCCTCAGGCCAAACACAACCCTGATGTGGTCCTCAATGAAATTGAATTTGACGTGCCGACTCTAAACAATCTCCACTATCCATTCCACTTTGCGTTTAGACATCAGTGGGGTTGATGTCTCCTGCGAGTGGGAAGAATCAATCTTATTTGAACCATAATTTGTTTCCAGTTTGTTGGAAAAACACATTTGTTTCCAATTTATTGGAAAAGTATGGCTTCACATACTAAGCAAAAGTTTAGAAAACATTCACTTTGCCTGAGTTTATTCAACACGCTAAACCAAAACCAATCAAACCAGATAATTGTTACAACACACTTCGTTAATATTTCTTAACTTTCACAGGATCAAAGTCATGGTATAATAGTGGGCAGCATGTTGCATCAATGAACCTTAAAAAAATACCCTATCAAGATCCAAATTCTTTCTCAAGCACAGGATGGCCTTGAGCAAATTACTTGCTGAAATTATTTTCTATTTGCATTTTGGCACAAGAATATCTATAATGATTACATATTATCAGAATTATTATGTTAGGTATATTACGGGCTAGTTTACTCCACTGTATAAAGTGAAAGATCCATTACTGTATTTAATACCATGTTTCCCTGAAAATAAAACCCTGTCTTATATTATTCTGAACCCTGAAATAAGCGATTGGCCTTATTTCCATACACTCAAAAGCCCAATTGGGCTTTATTATCAGGGGATGTCTTATTTTGGGGGAAACAGGTTATATGTAAATGTGTTCCTCTTAAATTCACAATTATTGACGTAGATGAGTGATTGCCATAGCTACAGACCTAACCAGTGAATTGTTCTTGTTTTTAACTTAATATTTGAATTTAACTTTCTTAACTTACACAATTTACAGTATTTAAATTAAAGAAAAAAGAATCCAAAACAAAAATAGAGGAAAAAAATAGAAAGCATGCAAAGACTACAAACTAAGAAATGAAAAAGAGATGAAAAATAATCTGCCTTATAGTTTATATTTATCAGAATATATATTTATATATTTATTTCTATTCTATTATATATTTAATAGAATAGAATTCTTTCCTGGCCAGGTGTGATTGGACACACAAGGAATTTGTCTTTGGTGGATATGCTCCCAGTGTACATAAAATAAAAGATACATTTGTCCAGAATCATGAGATACAACATTTAATTATTGTCATAGGGGTCAAATAAGCAATGAGGAAACAATTGGTATTAATAAAAATCTTAAGGAGACAAGCAACAAGTTACAGTCATACAGTCATAAGTGAGCAGAAATGGGCGATAGGAATGATGATAAAAGACTAGTAGTAATAGTAGTGCAAAGTAAGTAGTTTGACAGTGTTGAGGGAATCAGTAATCTTTGGTTTAGTAATAGAGTGAACCTCATAAGACGAGAAGAGATTTAAACCTGACTTTCCCTAAATTAATACTATTTATTTATATACAGCCACATGCTCATAACATTGTGCAATAAATGAGTCTCGGGAGAAGGGCGGCCTAGAAAACAAAATAATAAATAAATAAACCCAAAATACAGAAATAATTCCAGAAATAATCGTTAAAGCTATCCAACCCTTTTTAGAATACAGCATTCCCTCGATTTTTGCAGGTTCGAACTTCGCGAATAGCCTATACCACGGTTTTTCAAAAAATATTAATTAAAATACTTCGTGTTTTTTTCCTTATACCATGGTTTTTCCCATCCGATGATGTCATACGTCATTGGCAAACTAATAATTTTTGCAAATAAATAACAAAAAAAATAATTATTGTTAATAAATAATTATGTTTATAAATATCAGGATCACTAAGTGCCTTATTCAATGGTGAGTACCAGTAATAATGGTGAGTAAATGGTTGTTAAGGGAATGGGAAATGGTAATTTAGGGGGTTAAAGTGTTAAGGGATGGCTTGTGATACTGTCCATAGCCAAAAATGGTGTATTTACTTCTGCATCTCTACTTCGCGGAAATTCGACTTTCGCGGGCGGTCTCAGAACGCATCCCCCGTGGAAATCAAGGGAACACTGTACAGTGATCCCCCGATCATTGCGAGGGTTCCGTTCCAGGACCCCCCGCAACGAGCGGGTTTTCGTGAAGTAGCGCTGCGGAAGTAAAAACACCATCTGCGCATGCGCAGATGGTGTTTTTACTTCCCAGCAGCGAGGAGCCGAAGATTGGGGTTTCCCCGTCGCCCACGCCAACGTTCGCCTTTGACTTCGGGACTCAGTTGGTAAACCGCGCGGCTGTTTTAAAACGTCGCCGCCGGCATGTCCCGAAGCCAAACAAACCCGGGTGGCCGGGCGAGCAGCGAGCGAACGGCGGGTGGCCGGGCGAAGGGCGGGCGAAGGGCGGGTGGTCGGGTGAACGGCGGGCGAGCTGGGCGAAGGGCGGGTGGCCGGGCGAAGGGCGGGCGAGCGGCGAACGGGGGAAGACCCAGGGAAGCCGCCCAGCAGCTGATCTGCCCGGCGCCATCTACGCATGCATGCCCATAGAAAAAAAGGGCGCGCATGCGCAGATGGTGTTTTTACTTCCGGGTTCAAAAATCGCCATATAGCCGTTTCGCAATCATCGGGAGCGCAATACCCGGGGGATCACTGTATACTAAAAAAAAGAAAAGAAACCCTCACCAATGCAATAGGCATGACTGATCTTAACTCAATGCCAGTCTTTCCAAGTATTTTTCCAAGTGGTTTTCCAAGTGTCAGATGCGCAAATTTCTTGTGAAAGGTTGTTGAGCTGCCAAGAAGCAACAATGAATTTGCTTTCCTTGGATTTCCAGCTGGGGGAAATCCCCAGGATGGCTCAGCATACATCCTGGTTTCTTACGTGGACTACACCCCAGTCCTGTAGTAGGGAGTGTAGTGATTTGTCATGCGTAGCGCAACATAAAAGGGAACTGAATATTAAATTTGTACCTGGATGCACGTTCCAAGAAATTTTATTTTATTTTTTAAAAAATGCAACTTATTTCCCAGACCTAACGAGACAAATAAATTCACACAGAGACAAATAAATTTACACAGCAGGTTCGTAGAAAGCTTATTCTAAAGCAAAATGAAAGGGTTTCTTCCTCTCCAACAGGCTGCCTATACGTAGTTAAGTTTTGTTAAAAGATGTATTTATACACTGCTCAAAAATAATAATAAAAAGAAACACTCAAAGAACACATCCTACATCTGAAAGAATGCAATATTCTCATTGAATACTTCTGTACAAAGTTGAATGTGCTGACAACAGCGTGTGAAACTGATTGTCAATCAGCGTTGCTTCCTAAATGGACAGTTTGATTTCACAGAAGTTTGATTTACTTGGAATTATATTGTGTTGTTTAAGTGTTCCCTTTATTATTATTTTTTGAGCAGTATATTTGACGCGGGGAGGACTCTTGTCACCTTCGGCTAATCGCTAGTCGCAACTTCCCCTCAGCATAGAAGTTCCCTCAGAGGCAAATCTTTTAACCTAAAACTCCCAAGGCAGAAGCGGGCCGGGGAACCAAAATGTGCAAATCTGAGGGAATTAAATGAGAAAACAGGACAGAGGGGAGTCGGGAAGGGAAGCCACTCGATACCTTCATTACGGTCGGGGGCTCGGCTTGGATTAAAGCAGCTTTTAGGGGCCGCGGGGGAGGGGGGAACACGGGACGTTTTACAAGCCGAAGCGGGGTCGTTTTTTCTCCTCAGGACGGAGACGACTTTTTTCCCAAGCGGCTTCGGCGCCTCTCGGCTCGTCCCGGAGACGGTCTCTCACCTCCCATCGGTTCAAAGCGAAGCGGCGGGGTCCCTTTTCCTGCCTTCTCCCTCCTCCTCTCGCCAGAAGTACCTCGCGGCCTGCCGACGGCCGGGAAGCTCAGCAACGCGACCTCGAGGACTCCTCCCCGCCAGGCCGGGCCTGCAAAACACCCGGCCGGTTGCCCCGCAGAGGGGCGGGAGCACAGGCATAACGTTACACGGGGAGGCCGGGGCAAGCCCGGGTCCCGCCTCCTCTTCGCCGGTGAAGGATATGTATATCCGAGGGTCTCTCACCTTGGCCCTCGCTCCGGCTCCACCCTCCAGCGGTGCGGGAACCGGCCGGCCTCCCTCACGGCCGTCCCCGCCGTCTCGGGAGCGGCCCCCCGGAGAGGCCGCGGCGGCCTTTGGTGTCCAGGCGCCTCTCCCCCCTCCCCGCCTCGCGGCCATCTGCCGGGAGGGGCAGAGACGGAGGCGGGCCGCAAAGGCGAGGGAGCCGCGTCAGCCGCTCGGAGGTGGGCGCGGCGGGGTCTGCGAGCCGCTCCTGCCTTACCTGCCCCGGTTTTCGCCATTCCGATTCGTGCCAAAGGGGGGAGGGTGGCGGGGGAGCCAAGTTAGGAACAAGCCTGGGCTGCGTGGAGCCTTTGGGGGAAACTGCACTTGCTCAAGGGCACTTTGGAAAGGGGAGGCTGAGACGCCGCGGTGGCCGATTCCCTGCTTGCCACAACTTCGTACAAGACGGAAGGCGCGGATAAAACAGCAGCCCGGTCTTGTACTGGCGTGTAGGAAGAAGGAATAAGGATAGATAGATAGGTAGGTAAGTAGATGGGATAGATAGGTAGGTAGGTAGGTAGGTAGGTAGAGAGAGAGAGAGGCAGGCAGATAAATGGGATAGATAGATAGATAGATAGATAGATAGATAGATAGATAGATAGATAGATAGATGGATAGAATCATAGATAAGATATATAGAATAGATAAGATAGAATAGATAGATAGAATCAGGAATAAGGTCAAATAAATAAGTAAGTAAATAAATAAATAAATAAATAAATAATAAGGAAGCAGGAATAAGGAATAATCGCCAAAAAGGCTTCAAGAATTGTTAACCTAATCCTAGGTAGCTTCTGCTCTGGTAATCTCACACTACTAATCAGAGCATACAAAACTTTCACCAGACCAATCCTTCAATACAGCTCACCTGTCTGTAACCCACATCCATGCTTTAGAAACTGTCCATAGATACTTTACTAGAAGAGCCCTACGTTTCTCCATTCGCAACAGAATACCCTACGCAACTAGACTTACAATCCTAGGTTTAGGAAGTTTAGAACTATGTCGCCTTAAACACAACCATAAAATCATCTACAACGTCCTTCCTAGCAACAACTACTTCAGCTTCAACCACAACAACACATGAGCACACAACAGATACAAACTTAAAGTAAACCGTTGCAGACTCGACTGCAGGAAATATGACTTTAGTAACTGAGTAGTTAATGCATGGAACTCACTACCTGACTCTGTAGTATCATCACCTAACCTCCAAAACATTACCCTCAGACTATCCACTGTTGACCACACAGATTTCTAAGAGGTCAGTATCTTTGTATACTACCAATACTTGACAAAATAAATAAATAAAATAAAATGAATAGAAATCTGCAGCAGGGATGGACATCTGAAGGGGGGAAAATCCCAATGCTTAACACCTGAATCTAAACACTTGAGACTTTCAAGGGGAGATTGGACTGCCATTTGTCCGAAATGGAATAGGGACTCCTGCCTGAGCAGGGAGTTGGACTAGATGATCTACAAGGTCCCTTCCAACTCTAATAAATAATAATAATAAACCTGTCACTTGTCGAGTTTCTTAAAAACTTTAGCCTCTCCAATAATTTGCCCTGTTAGTTTGCCTAGAGACACAAATACAAAAGTTGCAGAGCCAGCCAGCTTCCCTTATTATTGCAACCGTGCTAGTATATTTTTAGATCTGAAAATGGGAAGTAATTAACCACAAGTGCTGATTTTTGCAGAATTTTACATCACAAGCATAAATCTCATTCTTGCTTTCAAAATACTATAACATTTGACCTATTAACGTCATTACTAATCAGCATTTATTATGCAACGATATTTGTATAAAGGTTGTTTGTACCCTCCTTCCCTGTGCAATTAAAAAAAAAAAATTAGCTCAAGAATGGTATCCGCTTGTCCATTGTGGTCTTGGGGAATTTTCCCATACCCATCCTCCTAGCCGCTCTCATCCTTTCCTCAACTTGCCCAATAGTAAGAAAACAACTCTTAAAATTCAATTCCTTTGTGTGAAGCAACAGCCCTTGATGCTGCTTTGCTCCTATCATAAATGCTGTCATAAATGCCACCCGCATACCCCTTCTTTCTGTTCCAACTTTAGATTTCATCTAGGCATCCCCCAACGTTTGCAGATTGTAACTATTATGCCTGAACTATCAGCTTTTTTCTTATTCTTTTCTTATTCTTGGACTCTTATCTTCTTCAACCCAGTAATGAAGTTTTTAATCCCATTCTCTAAATCTGGATGCTGATAGCCCCCCCACCCCGCCAGTACCTGAAACAGATACATCATTTTTAGTAGTACAGTAGTTTACTCATCAGCTAGTATCCCCCTTTCCCCCTTGCCTCTCAACCATAAGGATTTTGGGCTGCAAAATACCAGACAACCACTAGAGTGCAGTAAATATACTTATACACTGCTCAAAAAAAATAAAGGGAACATTTAAACAACACAATATATCTTCAAGTAAATCAAACTTCTGTGAAATCAAACTGTCCACTTAGGAAGCAACACTGATTGACAATCAATTTCACATGCTGTTGTGCACATTCAACTTTGTACAGAACAAAGTATTCAATGAGAATATTTCTTTCATTCAGCTCTAGGATGTGTTAGTTGAGTGTTCCCTTTATTTTTTTGAGCAGTATATTAAAGCACTGTTTTTTCAAACTTGGTAACTTTTAAGATCGTTCAGCTCCCAGAATTTCCTAGACAGCAAGTCAAAGGCCACAGACATATCTTAAAATCTGCCAAGTTTGAAAAATACTATTCTGCTGTGAATTCTGTATTACATAACCCATGCACATTATTCCACGTACCATTTCTTGCCGTTCCCATCTTCCTTCCCTGCATTTAGCCTCACCAGGAAACCGCTTCCTTTCAGTCTTAAGTGTCTGATTCCCCAGCTTGCAAAACAACTTAGTCACAACCTCTTCTCTGCTTCCTTGGCGCTTTTCTTTCTCCCTTCTTAACAATTCCCCTGTGCATTTTGGTCTGCTGGTATGTTTCCTGCCCATCGGCACCTCTTGTACTTTACCTGCTCATCTTTGTCTTCATTCTCTTGCATCATTTGCTCCTTAGTGGAGTTATCCAGTGTCTGAATTAAAAAGGATCCGGCAAGGAGCCTGACAAAAATTAGAGAGAGGTGGGAAATAACAACTGTAGATTTCTTTCTGTCTCTTGTTCCTCTTTTTTTAAAAAAATAATTCTTGTCTTGCATGCCATTGTTTGAAAAAAAAACACCACCCCGGCATGAATCTTTTAACAAGCTGATTCCTATGAGTTCTGGAGCTGCTTCCTTCTTTCAAACATCATTCACGTCTTAAATCCTACAGGCATCTGAAATCTTCTTCTGTAAATCATGCTTTCTTTTCTTTCTTCCACTTTACTGAGAAATGGGTGAGATTTCTTTTTCCTCTGGGGGGTGGAAATCGTGCTCAAGAAACTATTGTATACTTTTGGTGGCAAAAGAGGGTTGAGAAAAGAATGGCAGTCAAATCATGTGATTGCATTCTGTTTCAAAACAATGTTGACAAAAGTGAACACAGATTGACTGGCTGGAAGACGAGGCTCAAAGGCATTTGCCAGAAAGAGAATCTATGCCTTGCTGTATACCTTACTGTTCTGCCGGGCTCTCTGATAGGAGCCTCCCGAAAATTCAAGGATACAAATTTCAGACACACACACACACACACACACACACACACACATGTTTGAAAATTCAAAACAATGTTCTTTATGACAAAAGTCAAAATAAACTAAGCACTCTTTTTGTATTGCAAAGAGCACTCTTCCCAAAACAACCAGGTAGTCTGTACAATTTCCCTTAAGCAGTCATTAAGTACTTAGCCAGCAGCCGTGGAGAAACTTCACACCCCTTCTTCTTCCAAGGAAGGGAGACATACACACACGCTGCTCTGCTTTGGTTTCAAAGGTGTGAAAAAGCAACAAACTCCAGCACACAAGATTCCTGAGGAAACTGCAACAGATATTCTTCCACAATGGCCAAACCCATATGCTGCTATTTATAGTAGCAGCCCTAATTACTGGAGCCCACCCAAGCCCAGGTGGCCTCCCTTATTTCCTGTAATATGTTCTTACTTGGTCTCTTCTACGCATAATTCTGCGCTTGCGTGCAGCCAAAATGTCATCATCTGAAGCTGAAGAAGATAAGGAAGATTGACTGCCTTGGCTGTGTGCCAAGCCCTCCTCTGCCGAGTCATTCCCACCTTCTTCTTCGTCCGAGGAAACTAAACTCTGACCTGATGCTGTCGGCAATAACACAGGCCTGTGACATATTGAAGTTTCCCCTGCATCCACCTCCCCATTCCCTGGGGCAGGAGCTGGGCCAGAGCCAACCACAACACCTTACTATATAATTAATTGTTTCAACACCATTGTAAATTGCTAGAATTAATAACAGAGATATAGCTCTTTATGCTTCAGTATAATTAGAAATAAAAAAAGAGCCGGGGTGGCGCAGTGGGTAGAGTGCTGTACTGCAGGCCACTGAAGCTGACTGTTGAGCTGTAGGTCAGCGGTTCAAATCTCATCACCGGCTCAAGGTTGACTCAACCTTTCATCTTTCCGAGGTGGGTAAAATGAGGACCCGGATTTGGGGGGGGGGGCAATAGGATGGCTCTGTTAAAAAGTGCTATTGCTAACATGTTGAAAGCCGCCCTGAGTCTAAAGAGAAGGACGGCATATAAATAAATAAATAAGTAAATAAGTTCATAAGTTAATTGTTTGGTTATTTTTTTCCTTTTAATTGTTTTTAAATTGTAGTATTCATTGGATTACATTATTCTGTTTTTATATATGCTGTGAGCCGCCCTGAGACCTCGGAGAGGGGCGGCATACAAATCCAATTAAATAAATGAATGAATGAATGAATAAATAAATAAAATTAATTAATTAATTAATTTCCCTTTGGTATAACTCAGAAAGAAAGAAAGGGGGAAGGGACAGGAACAGAGGAAGGAAGCAAGGAAACTTATGAAAGGGGAGAGTAAGAGAGGAATGAGTGAAGGGAGGGAGGGAGGGAGGGAAGAAGGTGGGAAGGAGAAAGAAAAGAAGAAATAGAGGAAGGGAAGGTAAAAGAGAGAAAGAAAAAGAGCAAGAAAGAAAGCTGCAAGCACCCCCCCGAGCTCCCCAGGCCGGCTGCAACCTTTTAAAACACGCGCGCCGCTTCGCAGCTGTCTCCTGAAGCCGAACGCGGAAGTTAGCGTTTGGCTTCAGGAGACAGCTCCTTGGCGCTTGTATCTCGAATTTGGGCTTGTAAGTAGAACAAAAATATCTCTCCCCTCCCAGCTCTTATCTCGAGTTGCTCTTAAGTAGAGCAGCTCTTATGTCGGGGTTCCACTGTATAAGTATATAACTCTTCAAACCTGGCAACTTTACTTCAATTACCAATTACCAATTATCAAGCTGGCTGGGGAATTCTGGTGATTGAAGTCCACAAGACTTAAAGTTGTCAAGTTTGGGGAGCCCTGGAATTACTCACAATTTCCACAGACAATTCAACTGTGTATGTATATATTTGATTCTCTTCATTTACAACTCATGCATCTGATGAAACAGACCTCAGTAAGGAATTTTACTCTTTTTCTCACTTTATTCATTGCTCTTCAACATATTCTTTTTGGGGTCTTTATCAGTGAACCTTTTCTATCTACAAAGTATTCAACTGATCTAAGTCAGGCAAGGGTTCCATTTATAGGCCACTACCAATAGGCCCTCCATGACTGTCACGGATGCATGAGTGCCCGTTGGTGTGTGATTTTGCTTCTGCGCTTGTACAGCAAGTGAAATCGCACACGTGGATGCCCTCACGTTTGAGATATTGCCAATTTTCAGCGATTTCTTTTCTTCCATGCATGCGCAGAAGCAAAGAAACACCAGAAACCGGTGAAATCTCACACGTGAGGGCATTCTCGCATGAGATTTTGCATGCTGTGCATGCGCAGAAGTGAAATCTCACACGTGCACCCTTATGCATGCATTGAGGGCACGGCGATACTTCCACATGTCCATTTCTGCCACCAGAACTGCGATCCCAGCCGTACTGACTGCAACCCACTAGTAGTCTAAGTAGATTAATGTTCTTCTACATCTCTGTAGATCAGTTGTGGTGAACCTACGTCATGTGTGCCACAAGTGGCAAGCTGAGCCATATTGGTGGGCGTGTGAGCTCAGGTCTGGTGCGTATACGCACGCCGGCCAGCTAATTTTTGGGCCTTCTGGGCCAGGTTGGGCTCCAATTTACCTGGCTGCTGGCTCCCTCCCTTCTTCCTGCACTGTGTGGGCCCACCTCATGGGCATGTTGTGAGCCACCCTGAGTACGGAGAGGGGCGGCATACAAATTTAATAAATAATAATAATAATGTACATGTGCAATAATGAAAAATCTGAAAAAAACCCAAAACAAAGCCCAAAAAAGAGATGGCGATCGAACTTGGCTTCTGTGCATGCTCAGAAGGAAAATAAATAAATAATTCATTTTTTTAAAAAAAGATGGCAGCACCCATGGACTGACACTGACCAATCTGGTTTGGTGACATCATCCTGACGTCACCAGTGGGTTGCTACCAGTTCGGACGAACCAATCCGAACCGGGAGGAAGCCACCCCTGTTCTGGGCCCACTGGGAGTCAAGAGACATAAATACAAAGCTGAAGAGCCAGTCAGCTTCCCTATTTTTTGCAACCATAGTACTATATTTTTAGATGTGAAAATGGGAAGTAATTAACCACAAATGCTGATTTTTGCAGAATTTTATATCATAAGCATAAATGTAATTCTTGCTTTCAAAATACTATGACATTTGACATAGTAAAAATAGGGATGGTAACGTCTCAATGCAGAAGGAAGGCCTACGTAGAGAATGCTGAGTCATTCTGAGGTAATTAAGCATGCAGCAATCAGGTGAAAAAAGTATTTAAATATGCAAGAGCTCTCTGCTCGCTGCTGTTCTGTTCTTCTGTTCCTTTGCTCTCTCTCTGATTTCTGTTCCTGCTCTATGTGAAGTGTGCCCTGAAGTTGCAGTATTGATTCGTTGGTTCCTGTGAGTTATTGTAATTAACATCGTTGTAGTGAGATACTAGTGAGATACTAGTGTAATATATGTATAGTGAAGATAGCATATGGTAGTAGTGTAAATAAGAAGTAAATACATTTTTCTAAGACTTCCTACTGCTGCTGTGTTTCATTGAAGACTTCAACTCCATATCTACTGGTCTGCGGCTGGCCGGTTTGGTTGGCTAACTGGTTAGGTTGGTTTGCTGCTTGGGCTGGCTAGCTTCCAAAAGTGCAGCTCTGATAAGGGAGGCCCAGTTTTTGCTCTCCCCAAACTCCAGAGCCTTTCTCGGAGCCTGATGAGGGCGAAAATGGCCTTCCCCACCGCAGGGAAGTCACTCTGGAGGCCAGAAATAACCCATTTGGACGTTGGGAAATGAGCCATTTCTGGCCTTTGGACAGCAAAAACAGGTATGTCGATGTGTACAAGGAGTGGGGGGGTCACACACAGATGCATGGGGGGGGCACATGGAATTATGGGTGTGGGCATGAATGTGTGCGACCCCGCCCTTCACTGCCCCTCTTTTGGCATGCAAACAAAAAAAGATTCAACATCACTGCTATAGATGAACAAGCACACAGAACAATAGGCTTTATAGTTATAATCCATGCTTGGATAAAAGACGTTGCGGAATGCAGATTAAGTCATCATAGTGTTGTGGTTAGCTCTGGCCCAGCTCCTGCCCCAAGGACTGTGGATGTGGGGGAGACATCCACATGCCGCAGGCCTGTTTTGCTCCCAGTGGAATCTGCTGATGAAGGCTCCTCTGACCAAGAAGACATGAGTGACAGGGAGGAGGAGAGTGTGGCAGACAGCTCAGAAGGAGATCAATTATCTAGCTCCTCCTTGGATTCAGAACAAGAGTTAATGATACAGCCACGCATGCAGAGAGCGATGCATAGGCAACAACAACTGAGAGATTATTATCAAAGAAAATGAGGCCACCTGTGGTTGGGTGGGGCTGTGGTAATTAGGGAGGCTGCTATAAAGAGCAGCCTGTGGGTTTGGCCATTGTGGAGGATTATCTGATTGTTGTGTTTCGTGCCTGCATTGCTGACTTCGACCTTTGTGTGCTGATTTTCCCCCGCTTTGAAACTAAACCAGAGCAAAGTGTGTTTCACTTTGTGAAAGAAGAAGGACTGTGAATTGCCTCACAGCCGCAAGCTAAGTATCTCAGAACTGATAAGGGACTTGTACAGATTACCAGTTTGTTTGGAGACGCGTGCTCTTTGCTATACAAAAAGAGCGCTTAGTTTATTTGAATTTTCGGTATAAAGAACATTGTTTTGATTTTTCAAACGTGTGTGTGTCTGAAATTTGTATCTGTGAATTTTCGGGAGGATTCTACCAGAGAGCTCGAAAGAACACATAGTAATACAATTTATAAGTTACCTTTATGAAAAGTATTCCAAAGAGGAAATAACAGGAAATTTGAAGACATACAAGATGTATATTAAAAAATAACAAGCATAAAACAATATAAATCACTGAAATAAACATAAAAGACAAACAAAATGTGTTGCTGGATTTCTGTTTTCCTCAGAGACTTTATTAAGAGTAGTGAAGCAGTATATCACACAAAAAAGATGCTACTAGTCACTAGGACTATGTGTATTGTAGCTTGTATTTGGAAATCTTATGCTATTTTTGTATAGCACATAGCTAAAACATTATTTCAACCAATTAGTAGCAGTGCTGCTGATACACCATATGAACTGAAAGAAACCCCTGGGATGTGTATAAGAAGGATGTGGGAGTAAATTATATTATAAATTAATGCATGATTTTAAAAAAATCATGACTTGTATGACTTGCCAAGACACATTGCTGTAAATTAATAAATACAGTATTAACAACAAACAACCACAACCACAACAACAACAACAACAGAGTTGGAAGGTACCTTGGAGGTCTTCTAGTCCAAACCCCTACTTAGGCAGGAAACCCTACACTACTTCAGACAGATAGTTATCTGCTTAAAAACTTCCAGTGTTGGAGCATTCACAACTTCTGTTCCACTGATTAATTTTTCTAACTTTCAAGAAATTTCTCCTTAGTTCTAAGTTACTTCTCTCCTTGTTTAGTTTCCACCCATTGCTTCTTGTTCTACCTTCAGGTGCTTTGGAGAATAGGTTGACTCCATCTTCTTTGTGGCAACCCCTGAGATATTGGAACATTGCTATAACAACAACAACAACAATAACAATAATAACAATAATAATTTATTATATTTGTATGCTGTGCCTGTCCGAGGACTCGGAGCGGGTCACAACAGAATACAATATCACAAATCCAATATGTTAAAAAAACACCAAAAAACCCCATTATTAAAACCATACAACTCAGTCATACCATACACAAATCTACCATAGCCTAGGGGTAACTCAGTTACCCGATGCCTGGAGACATAGGTGGGTTTTGAGTAGCTTACGAAAGGCAAGCAGGGGGCGATTCTAATCTCCAGGGGGAGTTGATTCCAGAGGGCCGGGGCCGCCACAGAGAAGGCTCTTCCCCTGGGTCCTGCCAGACGACATTGTTTAGTCGAAGGGACCCGGAGGAGACATGTTATCATGTCTCCCCTGGTCCTTCTTTTCATTAAAATAGACATACCCAGTTCCTGCAACCATTCTTCATAGGTTTTAGTCTCCAGTCCCCTAATCATCTTTGTTGCTCTTCTCTGCACTCTTTCTAGAGTCTCAGCATCCTTTTTGCATTGTGGCGACCAAAACTGAATGCAGTATTTCAAGTGGGGCCTTACCAAGACCTTATAAAGCGGTATTAACACTTCACATGATCTTGATTCTATCCCTCTGCTAATGCAGCCTAGAACTGTATATTATATTTACTGTAGATGGAAGTCTAGCTACTTCTAGTTTCTTAATAAAGTGCTCAGGGAAAAATAAAACCATACTCCCATCAACACTGGCAAGACAAGCTACTGCACATAAAAAGAAGCAAACCCCATTGTCATTAGTACTGCTGATGTTACCGAGTTGGAAAATGAAACATCTGCAAACAAACAACCAAGTTCTGAGAACCCTAATGATTCCATACTTCTATTTTGAGCTACATATACTCCCCTCTATTGGAATCTAATTTCTTAAACAAACCACCCTTTAGAATAATGGGGGAACACACTTTGTGTCTCTGTAAGCACAGTAGCAGCCAATGAGTCAATAAGATGCTTTCTTTTGAACCAAGCAAGTGCATAGACTAGGTTAACAAGAAACAACTCTTCATTAATTTAAATGAGCTGCTGCCTTATTTTGTAATGAATCAAAACAAAATAAATAGATGTTAGAATTAAGCTAGGCAATTATAAGTCCATTACAAAGCTTTCTCTGGGCTTTATCTGTTAATCAGCAGCATGGTGGACCATTCATTCCTAAGAATGAGAGTAAAAAAAAGGTTCACATTTTCTTGCATTTCAAACTGATCCAATTAAATATTTAAGAATGACTTCTAAATTTTGCAACCAACCCACTAATTGATCTTTAGGGCGAGTGTTATACGCAATTGGACCTGATCTTATGTTCAGCACAAGTATTTGAAGTTACAACAGCATTGGAAAAAGTGACTTATCATCAGTTGTAAGATTCCCATGTGATGATGCAATCAATAAAGATACTTCCTTCAAAAATATATATTCTGACATGTTTGAATGTTGACCAGTAACATGATAGTTTTGAATCTGCAGGAGATTAAAATGAGATCCCAAATAAAATTTGCGGTATTATACTAAGTTTAATTTCATCTTAACAGTTACAAATCTTGTCTCTAAAAGGACAACATGTCAGACTGAATATACTATTAAGTCTTGTGGAACAAGTTTAATCTGACTTTTTATACATGGCATTCTTTCAAAATTTGGAAATAATTATACTATCAGAACAGTTTTGATCTGCCTAGGTATATAGCTCACCTATAATTACTCCCCCTTACATATCAATGATACCACCATTAAGCAATAAAACACCATTTTGAAATGTCTGAGGAAAGAATTGGAAAAACAGCTCAAATCATGATATGAATAGGAAATGCATTTTAGAATAATGAAGGCATTTGGTTGTCATGGATAAGTAACAGTGATTTGAATTTAGATAGAGGAATATGCAAAGTAACTCATTTTAATTCACTGAAGTATATAATTTTAAAAAGTAAAGTTTCTTTCAAGTTGAGGTTGATTTCCATGGATACATATATGCAGTTTTCTTGGTTTCATAAAGACTCATGGAATGTAAGAAATAAATAAAGTTTAAAATAGAAATCATTTCAAGCATTCTGCAGCCACTATAAACATACATAAATATATTTATACATATATGTATACAAATGTAGAGTGTACAAATATAGAGCTTTCTAAACTACCTTCCGACGTAGCCCTACACAAATCATATTGCAATGGTGTAAACAGAGCAAAGTTGTCCCTATTTAAAAGTGCCTACGCCACAAGTCAGCAATCCTGGACTATCTATTCTTAGTACATATATCTTGAGGTTCTTGAGTTTCAGTTGATTAAGGATTAATTCTTCTATCATCAATGTCAATGTCTATCATCAATGTCTATTTAAGAGTTAGACATATTATGGAGTCGAGGTGGTGCAGTAGGTAGAGTGCAGTATTGCAGGCCACTAAAGCTGACTGTAGATCTGTAGGTCAATGGTTCAAATCTCATCACCGGCTCAAGGTTGACTCAGCCTTCCATCCTTCCAAGGTGGGTAAAATGAGGAGCCGGATTGTGGGGGCAATATGCTGGCTCTCTTAAAAAAGTGCTATTGCTAACATGTTGTAAGCTGTCCTGAGTTTATTCATGAATCTGGAGATGACTGTGACCAATTAGTCAATTCAAAGGACTTCACTGCGTATTCAAACATGCCCTATCGAAAGCTGTTAAATATTCAGGACTCTTCTTCTGTTCAAATTGTACACGTTTCCAGTGCAATTTAATAAAAAGGTGAACCTTTGAAAGTTCTCCAGTAGGATAAGAATAAGAAACAGTGGGTAATGATCCTTAATGGCTACATTAAAGAATCTATAATCATGCAAAGTCCTTCAAAATTTATGTTTCTTAGGGGTGAAAAACGTAGATGATGGAATCTTATCAGGACAAGTAATTTTTTTCTTCTGATTATTGTCCCAAAATTTCTTCAATATTTACAGTGATCCCTCGATCATCGCGAGGGTTCCGTTCCAGGACCCCTCGCGATGATCGATTTGTCGCGAAGTAGCGGTGCGGAAGTAAAAACACCATCTGCGCATGCGCAGATGGTGTTTTTATTTCCACAGCAGCAGCGAGGAGCCGAAGATTGGGTTTCCCCGCCGCCTCGCTGCTGCTGCTTGTCCGCGCGCGTGCCGCCCGCCCCCCGCGCTGTTGCTGGGGCCGCTTCTCAGCTGAGAAGCGGCCCTGGGGTTTCCTCCGCGCGCGCGCGTGCCGCCCGCCCCCCGCGCTGTTGCTGGGGCCGCTTCTCAGCTGAGAAGCGGCCCTGGGGTTTCCTCCGCGCGCAGGCGCGTGCCGCCCGCCCCCCCGCGCTGTTGCTGGGGCCGCTTCTCAGCTGAGAAGCGGCCCTGGGGTTTCCTCCGCGCGCGCGCGTGCCGCCCGCCCCCCGCGCTGTTGCTGGGGCCGCTTCTCAGCTGAGAAGCGGCCCTGGGGTTTCCTCCGCGCGCAGCGCGTGCCGCCCGCCCCCCGCGCTGTTGCTGGGGCCGCTTCTCAGCTGAGAAGCGGCCCTGGGGTTTCCTCCGCGCGCGCGCGCGTGCCGCCCGCCCCCCGCGCTGTTGCTGGGGCCGCTTCTCAGCTGAGAAGCGGCCCTGGGGTTTCCTCCGCGCACGCGCGTGCCGCCCGCCCCCCGCGCTGTTGCTGGGGCCGCTTCTCAGCTGAGAAGCGGCCCTGGGGTTTCCTCCGCGCGCGCGCGTGCCGCCCGCCCCCCGCGCTGTTGCTGAGGCCGCTTCTCAGCTGAGAAGCGGCCCTGGGGTTTCCTCCGCGCGCGCGCGCGTGCCGCCCGCCCCCCGCGCTGTTGCTGGGGCCGCTTCTCAACTGAGAAGCGGCCCTGGGGTTTCCTCCGCGCGCGCGCGTGCCGCCCACCCCCCGCGCTGTTGCTGGGGCCGCTTCTCAGCTGAGAAGCGGCCCTGGGGTTTCCCCGCGCGTGTGCCGCCCACCCGCCCACGCCGTTGCTCGCGCCTTACCGGGGCAAGAGGGGGAAGACCCAGGGAAGCCTCTGCCCGGCGGGGAAACTCCACCATCTACGCATGCGTGGAAGGGCACGCATGCGCAGATGGTGGAGTTTACTTCCGGGTTGAAAACTCGCGATATAGCGTTTAGCGAACATCGAGATCGCGAAACTCGAGGGATCACTGTATTTATTTACTTACTTACTTACTTACTTACTTACTTACTTACTTACTTACTTACTTACTTACTTATTTATTAATTTTTTAAATGCTGCCCTTCTCCTTAGACTCAGGGCGGCTTACAATATGTTAGCAATAGCACTTTTTAACAGAGTCAACATATTGCCCCTACAATCCGGGTCCTCATTTTACCCATCTTGGAAGGATGGAAGTCAACCTTGAGCCGGTGATGAGATTTGAACAGCTGACATGAAAATCTAGCAGTCAGCTTTAGTGGCTTGCAGTACTGCACTCTACTCACTGCGCCACCTCAGCTCATTATAGTCTTATAGTTTTATAGTTTATTATAGTTCCTCTAAGACTGCCTGGAGACATTAACAAATTGGTTCTTGGATGCAACAGTTTATCTTTTACAAAGAACTAGGGCCTATATATTCTAGAGCTATAAGACTCACTTTTCTTCTGCTAAAGATTTCTGAGTCTATTTGAAACTATTATTAAGAGGTTTAGAATAAAAAAACAGCATTTAAATAATCACAACAGCATTTTTTAATAATATTATTACAAGTTCTGAATATGACACATGGATTTTGAAAGAGAAAAGCTTCTGGGAAATAGACACGGCAAATTATATTATCAAAAAGGTTGGTAAATGTATGTGTACATGCTCACATACACACACAATGTCTTCTTTGTTTGTGGTTGGCTCTGGCCCAGCTCCTGCCCCAAGGAATGTGGAGGTGGATGCAGGGGAAACTTCAACATGTCATAGGCTTGTTTTATTGCTGACAGAGTCAGGTAGTGCAGTTTCCTCGGACGAAGAAGAAGGTGGGGGTGACTTGGAAGAGGGGGGCTCTTGGAAGAGGAAGCCAATCTCCATTATCTTTGGTCGATTCGGATGAGGAAGTGTTAGACCCATTAATGCGCGGAATTATGCATCGAAGAGACCAATTTAAGAAATATTACAGGAGATAAGAGAGGCCACCTGTGTTTGGGTGGGGCTCCAGTAATTAGAGCTGCTGATATAAATAGCAGCGTGCTGGCTTGGCCGTTGTGGAAGATTATCCGATCGTTGTTCTTCAGGACCGTGCCTTGCTGTTTCCGGACTTTGTTTGTTGATTTTTCACGACTTTGAAACCAAAGCAGAGCAAAGTGTGTGTGTTTCACTTCATGGAAGAAGGAGGGCTGTGACGTTCCTTCACAGCTTCTAGGTAAGTACTTAAGGACTGATTAAGGGGATTGTACAGACTACCAGGTTGTTTTGGGACAAGTGCTCTTTGCAATACAAAAAGGGTACTTTGTTACTTTTGAATTTTTTGTGATAAAGAACATTGTCTTTGAACTTTCAAGTGTGTGTCTGAAATTTGTACCCTTGAATTTTCGGGAGACTCATACCATAGAGCCCGGCAGAACAACATCAAAACTATTTTTCTAAAAACCAAAGCAACTCCAACTAAATGTGAACCTTCATTGTCTATATATACATATAATGTCCATTTATAAATTCACTTTATTCAAGCAGTCTGCCAAGGGAAGTAAAAATTGTTGTTGTTGTTGTAATTTGTGATGTTTCCATCAAGTAAGGTCAATGGATAAGGCAGAAATCGCTGTCGTGTAGGGACCTAGTTTAACTACCGGCATGATCCTCACTTAACTAAATCAAATAGAACTGCTAGAACATGACATGGTCAAGTGACATGGTGAGGGTGCCAAATAGTGCAGGAGTCTGCGGAGAGGGGCGGCATACAAATCTAAATAATAAATAAATAAATAAATAAATAAATAAATAAATAAATAAAAAATATGAAACAGAATTAAACAGGATTTAACAGGCAAAACTCCCTCCCTCTGCCCCTCCGTCCATCCGTCCCTCCCTCCCTCCCTTGGGTGCGTTCTAAGTTACCTCGCTGCCAATTCGCTTTCTCTCACACCACACGGGTGTGTCTTACAGGCGTGCGCATGTACAGTGCTGAAAAATGCAGAAAAAAAGGCCAAAACAAGATGGTGATGCATACACAACGCCGGAAACTCAGCTTCTGTGCATTTATTAATTTTATTTACTAATCAGATTTGTATGCCGCCCCTCTCTGCAGACTCGGGGCGGCTAACAGCAATAAAAAGACAATGTAAACAAATCTAATATTAAAAATAATCTAAAAAACCCCAATTTAAAGAACCAATTATACATACAAACATACCATGTATAAATTCTATAAGCCTAGGGGGAAGGGAAAATTTCAATTCCCCCATGCCTGACGACAGAGGTGGGTTTTGAGGAGGTTACGAAAGGCAAGGAGGGTGGGGGCAACTCTGATATCCGGGGGGAGTTGGTTCCAGAGGGTTGGGGCCGCCACAGAGAAGACTCTTCCCCTGGGTCCCGCCAGGCATGCTCAAAAGGAAAAACAATGGCGACAAAGATGGCGGTGCCCACGGACCCGCACCAACTGAACCAGTTTTCTGACGTCATTGTGATGTCACCAGTGGGTCACTACCGGTTCGGGTGAACCCTCTACTTCTCCCTCCCTCCCATCCCCTCCTCTCCCCTCCCCTTTTTTCCTGTCTTGGGGCACAGTGATGCTAGTGTGGAGTAGATGAAACTTTTTTTTAATGATAAAAATCATGTCCTTGAGTAGAATTCTGTTCCTGGTTCCTTTTGAGCCTCTGTGAAAAACAAGTCTTAAAACTAGCAAATTAAGGACCTCTTACAAAGGGCTGTAATGATTTTGTTTCAAGAGTGCAGAGGAGGGCTGCACCAAGCTGATTATTCGTTTTAAACTCCCTCTCCCTTTTTAAAGTGGAAATTTTACTTGGTAAGCCATACAAGTAGTATGGTATTTTGTATTCCATTCAGATTTGAAGCAAATACACCAGCACTTCAATAAGTAGCTATAATTTTGTGCTGGCATTTTATACATGAGTCAGATTTAATCACCTTGCCTGAATTCAAAAGGGAGAATCAGCAGTAGGAAGAATAATAATACAGTTAAAAAAAATACATATACATTCCAGCACTCTCTGATGGAAATACACATTTTTACAAATAAATAATCAATTGGGTGAAAATAAGGAGACTAAAAAATAGTGAGAGTTTGAAGATGTTCATGTTGATTGCAAAGATTTAAAATAAACTTCAAAAACATCTGACAGAAAAACCAACATGGCAGCTGTAACAATAGCCTTGTTCCCCTTTTTATGCACTACATATTGTATGTGACATAATTATGGTTGCAATTGCCTCTTGACACGGAGAGGGCCGGCATACAAATCTAATAAATAGTGTTGGGTGAACCCAACGAAGTTGGGTTCGGGTTCGGCACCTGAATTTTTAAAAAGGTTCAGGTTCGGCAACCGAACCTGAGCCCGATCCTTTGCCGAACTTTCGAGTTTGGTGCTCGGGAAAGTGCCAGGAAGCGCTGCACCTTCCGGAACAGTTGGGGCGCTTCCCGGTGCTCTCCCGAACCTGAACTTTTCCTGAACCTCCGGGCTTGGCATTTGGGAGACCGCCAAGAAGCGCCCCAGCTGTTTCTGAAGGTGACAGCTGGGCGGCGGCGCTTCCCAGAACAGCCGGGGAGCTGTCGGCCGGTTGGAAGGTGCAAAAGGAGGTGGGGAATCCCACGAGGGGATTCCAGGGGTGGAGCTCTGAGGTCACTGAGACGTCCTTCCTGGAGTCCCCGTTTCAGCCAGCCAGGAAGGACGTCTCAGTGACGTCAAAGCTCCGCCCCTGGAATCTCTTTGTGGAATTCCCCACCTTCTTTTTTGCCTCCTGACTGGCCGACAGCTCCCCGGCTGTTTCAGAAGGTGACAGCTGGGCGGCGGCGCTTCCTGGCGCTCTCCCGAACCCGAACTTTTGCCAAACTTTTGCAAAAATTCGGGTTTGGATTCGGTATACCGAACCACGCAAAGTTCGGTACGAACACGAACTTTGCAGGTTCGGTTCGCCCAACACTACTAATAAATTATTAATAAATTATTATTATTAATAATTATTAACATTCTTAGTATCCACTTACTGTATTTTTTGGAGTGTAAGATGCAGCTTTCCCCCCCTAAAAGAGGGTGAAAATTTGGGTGCGTCTTATGCAGTGATGGGCTACCAAACTTTTTACTATCACACCATGGGTGTGGCTTATGCATTTTGTTTCAACATCTTTCAGTGCAAATTGAGTGCTCTGGGGTGGAGCTCCAAATTTTGCTACTGGAACTGCATTCCTGACCATTCCCGTAGGAGCCCATCACTAGTCCTATGCTTCAAATGTAGATCTGAATTATCTTCTTGGCTCTTCCGGCTTGCAGGCTTTTTTCATTGCTACTCTCCCTCCAAGGTTTTTTCAGCCCTAACGAAGTGCTAATGATCTTCCCAGCTTTCAGGATTTTTTCATTGCTATTTCCTCTGGAGAAGGTTATTTTAAGCCCTAACCAGGGGATAAAATAATGTGCTGAAGCTGACCAGACTAAGGACGCTAGCCAGATGAATACCTGGTAGGCAGATTTCCCCCCATAGTTTCCTTCCCCAAAACTAAGGTGTCTTATACTCCGGTGCATCTTATACAGTAGTACCTCTAGATACGAGCTGCTCCACATTATTATTATTATTATTATTATTATTATTATTATTATTATTATTATTAATTAGATTTGTATGCCGCCCCTTTTCGTAGACTCGGGGCGGCTCACAACACAATAAAACAGTTAATGACAAATCTAATAATTTACAATTTAAAATATTAAAAAAGACCCCATTATTAAGCAGACATACATACAAGCATACCATACATAAATTGTATAGGCCCGGGGGAGATATCTCAGTTCCCCCATGCGAGTATTCCAAGTTACGAGCCACGACGGGAGCAAAATTTCTGTTCGACACCCGAGCTCAAATTCGGGATACGAGCCAAGCTTCCACTAGGTGGCGCAAGAATCCTTGCTTCTGGTTATCTCCGCGGGGAAAAACAAAGTCTAAAGCCATTTGTTCCAGATACGAGTTGATCGACATACGAGCTCCATTCTGGAACGAATTAAACTTGAATCTAGAGGTACTACTGTACTCTGAAAAATACGGTAATTGTTTCTATTCTCAAAAGATCTCTATTACAATAAAAGTAAAAGAAACGAAAACTCAGAGTTATTACAGAAGTACTCATGGCTGGTCTATTATATGGCACTAAAAATAATCCGATTTGTTGGGTTTTGACTCAATGTATTGTGGATCACAATCATTGTGCTTTGTGCATTATGGAAAATCTGTCAATGCAGTGTTTATTCAATAAATTAGTTAAACAAATGGCTTAGTGTGATGGGTGAAACCACATTTGACCTCTGGTGATGGAAAGAAGAAATGGCTACTTCTGCAAAAACAGACTGTTTCTATCAAGGGAAAGCTGAGCAGGAAGGAATGAAGAAGAAATCCTTATTTATTTTATGGGTTATGAAAATCTTTAATGGTGAATAGGATAGAAAAGAATATATTTTCTGTATCAAACTACCCTTGGATTCCTCCATTCCTTAGCTGTCCAGAGTTCCATTTTCCCTGGCAGACAAGGGTGGGTTCTAACTTACCTTGCCGCTAGTTCGCTTCCCCCTGCGCCTACTCCACTGTCATTAGAGCTGGTTCGGGGATGCAGTCAGCAATGGGCTACTTGACTTAACTCTTACCGGAGCACCCTTGGAGGCCATCGCGTGTATATCGAATGACCTAAGTGCTAAAGCCCACTGCAACAATATCGCCAAAAAAGCTTCTAGAGTTGTTAACCTGATCCTACGCAGCTTCTGCTCAGGCAATCTCACACTACTCACCAGAGCCTACAAAACTTTTGCCAGACCCATCCTAGATTACTGCTCATCTGTCTGGAACCCATACCACATCTCAGACATCAACACCCTTGAAAATGTCCAAAGATATTTCACCAGAAGAGCCCTTCACTCCTCCACTGAAAACAGAATATCCTACGAAAATAGACTAACAATCCTGGGCCTAGAAAGCCTAGAACTACGGCGCCTAAAACACGATTTGAGTATTGCCCACAAAATCATATGCTGCAACGTCCGACCGGTCAATGACTACTTCATCTTCAACCGCAATAACACAAGAGCATGCAACAGATTCAAACTTAATACGAACCGCTCCAAACTTGACTGTAAAAAATATGATTTCAACAATCGAGTTATCAAAGCGTGGAACTCATTACCAGACTCAATTGTGTCAACCCCTAACCCCCAAAACTTCTCCCTTAGACTCTCCACGATTGACCTCTCCAGGTTCCTAAGAGGCCAGTAAGGGGCATACATAAGTGCACTGGTGTGCCTTTCGTCCCCTGTCCAATTGTCTTTCCTTTTTTTTCACCGATCTTATATATTCTCTTCCTTTCATATATCCTCTCCTCTAGGTTAACTTTCAGCCTCATATATATTACTACATGTCTATTTTTCTTCCTATGTATTTGTGTATTGGACAAATGATTAAAATAAAAAATAAAAATGTGACAATGTTATTCTTTTCATAGCAATACTATCTGTTTTGTATAGCAAGGATTACACATACCTTGGAATAATCTTGGTGTAATGGACAGTGAGAATAACCTCGAGAAAGAAGAGGAAGGGATACAGTCTAGGCTAAGGATGTCAAGCTTGATTTCATTGAGGGCTGCATGTGTTTGATCTCGGGGGCTGTTGTGGTTAGCTCTGGCCCAGCTCCTGCCACAAGGACTGTGGATGTGGGGGAGACATCCACATGCTGCAGGCCTGTTTTGCCCCCGGTGGAATCTGCTGATGAAGGCTCCTCTGACCAAGAAGACAGGAGTGACAGGGAGGAGGAGAGTGTGGCAGACAGCTCAGAAGGAGATCAATTATCTAGCTCCTCCTTGGATTCAGAACAAGAGTTAATGATACAGCCACGCATGCGGAGAGCGATGCATAGGCAACAACAACTGAGAGATTATTATCAAAGAAAATGAGGCCACCTGTGGTTGGGTGGGGCTGTGGTGATTAGTGAGGCTGCTATAAATAGCAGCCTGTGGGTTTGGCCATTGTGGAGGATTATCTGATCGTTGTGTTTTCGTGACTGCTTTACTGACTTTGACTTTTTGTGTGCTGATTTTTCCCCGCTTTGAAATTAAACCAGAGCAAAGTGTGTTTCACTTTGTGAAAGAAAGACTGTGAATTGCCTCACAGCTGCAATCTAAGTATCACAGAACTGATAAGGGACTTGTATAAATTACCAGTTTGTTTGGAGACGAGTGCTCTTTGCTATACCAAAAGAGGGCTTAGTTTTAGTGGGTATATATCTATATACACATAGTAAAATACATGATGAAGGTTATAGAGGAGATACTTATAGTAAAATATATCTAAGAAATAATAGAAAAGAAGATATAGTAATAGAACATATCAATGAAAGAATAGAAGAAGAGATATAGGAATAGAAGAAAGGTATAGGAGATATAGGAGAGCGATCCTATTATTTTCACCCTATAATAAAAGTACTTTCCATATACATGATTTTGGTGTTTGAGTTCTACCTCCTAGGGTTGGGTCTTTGCTGCTGGATATGTACAGATACTCCTTGATTTAGGCCCAAAATTGGCACCGGTATTTCAGTTGCTAAGCAAGATGGTTTTGTATCACAGCAAATATAAAATTGGAGTGGGAATTTTTTTGCCATAGGTTGATAAATAAATTGCTGCAGTTCTTAAAGTGAATCACATGGTCGTTAAATGAATCCAACTTCTGCTGCCTGGGAAGGCCCCATATGGTCTTTCCATGATGCCAGACTGCTACAATTGTTGTAAATACATCCCGACTGCCAAGTACCTGAATTTTGATCATGATGCTGCTGCAAAAGTTGTAAATGCGAAGGCTAGTCATAAGTATTTTTCTCCCCAGTGCTGTTTTAACTTTGAATGGTTGCTAAATGAACAGTTGTAAGTTGAGGACTACTTGTACAGTGGTACCTCTACTTATGAACTTAATTTCTTATGTAGAAAAGTTTGTAAGGAAAAGCAATTTTCCCCATAGGAATCAATGTAAAAGCAAATAATGCGTGCAATTGGGAAAACCGTAGGGAGGGTGGAGGCCCTGTTTCCTCCCAGGATATTCCTAGAGCGGCCCCATGGAGGCTTCTCCCCACCTTTTCTGGCCCTGTTTCCTCCCAGGATATTTCTACAGAGGCCTCGTGGAGGCTTCTCCCCACTTTTTCCATCTGTTTCCTCCCAGGAGATTCCTAGAGAGACCCCATGGAGGCTTCTCCCCACCTTTTCCGGCCCTGTTTCCTCCCAGGAGATTCCTAGAGAGGCCCCATGAAGGTTTCTCCGTGCCTTTTCCGTCCCTTTCCTCCCAGGAGATTCCTAGAGAGGCCCCAGGGAGGTTTGTAAGTGGAAAATGGTTCTTCAGAAGAGGCAAAAAAATCTTGAACACCCGGTTCTTATCTAGAAAAGTTTGTAAGTAGAGGCGTTTGTAGGTAGAGGTATCACTGTATGTTTATTTATTATTTCTCTGCTTTATTAGATTATTTTTCCCCTTTTTTAATATTTGTGCTTTCCCCCTTTTCTATTACCCTTAGTCCCAATAGGAGAGGTAGTGAATTTTCAGTTAGCTCATATCTCATATTAAAGATGCACAAGTGCTGAATCTCACTAGTTGTGTGATCCCCCTGCCTCCATGCCCTGCTCCAAAGTAGGCTTGCCCTGTTATAAAAGCATGGTTAGTAATACACTGCTGAATTTTGCTAATCGTTCTCTATGCGTTTGTAGGACAGCGCCCTCTACCGGAAAGACACACACACACAAAATACTGGGCTCCAATTCAGTTTAGCAAAGTCTAACACAAACTGGTTTGTGTTTATGTGCTGACATGAAAGTCCCTAAGCACAACAGGAAAGAACACAAATATTTCCAGCCTGACATGTTTCCAAATCCATTCAACTGTGCTCCAAAGTACTGCGGAGTAAGTTACTAAACAGATGCAAAGCTGTGCTAGGAGTAAGAAAATTTCTGAAGTGAGGACCTTTCTTTAAAAAACAACAATTAGTCTACCACACCGTCAGTGCAGTTTTGGATGCCCAGTGAGATACCAGTAGTAATGTGGCAAAGAGCTCAGCCACGTTTTAAAATCCTGTTATACTTTACGTGTGTTTTTGTTTTTCTTTTGTGCCTTCAAGTTAGTGTTGATTCCTATTGACTGTCTAGACCAGGGATAGGCAAAGTTGGTTCTTCTATGACTCGTGGACTTCAACTCCCAGAATTTCTGAGCCAATCATGGTACCTCAGGGATTCTGGGAGTTGAACTCCACATGTCATAGAAAAGCCAACGTTACCTACCCCTGGTCTAGAAACATAGAAACATAGAAACATAGAAACATAGAAACATAGAAGACTGACGGCAGAAAAAGACCTCATGGTCCATCTAGTCTGCCCTTATACTATTTCCTGTATTTTATCTTACAATGGATATATGTTTATCCCAGGCATGTTTAAATTCAGTTACTGTGGATTTACCAACCACGTCTGCTGGAAGTTTGTTCCAAGGATCTACTACTCTTTCAGTAAAATAATATTTTCTCATGTTGCTTTTGAACTTTCCCCCAACTAACTTCAGATTGTGTCCCCTTGTTCTTGTGTTCACTTTCCTATTAAAAACACTTCCCTCCTGAACCTTATTTAACCCATTAACATATTTAAATGCTTCGATCCTGTCCCCCCCTTTTCCTTCTGTCCTCCAGACTATACAGATTGAGTTCATGAAGTCTTTCCTGATACGTTTTATGCTTAAGACCTTCCACCATTCTTGTAGCCCGTCTTTGGACCCGTTCAATTTTGTCAATATCTTTTTGTAGGTGAGGTCTCCAGAACTGAACACAGTATTCCAAATGTGGTCTCACCAGCTCTCTATATAAGGGGATCACAATCTCCCTCTTCCTGCTTGTTATACCCCTAGCTTTGCAGCCAAGCATCCTACTTGCTTTTCCTACTGCCCGACCACACTCCTCACCCATTTTGAGACTGTCAGAAATCACTACCCCTAAATCCTTCTCTTCTGAAGTTTTTGCTAACACAGAACTGCCAATGCAATACTCAGATTGAGGATTCCTTTTCCCCAAGTGCATTATTTTACATTTGGAAACGTTAAACTGCAGTTTTGATTGCTTTGACCATTTATCTAGTAAAGCTAAATCATTTACCATACTACAGACGCCTCCAGGAATATCAACCCTATTGCACACTTTAGAGTCATCGGCAAATAGGCCCATGATGTGGCAAGTGTGCTGGAAGAGGTATGCAGAGCCATCTCTCCAGGCATGCTAGCCATCACCTGTTGTTCTTCTGGGTTCCATTGTACACAAGAACACCGCAGTGGTGGACAGAAGCTGGTGTGGTCAGGTGCTCTGTCCTGGTAGAAAATTCCAGGATGCGCACACAGCTGTGTCTCTCTGATGCACTCATATGCACCCCTGCATGGGATTTTGCTTCTGCACATGCGCAGCAATCAAAAACTTGCGCAATGCCTGCACGAGCAAGATTTCAGTGATTTTTCCCGACATTTTGCTTCTGCGCATGCGCAGAAGGAAAGATATCGGGGAAAATTGCCAAAATCTCACTCAGGTGTGTGTCATCACATGAGATTTTGCTTGCACAGAAGCCAAATCTCATGTCGACAGGCACAAGTGCGCCCACTGGACATGCAAGCTACCGCGATGACCCAGGGGGCACATCAATAGCGCTGAAGATGAGAGGCCGTGTTAGTATGTCTCGGTACAGCGGGTGCGAAACCTTAGACATACACACAGCAGAGTAACAGCAGTGGTGTAATTATGTGGGTTAGCCAGTAAATACACAGACTTAGTATTTATTTAGAAATATAGACAAATATATTCAAACCGCACACAGCTACTCTCAAAGATAACTCCCCCCACAGGGAACGGTGCTGGCGCCCTCTTATGGCCAAACCAGCCAAAGCTCTTAAAGACATATTACATCTTTACAGTCACAAACTACCATTGGTAGTTTAATTAATTAATTAATTTATTATTTATTTATTGGGTTTGTATGCCGCCCCTCTCTGCAGACTCGGGGTGGCTAACAACAGTAATAAAACAGTATATAACAATAATCCAATACTAAAAACAGTTAAAAACCCATTATATAAAAACCAATCATACATACAGACATACCATGCATAAAATTTTAAAGGCCTAGGGCTAAAGAGTATCTCAGTTCCCCCATGCCTGGCGGCAGAGGTGGGTTTTAAGCAGCTTACAAAAGGCAAGGAGGGTGGGGGCAATTCTAATCTCTGGGGGGAGTTGGTTCCAGAGGGTCGGGGCCGCCACAGAGAAGGCTCTTCCCCTGGCTCCCGCCAAGCGACATTGTTGGGTTGACGGGACCCGGAGAAGACCCACTCTGTGGGACCTAACTGGTCGCTGGGATTTGTGCAGCAGAAGGCGGTCCCTGAGGTAATCTGGTCCGGTGCCATGAAGGGCTTTATAGGTCATAACCAACACTTTGAATTGTGACCGGAAACTGATAGGCAACCAATAACAGGTGAGTACCAATGTACTAACAGGCCCTTCACTGGTGCACCGGCCAGCTGGTCTTTGCATGTGCGGTGCACCAGGAAGGTCTTTGCATTTGCATGCCGGAAAGCTAAGCCTCTGGTTTCTGGCATACCAGCTGGTCTTCATGCATGCACGCATGCCATAAATTGGAAGACCAGGTGACTGGTGAATATGTGGACATTGGAAACCGGAAGCTCAGCTGTCCAGCTGATGCACGCCAGGGAGATGCTCTTTCGTTTCCGGCGCTCCCCTTCTCCCTTTAGAATTTTAATGATGAAAGAAATAAATTCCATAGTTCATCTGGATTCTGCAGTGGACTTAGAAAATTTCAGAGCTATATTTATTTTTACATTTTTGGGGAATATGCAAAATGTACTCTGACATTTCAACACGTGGTACAAATGACTGCCTCTCTCTTTTCTTCAGCCATCAGACAAAATCGGAGAAAAATCTTAATGTCATCCTTCAGACAGGATAGAGGGCAGTATAATAACAGTGTACAATATTTGTTGACATTTCGATTATTTTGCTGTGCAGGAGAAACGCTATTGCCTAAAATGGGGAATTATTTTCACTGGGAGGCGGCAGAGACGCCCCTCCCAATCAGGGGGGAATGTCGGGCTGGCAGTGTTTTCTCTGCTGGCACTCACCCGACATTTGGCATGCTGCCAACAGCACATAGGCATGCCGGGGCTGCGCATGAGCATGCCCAGCTGGGAGGTGGTGTCCTCGCCCCTCCCCACTGCCGCAAATGTTGCCCAGGCAAATTACTTCCTGGATTACTGGTCTTGGCTCGGCTCTCCTTTTCCCCCCCTGCTGCTGCTGCTGTGTCTGCGCTCCTTGCTTTTTTCCTCTTTCCTCCTTCCTGGCCTCAGACGAGCTTCCCTCTCTCCTTCCCAGCTCCCCTCCAGCCTCACGCAGTCACCTCCTGCCTGAGGTGCAAGCAGAAGGCATGGGTGGAAGCGGCGCTGGCAGCATTTATGCTTCTGGCAGCACCTGTTTGCCTAGCTACCCAGCCTGAGGCGGGGGGGGGGGCACCCAGGAAGGAGAGTGTGGGAAACCTGAAGCAAATTGTCACCCCAGCGAGCAACACTGGTATGGTTGTAAGTCGAGGACTTAATAGTTCACTTGAACGATGATGATGGTTCAAGCCACTCATACCTGATCACATGGCCAGCAAGCCACTCCTATACAGTCACATGACCACCAAGCCACACCCACAAAATAAGCCACACCCACAATGTGGCAGTAAAATTTTTGGCTGCCCATTACTGGTTATATCCAAAGAAGGAAGCCCATTGTACTGGCAAAAGGAAACTTTTCACGAGTTCTATCAAACTTCTCTAATTCGCGAGAAATTTTCTTTTGCCACTACTAATGGGCTTCCTTGTAAGTCGTGTAATATTCCTTGTAAAAATTCCTTGTAAGACTTCCATCCACGTATATGAAAGACGTGAATGGAATTCTGTTCAAACAAAATGATTTGTGATTACTGTTGTCATAGGCACTAAAAGGAAGCGGCTGATAGAATTGATTCTTTTTTAAAAATAATTTTATTAAAATTATCTTAATATAAAATAAAATTGAAAATAAAAATGACAGGAAAGAAATGAAGGGAGAAAAAGGGGGAAGAGAAGTATAGGGATAAAAAGAAAGAACACAATGTATTGATTTGCAATTTTTTTCAGTGCGGTCAAATATAAAATATAACCCCAACTTCAGCTTTTTACTTTATTTTTTAAAAAAAATAATATTCATTGTTTATTTACACTAAAAAGTGGACAAAACAAGTACAAACAAGAAAAAGAAAGAAAGAGAAAAAAAAATATATTTGCCAACCTACAAGTTGGCCTTGCTGTTACAGCTTTCACCGTTGTTTTCTATATTTATCTATTTACATAAATCTTGGTTGAGTATGTTTATTTTATTTATTTATTTTATTTATTTATTGGATTTGTATGCCGCCCCTCTCCGTAGACTCGGGGCCGCTAACAACAGTAATAAAAAACATCATATAAATCCAATACTAAAACAACTAAAATACCCTTATTATAAAACTAAACATTCATATAACAAACATACCATGCATAAATTATGAAGGCTTAGGGGGAAAGAATGTCTCAATTCCCCCATGCCTGACGACAGAGGTGGGTTTTAAGGAGCTTACGAAAGGCAAGGAAGGTGGGGGCAATTCTAATCTCTGGGGGGGAGTTGATTCCAGAGGGTAGGGGCCGCCACAGAGAAGGCTTTTCCCCTGGGCCCCGCCAAGCGATATTGTTTTGTTGACGGTACCCGGAGAAGGCCCACTCTGTGGGACCTAACCGGTCGCTGGGATTCGTGAGGCAGAGGGCGGTCTCGTAGATACCCTGGTCCGGTGCCATGAAGGGCTTTACAAGTTTCCCACTTATATTTGATATTTTATAGCATAGGAATAATAAAAAGTAACAAGATTGCAATTTTTTTCAGTGCGATCAAATATAAAATAAAACCCCAAGTTCAGCTTTTTACTTTAGTAATTTAACAAATCTTAGCTATTTCAATATTATTAGTGCTATTAATATTATATTAATCAGCAAAATCCAATATCAAAAGTTCAAGACGGAACTGTTTCTGAACACTCTTTTCTCTTGCAAATTTCATGAGGTGCTTGGTCAAATGAAACAAACCAAATGTTAAAAAGTTATGTTATTTATGTACGGTAGTTACCAAACACATCTAAATTATACTGAAGAAATCAAGGTACTGTATCTTTAAAATCCCCCAAATTTTTGTACTCCCCTAATATATGGAAATTGAAAATTGAAAAATTTAGCACATCCTACATGGGAAGCTAAGTGAATGTCCATCTTAAACTGAAAGAATTTAAACATGCATTCATAAGAAGGAAACTGAAAGTTTGCTACATACAGGTAGCCCTCAACTTCTAACCTACAAACTTATCATTTCTTTAGTGATCGTCTGAAGTTACAATAACATTGATAAAAGTGATTTATGGCCAGTCCCTGTACTTATGACCTTTGCAGGATCCTTATAGTTATACAATCCAGAGGTGAAATTCAGCAGGTTTTAAAGAACCGGTAGTGGAAATTTTGAGTAGTTTGGCAAACTGGTAGCAGAAATTTTGAATTGTTTGGACAACCAGTGGTGGAAATTTTGAGTAGTTCGGAGAATCGGTAGTGCACTTTTCGGGGAGTTCGGAGAACTGGTAGAGGAAATTTGGGATAGTTCAGAGAACTGGTGGCAAAAATTTTGAGTAGTTTGGAGAATCAGCAGCAGAAATTTTAAGTAGTTTGGACAACTGGTAGTATAAATTTTGAGTAGTATGGAGAAGTGGCAAATACGACCTCTGGCTGGCTCCAGAGTGGGCTGGGAATGCGGATTTTGCAATATCCTTCCCTGGCCACACCCACCATGCCACGCCCACAGATCTGATAAGGAAAAATTTTGAATTTCAGCCCTGACACAATCAAAATCGATAGGATATACCGCAATATATTTACAATGGTTGAAGGAGACATGGATGGGATCAAGTGATCACCATTTGTGATCTTTCCTGTCAGTTTTGGGTCTAGAAAGCTTAGAACTACGGCGCCTAAAACACAATTTAAGTATTGCCCACAAGATCATATGCTGCAACGTCCTACCAGTCAATGACTACTTCAGCTTCAACCGCAACAACACAAGAGCACGCAACAGATTCAAACTTAATATTAACCGCTCCAAACTTGACTGTAAAAAATATGACTTTAACAATTGAGTTGTCAAAGCGTGGAACTCATTACCGGACTCAATAGTGTCAACCCCTAACCCCCAACATTTCTCCCTTAGACTATCCACGATTGACCTCTCCAGGTTTCTAAGAGGTCAGTAAGGGGCATACATCAGTGCACTAGTGTGCCTTTTGTCCCCTGTCCATTTGTCTTTCCTGTACGTCATATATCATATATATTTTCTTCCTTTCATATATCTTCTCCTCTATTTTTACATATTATCTTTATATATATTACTTCATGTCTATTCTCTTCCATATGTATTGCGTATTGGACAAATGAATAAATAAAATAAATAAAAAATAAATAACCAATTCAATGGGGGAAGCAGGGTTCATTCAAACGCTGTGTCATTCAGTTAATAATTGCATTGATTCGCTTAACAACCATGGCAAACAGAGTCCTAAAATGAGGCACAACTCACTTTCCAACTTAACAGAAATTTGGGGATCCGTACTGCTTCATAAAGCAGATGCTATGATTTTTTTTAATTTTTAAATTTATGTGGCATCCTTCAAAATACTGTTTAAAATATAAATGTCAGCAATAATATTATTCCCTGATGTAATTCTATTGAATTTCTTTTTTCTCTGCTTAATAAGCAGAGTTTTAATATTCTTTTTAAAAAAAATATTTTTATTGGATTTTTTAAAAAGACAAACAAAGACATACAACATTGAACACTCAAGGAGCTGCCATTGCTCCACTTATCTTAGAAGTCTAACTACTACAAAAAATAAAAACCTAACTATAATCAGATCAATAGAAAAATAGCATACATTTATATTAGGTATTTATTAAATTTAACTCTATGTGTTAATTTAATTACTTTGTCTATAAAATACTTATTCAAAAATATAATATAGTGAGTAGCATGTCTAAGTTTATTCTACTATAAACATTTTAAAACTATTAAACTCTAACTTATAAAATTTCAAAACTATAGGTTCAAAAAGTTCTAAGTTCTTGTTACTTTAACTTTTAATGTTATTTTTAAAATCCCACCATTCATATAATTTGTTCCATATTTTATAATATTCTGTTTCTACTTGATTATTCAAGCATTTTGTCATCATGTCTAATTCTGCACATTCCATAACTTTTTTTATAAACTTCTGCGTCCTTTGGTATTTCCTTATCTTTCCATTTCTGCACAAATGTAATTCTTGCCGCAACCAATATATGTATTATTAAATAATAAATTTCTTTTTTATACTTAATATTTGAAATACCCAATAAGAAAAATTCAGTAGATTTTTTAATCTTCTCCTTTGTTATTTCATTTATCAATTTCTCTACTTTATTCCAGTATTCTTTTGCCTCTAAACATGTCCACCATACATGGTAATATGTGCCAATGTCTTTTTTACATTTCCAACATATAGGTGAAACTGTTGGAAACATTTTGGAAATTCTATATGGTGGAAAGTGCCATCTATAAAACATCTTAATTTGATTTTCTTTAAAGGAAATTGATTTTGTTATTTTCCAATTATATACCCAAATCTTTCCCCATGTTTCTAAGTCTATCTCTTTGCCAAAATTTTTGCACCAACTGATCATGTTATCTTTCAATATCCACCCTATTGTTCTATGATTTATTAAATATTTATATACATTTCCAATTATCTTTACTTGATTTTGAAGTAATAATTTACTTAATACATTGTTTTCTTTTCTAAAGATATAAGTGTTTACATCCGTTTGATATCTAGAGCTATTCTTTTTTTAAAAATTACGTAACGTTGTGTGAAAAAATATTTTTTAAATGAAACCTGCCTAAGTTAAGGCTCAAGAGGAAAATTTTTAGGGTTATTAAATCTGGGTACAAGAATTCAGAGGACCGCTAGATGGCAGTAACGAATTAGTTTTTGGTATCTCTTGCTTACCATTTACTGCACTTCCACAACTTTGCAGCTCAGATCTCACCATCCTACATTGATTTTTAAGGCTTAATCAGGGTTGTTCACCGTAAACAATAAAAAACATAAAGCAATAAAATTGACAATGCTATGAGTGAATGTCAGATTAATGTTAACAATGTTAAGGCTGCCCTCAAACATATTTAAAACCCGGTCAATACTTTCAGCTGAAAAGGGTAGAAGCCAGTAATGATGGATTGATCATGTGCCATGAAGTTGGAATATATATTCTAAGCAAGGTTACCCACAGGGTGAAAGGCATCCCAACTGTCCTTCTTAAGCCAACAGACTCCTGTATTGTGCAGCAAGGATATACAGTGGTACCTCTACTTACAAACTTAATTTGTTCCGTGGACAGGTTCTTAAGTAGAAAAGTTTGTAAGAAGAAGCAATTTTCCCCATAGGAATCAATGTAAGAGCAAATAAAGCATGCAATTGGGGAAACCACAGGGAGGGTGGAGGTCCTGTTTCCTTCCAGGAGATTCCTAGAGAGGCCCCACGGAGGTTTCCCCCTGCTTTTTCCAGCCCTGTTTCCTCCCAGGAGATTCCTAGAGAGGCCCCACGGAGGTTTCTCCCTGCTTTTTCCAGCCCTGTTTCTTCCCAGGAGATTCCTAGAGAGGCCCCACGGAGGCTTCTCCCTGCTTTTTCCGGCCCTGTTTCCTCCCAAGAGATTCATAAAAAGGCCCCACGGAGGCTTCTCCACGCCTTTTCCGGCCCTGTTTCCTCCCAGGAGATTCCTAGAGAGGCCCCACGGAGGTTTCTCCCTGCTTTTTCCGGCCCTGTTTCCTCCCAGGAGATTCATAAAAAGGCCCCACGGAGGCTTCTCCACGCCTTTTCCGGCCCTGTTTCCTCCCAGGAGATTCCTAGAGAGGCCCCTGGTGAGAATCGAACTGCCGAACTGCTGGCAGTTGACAGTCGGCAGATTGAGCCTGCAGTACTGTATTCTAACCACTGCGCCACGACGGCATAATATGGCACAGTTTCATTTTTTTAAAGCAACCCCTTTCTATAAAACCTATGTTAGGGGCACAGTTTAACTTGTTATTCTTTGTGGTGCATAAAGGCAAGGTGTTCGAAGAGGAGGTGGGAAGGCTTTTCACAGCACCATAATGAAGGATATATGCTAATGAAGATCTCAGAAGGCTCACTACAACACACTAACTATTGCTGCATGCAAACTAAGGTAGGTTCCTGCCTTATTATTCCCCTGCTTCTCCATCTTTCGAGTCGGGTGTCATCTCAAGCCAGATGCTGCCATTTGTACCCAGAAGGGCACTTTCTTTGGGTAAGGAAAAGCTTCACGTTCAACTGCCCATCTGCTAGTTATCCAGTGACTCTGAAATGAGGCAATCTTTGCATATTTATATCTTTGCTGAGGCTGCTGTTCCATAAGAAACAAACTAACGACGGCTCTGAATTTTTTCCGTTGCCATAGGGCCATGGGAATAAATTTGGGAAGAATGAGAATGTATCATCACTGTCAAAGCCACATGTAGCTGGCGGAGAAGCTGAAGTCTGGAAAGGAATAAGTGCGAAAACAGATTCAATAGGAAAAAATAGTATCAAAAATGGAATCCTTACTCATAAGGTCTCCTGTCCTTTCCATCTGCGCCCCACAGCAATGGATGAAAAGCGGTCAGATTTATCTCTCAACCTGTGGATCCTGTATTTCTCAACCTTACCTGTGCTGGTTGGGGAATTCTGTGAATTGGATCCCATGTGTTTTGAAGATAGACCAGTGATGGCGAACCATTATTTCCTTGGGTGCCGAAAGAGTGTCTGTGTAACATAGAAACATAGAAGTCTGATGGCAGAAAAAGACCTCATGGTCCATCTAGTCTGCCCTTATACTATTTTCTGTATTTTATTTTAGGATGGATATATGTTTATCCCAGGCATGTTTAAATTCAGTTACTGTGGATTTATCTACCACGTCTGCTGGAAGTTTGTTCCAAGGATCTACTACTCTTTCAGTAAAATAATATTTTCTCATGTTGCTTTTGATCTTTCCCCCAACTAACTTCAGATTGTGTCCCCTTGTTCTAGTGTTCACTTTCCTATTAAAAACACTTCCCTCCTGGACCTTATTTAACCCTTTAATATATTTAAATGTTTCGATCATGTCCCCCCTTTTCCTTCTGTCCTCCAGACTATACAGATTGAGTTCATTAAGTCTTTCCTGATACGTTTTATGCTTAAGAACTTCCACCATTCTTGTAGCCCGTCTTTGGACCCGTTCAATTTTGTCAATATCTTTTTGTAGGTGAGGTCTCCAGAACTGAACACAGTATTCCAAATGTGGTCTCACCAGCATTCTATATAGCGGGATCATAATCTCCCTCTTCCTGCTTGTTATACCTCTAGCTATGCAGCCAAGCATCCTACTTGCTTTCCCTACCGCCTGACTGCACTGTTCACCCATTTTGAGACTGTCAGAAATCACTACCCCTAAATCCTTTTCTTTTGAAGTATTTGCTAACACAGGACTGCCAATACAATACTCAGATTGAGGATTCCTTTTCCCCAAGTGCATTATTTTACATTTGGAAACATTAAACTGCAGTTTCCATTGCTTTGACCATTTATCTAGTAAAGCTAAATCATTTACCATATTACAGACACCTCCAGGAATATCAACCCTATTGTGTGCTATCATACATGCACAAGTGCCCACACCCATAATTCAATGCCTGGGGAGGGTGAAAACAGCTTCCCCCAATCCCCGGAGGTCCTCTGGAGCCAGAAATGGCTTATTTCCCAAATTCTGGTGGGCCCAGTAGGCTTATACAGCAAAATAGACCAGTTGTATACAGAAGATCATTAGTGCAAGCCTTCCAGGTTTTGCTATCATGAAATCTCCCAATAAATTCTGCTACTCACTTCTCCTTTAGGATAGTTCAATCAGTTTCAGTACCAATCTTTTTTGCTTGCTGGCTGTTGAAATATAGCTTTTTTTTGGAAATTGCTATGATCAAGATATCTATGGCTTGCTTTGCCACAGTCTCTTTTGAAATGCTGAAATCTTTGATCCTGGCTGTACTTGTTTTTAATTGTTTTTTTTAAAAAAATTCCTGCAATTGTTATGTCTGTTGGGACCTGGGATTTAATGACAAATATTGACAGGTTGGAAAAAAATATAAGAGAGAGTTTTCTGAAAGTTAGGAAAGGGTTAAGAAACAAATCGCACTTTGATATGCTTAGTCTTGGGAACAGACGAGCATGGGGGAAATATGTTGACAGTTCTGAAGTATTTACAAAGATGTCAAAAAGAAGTGAGGAACCAAATGTTTCACACTATCAGCTGAAGAAGCAAGAAGCCATGAGTTTCAATAAATTGAAACTATAAGGAAGACAGTAACTTTAAAGGAATGCATTGTCCTGTAAAGCCAATAAATATCTATAATAGAAAAATTACGATATGGCAAAATTAGGTTGTTTTCAATAACCAAGAATATGATGAAAGTCAAAACCAAACAAATGTTTCCAGCAAGTTTAAAAATGAACACTGCAGATCTTAGATGGTGTATCTATCTAAATAATAAAAAAGATTTATTAGGCTGACTATTAAGTATTAGATTAAGAACTGTGCTATACAGTTTACAATTTTTTTTAAGTATGTAGGAGACAGCCAGAAGGAATGAGAGATTGAGTGACAGTATAAACCTACGTATTTCCATTTTATTCCTGCTGGGATAAGAATCTATCTATTTCAGATTCAGTCATAAATCTATCTTTTTCGTTTCTGCATCATCGTTGTGTAACATTTTTAAAAATGGCAAAGCTCATTTTTAAAAACGATTGTATCATTAATGCATTCATACATTTAACTTGTGCTGCCACAGACTACCAGATTCTTTTCAATGGTTTACAATAAATAAAATTTGAAACATAAACGGCAATTAAAAGAAGTGAGGAAAAAATGTACCACTAGTCTTTTGAAATAAGCCCAGGCAAAAAGCACAAATACTGACTTTAAATATTAAATGGGAGACCTTACCTGTATTGTAACGGAATCTTGAACTTTTTTCTTTCTTTACTTTTGCTTTTCAGAAAACTAGCAACTCCAAATCTCAACTAGCAAATGCTCTGTCCTACACATTGGGAAGAAGAATCTGAACTCCAAATACGAACTGAATAATCAAATTATCACAGATAATCCCCACTCGGTTAAAGACCTTGGTATACTAATAACAAAAGATTTAAGTGCCAAAGCCCACTGCAACAATATAGCCAAGAAGGCTTCAAGAGTTGTAAACCTAATCCTACGTAGCTTCTGCTCTGGCAATCTCACACTACTTACCAGAGCTTACAAAATTTTTGCCAGACCCATCCTCAAATACAGCTCATCTGTTTGGAACCTATATCGCATCTCAGACATTAACACCCTTGAAAATGTCCAAAGATACTTCACCAGAAGAGCCCTTCACTCCTCCACTCGAAATAGAATACCCTATGAGACTAGACTTTCAATCCTGGGCCTAGAAAGTTTAGAACTAAGACGCCCACAAGATCATATGCTGCAAGTATTGCCCACAAGATCATATGCTGCAACGTCCTGCCTGTCGGCGACTACTTCAGCTTCAACCACAACAACACAAGAGCACACAACAGATTTAAACTTAATATTAACCGCTCCAAACTTGACTGTAAAAAATATGACTTCAGTAACCGAGTTGTCGAAGCGTGGAACTCATTACCGGACTCCATAGTGTCATCCCCAAACCCCCAACACTTTACCCTTAGATTATCTATGGTTGACCTATCCAGATTCCTAAGAGGTCAGTAAGGGGCGAGTACAAGTGCACTAGAGTGCCTTCCGTCCCCTGTCCTATTGCTCTCCTATATCTCCTATTCCTTTCTTCTATTCTTATATCTCTTCTTCTATTCTTTCATTGATATGTTCTATTACTATATCTTCTTTTCTATTATTTCTTAGATATATTTTACTATGAGTATCTCCTCTATAACCTTCATCATGTATTTTACTATGTGTATATTGATATATACCCACTAAAACCCTCATTGTGTATTGGACAAAATAAATAAATAAAAATAAATAAATATAGTTAATAATACAGTTTCTAAATGTATTTATACTCACTTAGTGTGAAACCTGGGCCTGTTTTGATGAACATCTAGTGGCGGCAACATTTACCTCCAGTCCTGACCAGGATTAGAAATCGGGACCATGGGGAGGAGTAGCAGCTTCAACTACTCGTCGAGGCCACACAATGACAAGTGCACGGCAGCTCGAGCAGGGACCTTCCTGGGTGTGGATGAGAGGTGGCCAGCTATTGGTTCATCGCTAGTGGTCGGGATGAATCCTAGAAGGTGATTGGTCAGTGAGCGTTCCCTGTGCCTCCACTCTAGCTGGAGGGATTGTGAGGGGAATGTTTATGTTCGGCTGGAGGCGGATGGAGGCGGCCCAGATACAGAAAGCTTAGAACTACGTTGTCTTAAACATGACCTAAGCATAGCCCATAAAATCATCTGCTACAATGTCCTTCCTGTCAATGACTACTTCAGCTTCAGCCACAACAACACACAAGCACACAACAGATATAAACTTAAAGTAAACTACTCTAAACTTGACTGCAGAAAATACGACTTTAGTAACCAAGCAGTTGATGCATGGAGCTCACTCTGTAGTATTATCACCTAACCACAAAACTTTACCCTTACACTATCCACTGTTGACCTCTCCCGATTCCTAAGAGGTCAATAAGAGGTGTGCATTAAGTGCACTAGAGTGCCTTCCGTCCCCTGTCCGAATGTTTCTCTTTTACTAGTACAGTATCATGTATATAAATATTATATCTTTGCATACCACCAATATGTACTTGACAAAACAAAACAAAACAAACAAACAAACAAACAAACAAACAAAATGTATGGGTCCTTCTGAAGAACACTTCTGTCTTTTCTGGTCTCACTTTAAATTTGCTATTCCTTACCCAGCCTGTTAGTGACTTCTGACAGGAATTTGGGAAGAAGCATCATTTCTTGTAAATGACATCCAGCTCCAATTCTTCTGATCTGGATCATCTCCCCCAAAAGCTTTACAGTGGTACCTCATCTTATGAACGCCTCTTCTAACGAACTTTTCAAGATACAAACCCGGTGTTTAAGATTTTTATGCCTCTTCTTCCGAACTATTTTCACCTTACGAACCCAAGCAGCTGCTGGTGGGATGAAGGGGTTTCTTCCCCCCCCCTTTTTTGAAAAAAGAAAAGGGAGGGGCTGCTTGGAGTAGGAAACATTTTGCAGAGAACAAAGTGCTTGCAAAGGAACTGAAAGGGTGTCTTTTTAAGAAAGAAAAGGGAGGAGGGAAGGGCAGCTTGGGGGAGGAAAATTTTTGCAGAGAACAACGTGCTTGCAAAGGAACTGAAAGGGTGTCTTTTGAAGAAAGAAAAGGGAGGAGGGAGGGGCAGCTTGGGGGAGGAAAATTTTTGCAGAGAACAAAGTGCTTGCAAAGGAACTGAAAGGGTGTCTTTTGAAGAAAGAAAAGGGAGGAGGGAAGGGCAGCTTGGGGGAGGAAAATTTTTGCAGAGAACAATGTGCTTGCAAAGGCACTGAAACGGTGTCTTTTGAAGAAAGAAAAGGGAGGGGCGCCCCCCTTGCCTTTCTTCCTTCCCACTCACCCTTTAGCCTAGCCTTGCTTCTTCCACCCGCCCCCTTTAGCTGCTCCTCCCTGCCCTCTGTTTGCCTCCCTTCTAAAGTTTGGGATTTTCCTGAAGGATTTGCACGCATTATTTACTTTTACATTGATTCCTATGGGAAACATTGTTTCATCTTACGAACTTTTCACCTTATGAACCTCCTCCTGGAACCAATTAAGTTCGTATGATGAGGTACCACTGTATATAGTTATTGATAATACTCAAGAGAGAATGAAGCCCTGATATAGAAATCCTATTGCGTATAGTATATATAACTATATAATAATATAACAGAACCACCTGTTTTCAAATGATGCCATCTAAAATCTACCTCAGAGACAGAGTCACTGTATTCTTAATCTCTCAGGCAAGCCAAAAAGATGCCATGATTGATGATACTGAAAGTTACTAAACCGTTAACAAGAATTTTTTTCCTGTCTGCCCCGTGAGAATGATTATCCATCAGACCCAGCAAGACAATCTCAACCTGGTAGCTCAATCTGTCGCCAGTGTAAAAATAGATTAAGAAATAAGTTTACTCCAGGACTACATGCAGTTGAGAAACTGCCTTGCACCCGGTCATGGTAGGCTATTTATTTATTTATTTATTTATTTATTTATTTATTTATTTATTTATTTATTTATTTATTTACTTACTTACTTACTTACTTACTTACTTACTTACTTACTTACTTACTTACTTACTTATTTATTTAGATTTGTATGCCGCCCCTCTCTGCAGACTCGGGGCGGCTCACAACAAAGTGAAAAACAATTTATAACAAATATAAATTTCTACTAAAAACATTTTAAAAACCCCATTTTCTAAACACACATACATACACACGTACCATTCATAAATTGTATATGCCCGGGGGAGATGTCTCAGTTCCCCCATGCCTGACGACACAGGTGGGTCTTAAGGAGCTTACGAAAGGCAAGGAGAGTAGGGGCAGTTCTAATCTCCGGGGGGAGTTGGTTCCAGAGGGTCGGGGCCGCCACAGAGAAGGCTCTTCCCCTGGGGCCCGCCAACCGACATTGTTTAGTTGACGGGACCCGGAGAAGGCCCACTCTGTGGGATCTAATCGGTCGCTGGGATTCGTGCGGCAGCAGGCGGTCTCGGAGATATTCTGGTCCAGTGCCATGAAGGGCTTTAAAGGTCATAACCAACACTTTGAATTGTGACCGGAAGTTGATCGGCAACCAATGCAGACTGCGGAGTGTTGGTGAAACATGGGCATACCTAGGTAGGCCCATGACTGCTCTCGCAGCTGCATTCTGCACGATCTGAAGTTTCCGAACACTTTTCAAAGGTAGCCCCATGTAGAGAGCATTACAGTAGTCGAACCTCGAGGTGATGAGGGTATGAGTGACTGTGAGCAGTGAGTCCCGGTCCAGATAGGGTCGCAACTGGTGCACCAGGCGAACCTGGGCAAACACCCCCCTCGCCACAGCTGAAAGATGGTTCTCTAATGTGAGCTGTGGATCGAGGAGGACGCCCAAGTTGTGGACCCTCTCCGAGGGGGTCAATAATTCCCCCCCCAGGGTAATGGAAGGACGGATGGAATTGTCCTTGGGAGGCAAAACCCACAGCCACTCCGACAGATGGAATTGTCCTTGGGAGGCAAAACCCACAGCCACTCCTCAAACAAACTTAATTAGTTTGTTTGAGGCCTCCAAGGCAGACATCTTAGAAAAGTATTGTAATAATTGCCACTTTTAAACAAGGGAGCATCTGCTCTCTCTCAGAGGCATATATATATATATTTTATTTATTTATTTATTTGTTTATTTATTTATCCAATACACAAAACATATTGAGGGGAATGGGCATGAAGTATTACATATAAATTATATACAAATCTAATAAATAAATAAATAAATAAAAGGAAAAGATATGAAAATGGAGGAGAAGATATATGAAAGGGAGGAAAGATATATGATATATGAGATAAGGAGATACAATTGGACAGGGGATGAAAGGCAGGCTAGTGCACTTATGTACGCCCCTTACTGACCTCTTAGGAACCTGGCGAGGTCAATCGTGGATAGTCTAAGGGAGAAATGTTGGGTGTTAGGGGTTGACACTACTGAGTCAGGTAATGAGTTCCACGCTTCGCCAACTCGATTGCTAAAGTCATATTTTTTACAGTCGAGCTTGGAGCGATTAATACTGAGTTTGAATTTGTTGCGTGCTCTTGTGTTGTTGCCGTTGTAGCTGAAGTAGTCATTGACAGGCAGGACATTGCAGCATATGATTTTGTGGGCAATACTTAGATCGTGTTTTAGGAGTCGTAGTTCTAAGCTTTCTAGGCCTAGGATTGAAAGTCTGTTTTCGTAGGACATTCTGTTTCGAGTGGAGGAGTGAAGGGCTCTTCTGGTGAAGTATCTTTGGACGTTTTCTAGGGTGTTGATGTCTGAGATGTGGTGTGGGTTCCAGACAGATGAACTGTATTCAAGGATGGGTCTGGCAAATGTTTTGTAGGCTCTGGTGAGTAGTGTGAGATTGCCGGAGCAGAAGCTGCATAGGATCAGGTTAACGATTCTGGAAGCCTTTTTGGTGATGTTGTTGCAGTGGACTTTGGCACTTAGGTCGTTTGATATTAGTATTCCAAGGTCTTTAACTGAGTGGGGGTTGGCTGTGATATAATATTAAACAAGGTATTATTATTATTAGCGTCATGACTAAAAGTTACAAATTAAGTTGGGCAAAGATCCAGAATGTGATGTGGTGGGATTTACTACTCAGCATCCTGTCCACACCATTTGATATTTCAAACTGGGACTGGTATAGTCTAACTATACAAAAGCACTCTTTATAACACCAGGATTGGAAGAGATCATGGAGTCCAACTGGAAGCCATCACTTTACCTTTCTGTATTTAGGCCTGCCACATTTTCAACTGTGGAAAAATGCGAGGAGGGATTCAGTAGCAACTCTGAAAGATTTTCCCATATCGTCTACATGGCAGTCCATCAGATATTCAAAAAATGATCTCGTGTATATCTCTACAGTCTTCTCTCCAGGCTAACCATGCTCAAAACTTCTAACTTGTTCCTTATGAATTTTTCCTCACATGCCTCTACCAATCCACAGACTATTGCACATCAAAAGGAACATCCAGGTCAGTCAAATGTGAGAGATTATATCTGGGGGAAAAAAATCCACCACTGAAAGCATCTGAGAATTCTTTAATAGAACTAGGTAGAGCAAATGATCACACACAGTCCCTTCACATCTAAGCAGCTCAGCAGGCTGAGAGCTTTCAAGTGTTTCATGAATAGAAGGAAATAACTGCTTGGCTGCTGTATTGCTGCGTCAGAGGCTTTGAAATGGGCTCTATCAGTAATGGCTTTTACTTACCTTTGCTACTGGTTTGGAGATGTACCATGCACGCGCTCGCTCACACTCGCTTTGCTTGCGTACATGATGCTTCTGCACAAAAGCTTCTGTGCATGCGCAGATCATCCACAATGATGTCTGGGTGCGTGGGCAGAGCCTTTTGCTACCACTTCCGGTTCTTCTGAACCGGTGTGAACCGGTAGCAGCTCAACACTGGACTATATGCTATGTTAGTGATGGTGAATCTATGGCACGTGGAGCCATATCTGCTGGCACATGAGCTGTTGCCCTAGCTCAGCTTCAATGTACAAGTGTGCTGGTCAGTTGATTTTTTGCTCACACAGAGGCTCTAGGAGGGCGTTTTTGGCTTCTAGAGAGCTTCCAGGAGGATGGGGAAGGGCATTTTTACCCTCCTCCAGCTCCTGGGCCCCCAGAAGTTGGGAAACAGTCCGTTTCCTGCCTCCAGAGAGCGTCCAGGGGGTGGGGACAGCTTTTTTCACCCTCCCCAGGCATTGAATTATGGGTATGGACACTTGTGCATCTGCAGAAACTTGCACCCACGCTCTTTCGGCAGGGAGGGAAAAAAGGTTCACAATCACTGTGCTATAATACTACTACTACTACAACTACAACTACAACTACTACTACTACTACTACTACTACTAAGTGGCAAAGTGCCAAAGGATCTCAGCAGACATTTGAAAACCATCGTAATTGACAAAATCTCCATCTGTCAATTGCAAAAGGCCGCTTTACTGGGATCGGCAAACATAATTCACTGCTACATCACGCAGTCCTAGGGGCTTAGGAAGTGACCGGCTGATGATGAAATACAAAATCCAGCATAGTGATCTTGTTTGCTGTGTTGTATTGACATAATAATAATAATAATAATAATAATAATAATAATAATAATAATAATAATTTATTAGATTCGAATGCCACCCCTCTCTGAGGACTCGGAGCGGTTCACAACAAGTAAAAGCATCATATACAAATCCAATATTAAAAAAGTTTTAAAAACCCTTTTTAAAAAACAATCATACAACCCAAACAAACAATACATAAACCAAAATAGCTAAGGATATATCAATTCTTCCATGCCTGGCAACATAGGTGGGTTTTCTATGTCTTACCAAGTTTGAGTGGGGCTTTTTTCTACTGCCTTATGTACCCCAAATACATTTTATTTACATGAAAAAACTTTTTTTCAGCTGCATTCTTTGTACAAAGAACTGCATTGCAAAACATAGTAAGGTGTTTTTAATCCAATTAATAAGGACATTTTCACACCACTGGCTTAGTTTATCCTAATTTTTTTAGTCACTACAGCAACTTCACTGCAAAAAAGGGATCATCTCTCTCCAGCTTAATGAGGCTACAGGAGCATTTGTCTGTGAAGAAGGGCGGCATAGAAATCCAACCAAATTTGTATCCATCATGAGTTGGCAAAAGTCAGCATTTGAAAAGTGTTCGGAAACTTCAGATCATGCAGAACGCAGCCGCGAGAGCCGTCGTGGGGCTTCCAAGATTCGCCCATGTTTCTTCAACACTCCGTGGCTTGCATTGGCTGCCGATGAGTTTCCGGTCACAATTCAAAGTGGTCATGACCTTTAAAGCCCAACATGGCATGGATTACCTCTGGAACCGCTTGCTACCGCACGAATCCCAGTGACCGATAAGGTCCCACAGAGTTGGCCTTCTCCGGGTCCCGTCGACTAAACAATGTCATTTGGCGGGCCCCAGGGGAAGAGCCTTCTCTGTGGCGGCCCCGGCCCTCTGGAACCAACTCCTCCCGGAGATTAGAACTGCCCCCACCCTCCCTGTCTTTCGTAAACTACTCAAGACTCATTTATGCCGCCAGGCATGGGGGAGTTAAGATATTCCTTCCCCCTAGGCCATTACAAGTTATGCATGGTATGTTTGTGTGTATGTTTGGTTTTATTATAAGGGTTTTTAGTTGTTTTATTAATTGGATTTCTACATGCTGTTTTTATCATTGTTGTTAGCCACCCCGAATCTGCGGAGAGGGGTGGCATACAAATCCAATAAATAATAATAATAATAATAATAATAATAATAATAACAACAACAACAACATGTGGAAGGGATCGGCGTCAAAGAAATTCTCTTGAAAATGTGGATTTTAAAATAATCTTTAAATTGAAACTAGTGCCTGTTAACTTACAGAGGGGCATCTATACAGTTTTCTTAGAAACACTGAAAAACACTCTCCTTCTCCCGCTTCTCTTTTTTCTGCAATTCTTGATTTTCTAGATAAACTATCCAATAATTAACTTGGGCCGTTACTGCTTAGTTGCTAAAACTAGTCCAAATTAGTTCTGCCACCTTGATGGAATGTGAATGTACTGGCATCTTGATTCCCAAATAATTATGTACAAGATTATGGCCTGAGAGGGATACATGGAAATGGCTTCTTCCCACAACTGAAGGAACTACTCAGCTCCTTTTAAAAGAGCACTGACTGCATTATTTTCATATTGGTACCTTGAGGCCATTAAATGGGAATGGAAATTGCTGATGATGGTTTGTTCACCTCTGCTTTTGTCATTACAGTGGTATCTCTACTTGTGAACTTAATTCGTTCCGTGACCAGGCTCTTAAGAAGAAAAGTTTGTAAGAAGAAGCATTTTTTCCCCATAGGAATCGATGTAAAAGCAAATAATGTGTGTGATTGGGGAAATGACAGGGAGGTGGAGGCCCTGTTTCATCCCAGGAGATTCCTAGAGATGCCCTGTGGAGGCTTCTCCCCACTTAAATCTCCTGTTTCCTCCCAGGAGATTCCTAGAGAGGCCCTGTGGAGGCTTCTCCCCACCTAATTTTCCCAGGAGAGTCCTAGAGAGGCCCCACGGAGGCTTCTCCCTGCCTTTTCCGGTTACAGTTTTGGAGAATCGGGTTTGTAAGTGGAAAATGGTTCTTGAGAAAAGGCAAAAAAATTTGATCACCCGGTTCTGATCTAAAAAAGTTCTAGAGGCTTTTGTAGGTAGAGGTACCACTGTATTTCATACTTCAAACCAGGATTCAATGCCTTGATGCTTGTATCTTCAATTGCTTTCTGTTCTTTCAACCAGGCAACCATGTAACGAAGAAAAGGAGATCAAGATGTATTTTATTCTTTTTGCAGACCAGCAGTGGGTTGCTACAGGTCCGGTCTGGTTCTATGAACAGGTAACAATGGCGACAGGAAGCTCCTTCCACCTGCCCCAGATATTTCTGTGCAAAAGTGAACTGGTATCAGGGATGGGCAGCAGGCAGGACAGAGTGGAACACAGTGCCACTGGAGAAAATGAAGCTACGTGCGCAGCTCCAGCTGATCGGCGGCAGTCACTTCCTGGATTGTTGGTCTTGGCTTGACTCTCCTTTTCCCCCCTGCTGCTGCTGCTGTTCTCCTTGCTTTTTTCCTCTTTCCTCCTTCCTGGCCTTGGAAGAGCTTCCCTCTCTCCTGCCCGGCTCCCCTCCAACCTCCCATGGCCACCTCTCACCTGAGGTGCAAGCAGAAGGCATGGGTGGAAACGGCGCTGGCAGCATTTATGCTTCTGGCATAGAAACATAGGAACATAGAAGACTGACGGCAGAAAAAGACCTCATGGTCCATCTAGTCTGCCCTTATACTATTTCCTGTATTTTATCTTACAATGGATATATGTTTATCCCAGGCATGTTTAAATTCAGTTACTGTGGATTTACCAACCACGTCTGCTGGAAGTTTGTTCCAAGGATCTACTACTCTTTCAGTGAAATAATATTTTCTCACGTTGCTTCTGATCTTTCCCCCAACTAACTTCAGATTGTGTCTCCTTGTTCTTGTGTTCACTTTCCTATTAAAACACTTCCCGTTCACCTAACTCACCCAGCCTGAGGTGGTGGGGCGACCCAGGAAGGAGAGTGCGGGAAACGTGAAGCAAATTGTGACCCCAGCGAGCAACACTGGTAAGGTTGTAAGTCGAGGACTTAACAGTTCACTTGAACGATGATGATCGTTCAAGCCACTCCCACCTGGTCACATGACTATTAAGACACACCCACAAAATAAGCCACACCCACAGTGTGGCAGTAAAAATTTTGGCTGTTCATTACTAACCGGTAGCGATAGGATTTATAACCCATCACTGTCACAGACCACACTTTATCAATCAATATGCACCTCTTCATTAGAAAAGAACAACAATGTAGACATAGTTCTCTTCTCTTTAAGAAGCAGAGGAGGAAGGGAACAGATGGCTGTTGTGAGCAGATGGCTATTACATATCCTCAGCCTTAGTTTGACTTTGCTCTAAAGCTTCCTCAATATATTTGCAACCTGGTAACTTGAGTAGCCACCCTGAAAATAACAGGGTTGAGTGTATTAGACACCATTTCAATCTATGTTTTCTCTGTGTGGGCAAGCACATAGACTTGCCGTTCCTGCATGCCACTCAAATTAAGTACACTCCCAGTAGAGTTATGGTTTCATGCTCATCCCTGCTAGATCAAAATAGATCAATCATCTTCCTGGCACAGGCTTTATGCAGTACTATCAATGTTTGAGAAAGCGAAATAGAAATATTGGTCTGTGCCAAATCCCAGGATTAGATCTAAGTTAGGCAGCATCGGATGTCCTTTTATATATATCTATATGTCTATTTAAATCTCTCTCTCTCTCTTTCTCTCTCTCTCTCTCTCTCTCATTCTGGCGGTGGTGAAAACATAGATTTTATGTTATTAAAAGTTTATGTCATCACTTTCAGGCTAATGTTGAACATTTCAAGCATTGTTTTGTTTCCTTTTAAAATATTTTTAATTAATTTTCTACTTTTTAAAAAAGAGAACGCAATAATAAATACAGAAGAAAAACAAAGAAAATCAAATTATTAATTTTTTTTATTTATTTAATTGGATTTGTATGCCGCCCCTTTCCGAGGACTCGGGACGGCTCACAGCATATGTAAAAAAGGAACAATAATATAATCCAATTAGTACTACAATATTAAAAACAATTAGAAAGAGAAGATTAACCTAAAAAATTAACTTATTAACCAAACATTCAGCAATCATACTTAAGGCATTCAGTGGTCAGGGGAAGATCTAAGAGTCCCAAGCCTGGCAGCAAAGATGAGTTTTTAAGCTCTTTCGGAAGGCAAGGAGGGAGGGGGCAGTGTGAATCTCTGGGGGGAGTTGATTCCAGAGGGCCGGGGCTCCCACAAAGAAGGCTCTTCCCCTAGGTCCCACCAACCGACATTGTTTGGTCGATGGGACCCTAAGGAGGCCAACTCTGTGGGACCTCACCGGTCGCTGGGATTCGTGCAGCAGAAGGCGGTCTTGGAAATAAATTAACAGTAGTACATACAGATATTAGCATTATATTATATTTAATGCTAATTAAAGTAACTATATTTATATTCTATTAATTATACACCAGACTATAATTTGTCTCAAGTATATACATTAGTACATGCTTTTTTCCATTAACAAAATAATTTCATATATACTTCAATGATTTATCATGCAGGCTATATTGCCCCCCCCATATTGTAAAATCCAGATTTTATTTATTACATACTTCAAAGTATTTAGAAAAGTAAAAATAATAAACAAATGAACATTATTAAAGCAACTATAAAGCAAAACTAAACTACCTATACCTTTCTTTATCTTAACACATTTTAGCATTGTATATATTTTCCCAAGTAATCCTTTATGATTATGCGTTACTGCTTTTCTTCAACATGAACATTGGTTATCTATCCATTGACTTTCATTACTATGCAACTTAGTATTACTATACTGTGTTGTGGTTAGCTCTGGCCCAGCTCCTGCCCCAAGGACTGTGGATGTGGGGGAGACATCCACATGCTGCAGGACTGTTTTGCCCCCGGTGGAATCTGCTGATGAAGGCTCCTCTGACCAAGAAGACATGAGTGACAGGGAGGAGGAGAGTGTGGCAGACAGCTCAGAAGGAGATCAATTATCTAGCTCCTCCTTGGATTCAGAACAAGAGTTAATGATACAGCCACGCATGTGGAGAGCGATGCATAGGCAGCAACAACTGAGAGATTATTATCAAAGAAAATGAGGCCACCTGTGGTTGGGTGGGGCTGTGGTAATTAGTGAGGCTGCTATAAATAGCAGCCTGTGGGTTTGGCCATTGTGGAGGATTCATGCCTGCTTTGCTGACTTTGATGTTTGTGTGCTGATTTTTCCCTGCTTTGAAACTAAACCAGAGTAAAGTGTGTTTCACTTTGTGAAAGAATAAGGACTGTGAATTGCCTCACAGCTGCAAGCTAAGTATCACAGAACTGATAAGGGACTTGTACAAATTATCAATTTGTTTGGAGACAAGTGCTCTTTGCTATACAAAAAGAGTGCTTCGTTTATTTGCATTTTTCGGTATAAAGAACATTGTTTTGAATTTTCAAACGTGTGTGTGTCTGAAATTGTATCTGGGCATTTTTGGGAGGATTCTACCAGAGAGCTCGAAAGAACGTACTGTAATGGTTATGTTCTATCTCTCAATTATTTGGTATTCCTTTACAGGTCTATTCAGAAGTTCCACTATTTTTAATTAAGTTAATTTACAAGCTTAATCTACCTTTCCCAAAATCGCTGAAATCTCACACGCACAAGCGTTCCCTAATAAGATTTTGCTTCTCTGCAGGAGCACGAAGCAAAATCTACGAAAAATTAAAGAAAAAAGATAGCGGTGCCCATAGGACTGGCACTGGAGTGGTAGCGTGTAAATTCCACAATCTGCCGGCTGCTACCCATCCTTGAAACATACTGTTATCCATTTGTTGTGGTTAGCTCTGGCCCAGCTCCTGCCCCAAGGAATGTGCAGGTGGATATGGGGGAAACATCCACATGCCGCAGGCCTGTTTTGCTCCCAATGGAATCTGCCGACGAAGCCTCCTCTGACCAAGGAAGCGTGAGTGACAGGGAAGAGGGGAGTTTGGCAGACAGCCTAGGAGGAGATCAATCATCTGTATCATCCTTGGTTTCTGAACAAGAATTAATGACACATCCACACATGCGTAGAGTGATGCATAGGAGACAACAACTGAAGGATTATTACAAGAGAAAATGAGGCCACCTGTGGTTGGGTGGGGCTGCTGTAATTAGTGCTACAGATAAAAAGAACAGCGTGCTGGTTTAGCCTTGTGGCAGTTTATCTGATTCATTGTTTCGTCAAGATTGTGGTTTTTGTGCTGTTCAAGATTGTGTGTGGACTCTCTGGACTTTAGAATTGGACTCAATTTCCCAGTTATTGGGTGAGCAATTGGATTGCATTTAACCTGTGCCTTGTGTGTACCAGAAAATCCCTTTGACATTTAGTTTCTGTTTTTCTGTTTATAAAAACTTTTGGGTTTTCCTTTTATAGTGTGGTGTGTGTCTTCCTGGACTAATTACCCTGTAATTATGGGCGGTTGAAACACGCCGGCAGAACACCATTGAAGGTATATGTGTTGTTATGTATGTATGCTTTTAAGGTGGAGAAAAATAAAAAAAAATACTGCTTCCAAATGAAGATCCCTTTAAAAAGATCATAGGGTTGCACTTTTGATTATTTCCTTAGATTAATTGATGTAAATCATTTATGTTAATTAATATTGTTAATTACTAGAGTTGTCTTTGGTGTGACGGGCATCATACAAGTTTGATAAATAAAATACGTCATTCCAAGTTTTTCCATACAAAACTGTGGTAAGAAGTTTCTGTGCTGCATGTGCAATCCTATATTCCAGTTATAATGATTCTTTGGGCTCTAGGATTTGGTACAATTGATCAAAATGTCTTTATCTCTGATTATTATCCCACTTATCACACATATGGCAGAATTCTAGAGTAGATGTGAATGTGTTATTAACAGAACTGCAATGGGTACTTTCATGAGATAGTTGGCAGCGATGCAGAATTAAACCAGGTTCTTCTACAGAGATTCTGGTTAGCAAGAAAGGAAACCCATTAGTTCGAGCTTGAGGATAATAGCTATTGGCCTTCGTGTAAAGTTCAGAATGGGAATGGAAGTGGAAATGTAGTCCTTTTATTCTCACTCTTAATCCTGCTTCTGAATTCAGTCAGCTATTTCGCTGCCAATTTTTCATAGCACCATCTTGGATTGCTGTAGGAAAATGAATACACTGAACAGGACTAAGGAATGTCATGAAAACTGCTTCCCCAAATACTAGATACATGTGTTATGACTGTAACTTGCTGCTTGTATCCTAAGATTTTTATTAATATTGTTTCTTCATTGCTTATTTGACCCCTATGACAATCATTAAGTGTTGTACAACATGATTCTTGACAAATGTATCTTTTATCTTTTTGGCGAGTTTTCTGAGCAGAGACAGGTTACAAGCGGTGTGCCACAAGGGTCTGTTCTGGGTCCTATTCTTTTTAATATGTTTGTGAGTGACATAGGGGAAGGTTTGGTAGGGAAGGTTTTCCTATTTGCCGATGACTCTAAAGTGTGCAATAGGGTTGATATTCCTGGAGGTGTCTGTAATATGGTAAATGATTTAGCTTTACTAGATAAATGGTCAAAGCAATGAAAACTGCAGTTTAATGTTTCCAAATGTAAAATAATGCACTTGGGGAAAAGAAATCCTATTGTATTGGCAGTTCTATGTTAGCAAAAACTTCAGAAGAAAAGGATTTAGGGGTAGTGATTTCTGACAGTCTCAAAATGGGTGAACAGTGCAGTCAGGTGGTAGGGAAAGCAAGTAGGATGCTTGGCTGCCTACCTAGAGGTATAACAAGCAGGAAGAGGGAGATTATGATCCCGCTATATAGAGTGCTGGTGAGACAACATTTGGAATACTGTGTTCAGTTCTGGAGACCTCACCTACAAAAAGATATTGACAAAATTGAATGGGTCCAAAGACGGGCTACAAGAATGGTGGAAGGTCTTAAGCATAAAACGTATCAGGAAAGACTTAATGAACTCAATCTGTATAGTCTGGAGGACAGAAGGAAAAAGGGGGACATGATCGAAACATTTAAATATGTTAAAGGGTTAAATAGGGTCCAGGAGGGAAGTGTTTTTAATAGGAAAGTGAACACAAGAACAAGGGGACACAATCTGAAGTTAGTTGAGGGAAAGATCAAAAGCAACATGAGAAAATATTATTTTACTGAAAGAGTAGTAGATCCTTGGAACAAACTTCCAGCAGACGTGGTAGATAAATCCACAGTAACTGAATTTAAACATGCCTGGGATAAACATATATCCATCCTAAGATAAAATACAGAAAATAGTATAAGGGCAGACTAGATGGATCATGAGGTCTTTTTCTGCCATCAGTCTTCTATGTTTCTTTTATGTACGCTGAGAGCATATGCACCAAGGCAAATTCCTTGTGTGTCCAATCACACTTGGCCAATAAAATTTTATTCTATTCTATTCTATTATGATCCCCAGTTATTGATTATGTGCTAATGATTATGTGGTATTAATTCTTAGTGACCACATAGATTTTCTCCATCACGATCTATCCCTAATCTGGTCCTTCAGGATTTCAGATCCTCAATTACCTTATCAGCTAATTCTGCTGCTGATCTTAAGTTGGCTATCGCTGAAAAAAGAACTTTGAATGGAAACCTCTATGGAAATAGTGTATTGTAACTTAACAAAAAATAATGTCCTTATTTAAGGTCAGAATGTGTGCATTGTGATTTGGTCTTTTGTTTGGTGTGTGTGTGTGTGTCACTAAGGTATTAATTAACTCTGCAATGCTAAACTGGGCCATCACGAATTAATCACTTTTCCCTTGCAGTGTTAATTGCTGATGCTTTGTTGAATTGTCACATTGAGCTTTTTACATTCCATTGTCATTTAATTCCAACTATTATCTCACCCAGGCATGCAATACAACACAGATACTGTTTATCTCTGTATACACACTAAGAAACCCCTGAGGATTGCATTTGAAACATCTTATATGCCATGGCTTCAAATCTATGAATGCCGGTGACATAATTATAATGAAAAAAAAAATAGTGTTTAAGGTGCTACAAAATGTTTTGTTGTTCAAAAAGCCTATCTAAGCTAGTAGTTATCTTGTATCGCTGGATTTCATTTTAAATTAGGCTTTGGAAATGACTTTCTTATGTCTTCCTTAAAGTTAATCAGCTTTATTAGAGATTTTTATAGTTTTTATAGTTCTGAGTTGTAGAACTATGGCAAGGAATGCATATATTTACCTACTTGCTTAATACCATGGATATATTTTTTTAAAACCCCAAAGACGATTGCATCCTTATTATATATATATAATTTGTTTTCGTAGATTTTCAGGGGTACAGGTATGATGGTCTTGGCATATTTGGGTTTCTTCCCATGTAGGATTTGGAAATTTCTGGCGACGTTTCGACGAGGTCCCACTCATCATCTTCAGGCTGGTGTTTCTGTCCTTGTTCTAGGGTGAACACAGTGAGACCTGAGCTGCCTTCCTTCTATAAATACTGGTGCCTGGGTGTGGTTTGATGGCTCAGCAATTGCCTGCTGTGTAGAAACTTCCTGGTGAGTCAGTTACATCAACGACTCCAGGTGTTGCCCCACTGACTCACCAGGAAGTTTCTACACAGCAGGCAATTGCTGAGCAATCAAATCCGAATATGCCAAGGCCATCATATATATATGATATATATATATATATATATATATATATATATATATATATATATATATATATAAAATATTAAATATTTATATATTTGTTTAAATATCGAAATGCTGCCTAGACTCATTGGATTCATATGGAACACGATCCCAAATCTGACAGTTCTGAATTATGATAAAATAATTATGAAATTATTTTATTAGAATTTAATCTTTGCAAACTTCCATAATTTAAATGACTTTGATCTTACTTTATTCAGAATGACATATCCCCTGCCAGGATCAGGATCCCACTGAGGAGGCTTAAAATAATTTATTGTTAAATTATTAGCCAAATCACTCATGTAGTCTTTCTGATTTATTCTTTATGAAACGTTGTTTGTCATCACATTGTAGCCTATTTTCCATAACAGGATGTAAACAGAGCAGACTGCTTTAATTTCTGATACTCTTTTATTTCATTTTCCTTGCCTTTATATCAACAGTTAAAATTTTATAATTTTGTTCAATTGCAACTATTGAAGCTCCAATCAGCCAGACATAGCATTGGGGTAACACAGGGGTCCCCAAACTTTTTACACAGGGGGCCAGTTCACTGTCCCTCAGACTGTTGGAGGGACGGACTATTAAAAAAACCTGTGGTTTTCTTACCGCTACCCCGGGGGAGGAGGCGGCGGCGAAGTGGAGCAAGTCCCCAATTCCTTGCCGAGTTTTCTCTTTCTCTCTCTCTCTCTTCCTTCCTCTCCTTTTCTCTCTCTCTCTCTCTCTTTCTTTCTCTCTCTCTCACTCTCTTTCTCTCTCTTTCTTGCTTTCTCTCTCTCTCACTCACTCTCTTTCTATCTCTCCCTCCCTCTTTCTTTCTTTCTTTCTTTCTTTCTTTCTTTCTTTCTTTCTTTCTTTCTTTCTCTCTCTCTCTCTATCCAGTAACATATTGTTTCCAGCCTTGTAAATGTGTCAATAGAAAAAAGATGGAAAAGCTTTCTAAATCTTTTACCACCAGAAATCATAACATAGAAAGCAACTTTATTTTCTTCTGTGTACATAGTAAAATAATAATAATAATAATAATAATAATAATAATAATAATAATAATAATAATAATAAGATTTGTATGCCACCCCTCTCTGTAGACTCGGGGCGGCTCACAACAGTGATAAAAACAATATATGGTAACAAATCTAATAATTAAAATCTAAAATAACAGTTTTACATTACAAAAAATTATATTAAATCTCTCTGTATTTCTGTCTTCTCTCTTGTTGTCTGTCTGTGTATCTGTGAGTGTATGCGCTGGCAAACATGAAATGAACTGCATACACTGTTCTGTAAATCATGGAAGGAAAAGGAAGGAAGGAAAAGAGAAGGGGACTCAAAATGAAGAAATTAACAATACAGTGGTACCTCTACTTAAGAACGCCACTACTTAAGAACTTTTCTAGGTGTTCAAGATTTTTTTGTCTCTTCTTAAGAACCATTTTTTACTTAAGAACCTGAGCCAGGAAAAATTTCCCAGGAAATTTGAGAGCGGCATGAAGGCCCAGCCAGTTTCCTGCCATTCCCCCCGGGTTTCTCTCTCTGGCGCAATGTATGGGAGGCAGTCTCGCGCCAGGTGTATGGGAGACACGTTCTCCTCCTCGCTGCCTCAGAGTCCTTCTTTATTTTTTTAAGCCTTAAAGTTTTGGATTTTTTTGATTCCTCTCACCTCACCTTCTTCCTTTGGCAGCGACTGTTCTCCTCTTCCTCTTCTTCTTCCTCCTCCTCCTCCCACCCAAATTTCAAGCTTTTATTTCTTTCCTAATGGGTTTGCATGCATTATTTGCTTTTACATTGATTCCTATGGGAAAATTTGCTTCTACTTACAAACTTTTCTACTTAAGAACCTGGTCACGGAATGAATTAAGTTCTTAAGTAGATTAGATTAGATTTATTGGATTTATATGCCGCCCCTCTCCGCAGACTCAGGGTGGCTCACAACAATGGTAAAAACAGTACATAGTAACAAATCTAATATTTAGCAATCTAAATTACAGTTTTAGGTTGAAAAGTAAAAAAAACCCCAAAACAAAAAACCCCAATATATAAAAAACAAGCACACAATCGAATCATGCACAAAAACGACATGGACAAGGGGAAGATGTTTCAATTCCCCCATGCCTGACAGCAGAGGTGGGTTTTAAGGAGTTTACAAAAGGCAAGGAGGGTGGGGGCAGTCCTAATCTCTGAGGGGAGCCACCACAGAGAAGGCTCTTCCCCTGGGTCCCGCCAGATGACATTGTTTAGTCGACGGGACCCGGAGAAGGTCAACTCTGTGGGACCTAACCTAGAGGTATCACTGTACTTCAACTTATCATTTCATTCCTAGTGGTCACAGAGATTTTCTCTATTAAAATCTTCAAAGTGCTGCTCCTGTTATCTCTTCCACTGGCCCTATTAGGTATCTTTCTCCCCGAATTGCTCTTCTCTGCAGACTTCAGACAAATATGGCTCATTTTTAACATCTTATTTCTTTTCCTGGCACCAAATTCAATCCCATTTTGTGTAGCTTGGGGACAGTTATTTTGCTGATGAGTTGATAGATATAAATAGATAAATTCCCTAACTCTTTTATGTAATTTTTATATAACACCCCACTGGGCTAGAAAGAATAAAACGATGAAAACTGTCAATTGGCAGAGTTTTAAATCCATCTTGAATTTTATTTTACTTCAGTTTTTGCTGACTCATGCTTCAGGCAACGAGGCTATTCACCATAACTAATGGACATTTTGAAACCCATATCAAACTCGTGTTAATGATACATTTGGGCATGGTGCAAGTTTGCTACTAGAAAAGGCACTATACTGAAATCAGTGGGAAATCTTTCAAACTATTCAATGCTCTACTCTTATCTTTAAAAGGCCATATTTGAACAAAGGAATTTCTATGCGGAAATCTGGTGTGAAACTGATGAATTACATAAACAAGTTCAAAAAGTAAATTTAGATAATGGATTTTTGTGCCACTACTGTTGTTGTTAGTTTATCCTGAACCCACTGTTAGACTCCCCCACCCCCTGCAATTTGCATACCAAACAAATAGATTGACAGATGATGCTGTTAATATGGCCCTGCACTACATCCTACAATATCTTGAATCTCCAAAGACCTACTCAAGAATCTCCAAAGACCTACTCATTGTAGACTTTAGTTCAGCATTTAATACCATTATTATTATTATTATTATTATTATTATTATTATTATTTAGATTTGTATGCCGCCCCTCTCTGAAGACTCATACCGGACATTCTTCTAACTAAACTAAAACAGCTGGTGGTACCCGAACATACTTGTAAGAGGTTCACAGCTTCCTAACAGACAGGAAGCAGCAGGTGAAGCTTGGCAAAATAACATCAGATACCTGTACAATTAGCACCGCAGTCCCTCAGGGCTGTGTGCGCTCACCACTTCTCCTGGAACTGGAACACTTCTCCTAAAGTGGTAGACTTTAGGAGAAACCTTCCCATACTACCACCTTTTATAATACTGGACAACACAGTATCAATAGTACAGACCTTCAAATTTCTATGTTCTATCATATCTCAAGACCTAAAATGGACACCTAACATAAAAAGCGTCATCAAAAAAGCACAACAAAGAATGTTATTTCTGTTGTGGTTCAGCCTGTGGCTGCTCAGGAACCAGCTGTGTCTCTGCTGGCTCCATGCCCGGAGGAGGATGACAGCGAAGAGGAGGGGGCTGAGCAGTCGGACGGGGGAGGGGACAGCCAGGAATGGGATGAGGATGAACAGCATGAGAGCCTGGGGGGGGGGGGGCTCTCCCCAGCCAGTAGCTTGGAATCATTAGGGGATGACGCACAAGCTGTCATTGACATGCGACAGAGATGTTCAGAGCAAAGAAAGGAGCAGTTAAAGAAATATTATCACCATTGAATTAGAAACAGCTGGGTTTGGGTGTGGTCCTCATCAGCAGGGTTTAAAAGGCAGGCAAGCCCTTGAATCCATGTGGAGTGTTATCAATTGGAGTTACGGTGTCCTGCTTTGTTCTCGGCGTCTCTGTTCCTGGCTTGTGGCCCAGCAGTTTGGAAGACCCGTGGGAGGTGTAGGTCTGCTATCTACAGCCTCGGCTTGGCAGCAAGAATCCTGTCTTGCTGCATGGACTTTTGCCTTCGTGGATATTTCTGAAGATATAGCATTTTCCTGTTTGTAAGGACATTTTCTGTTACCTGTGTTTTTCTTGAATTTTATAAACTGCCTTTGCCTTTTACCGGTGTGTTTGGCTTCTCTTTTTGGGTTGGTATTGGCTTCTGGAGTGACCCAGACAGAACAATTTCTGTGCCAACTCAGGAAGCTGCTGATACGGTTCTACAAAGGAATTATTGAATCTGTCATCTGCACCTCTATAACAGTCTGGTTTGGTTCTGCAACCCAACAACACAGACTTCAGAGGATAATAAGAACTGCAGAAAAAAACAATTACTGTCCACTTGCCTTCCATTGAGGACCTGTACTTTGCATGAGTCAAAAAGAGGGCCATGAAAATATGTACTGACCTCTCGCATCCTGGATATAAATTGTTTCAGCTCCTCCCCTCAAAACAATGCTATAGGGCACTGCACACCAAGACAACTAGACACAAGAACAATTTTTCCCCTAATGCCATCACTCTGCTAAACCAATAATCCCCTCATCACTGTCAAACTATTCACTAAGGCTGCATTACTATTACTACTAGTCCTCCCACTTATGACTGCAAAGCTGTAACTTGTTGCTTTTATCCTTATGATTTATATTAATTCTAATTATTTCCTGATTGCTTATTTGTACCCTATCACCATCATTAGGTGTTGTACATTATGATTCTTGATGAATGTATTTTGTTTTTTTATATATACTAATACGAATACAAATCTAATTAATAATAATAATAATAATAATAATAATAATAATAATAATAATAATAATAATAATAATATACTGAGAGCAGATGCACCAAAGACAAATTCTTTGTGTGTTGAATCACACTTGGCCAATAAAGAATTCTATTTATCACTGATAGTGTGTTTGTATTATCTTTAGCTGGGCTTTGTGAATAATCACTCTGCTTAATTATATACTAATTATAATGTAAATGACAAGATCTGTGCTTTTTCATTTCATTTTCTTTAGCTTCATTATATAATTTACTATCCCACAATTATGCATATATTTACTTTATCAACTCAGAATACCTCAAAGTATCTTATGAAACATGTAACTGTATATGCGACCAGTTGAACAACAAATTATATAAATGAGTGTGCAGCAATCTCTTCTCCTCCACTTCAATTATGGGAACATTTTGGGGGCAGGTATATGCAAGATGGGGGAGTAACTAGTGTCCAAAGTAGGTGAGATGCCAAATCTGTTGTTTTTTTACACTTCTGCCTGTGGCCTAGGGATGGAGCTCTTGCCTTACAATCAGGAGGTTGTGAATTGGATCCTAGGTAGAGCAGATGTAGAGTCTCCTGCTTGGGCCGAGGATTGGACTAGAACAGTGATGGCGAACCTATGGCACGGGTGCCACTTTCGGCTGTGGTGAGGAGGGAGTTTGCCCAGGTCCGCCTGGTGCACCAGTTGCTGCCCTATTTGGACAGGGAGTCATTGCTCACAGTCGCTCATGCCCTCATCACCTCGAGGTTCGATTACTGCAACGCTCTCTACATGGGGCTACCTTTGAAAAACGTTCGGAAACTTCAGATCGTGCAGAACGCAGCCGCGAGAGCCATCGTGGGGCTTCCAAGATTTGCCCATGTTTCTTCAACACTCCGTGGCTTGCATTGGCTGCCGATCAGTTTCCGGTCACAATTCAAAGTGCTGGTCATGACCTTTAAAGCCCTACATGGCATTGGACCAGAGTACCTCTGGAACTGCCTGCTACTGCACGAATCCCAGCAACCGATAAGTTCCCACAGAGTTGGCCTTCTCCGGGTCCCATCGACTAAACAATGTCATTTGGCGGGCCCCAGGGGAAGAGCCTTCTCTGTGGCGGCCCCGGCCCTCTGGAACCAACTCCCCCTGGAGATTAGAACTGCCCCCACCCTCCTTGTCTTTCGTAAACTACTCAAGACTCACTTAGACCGCCAGTCTTCGGAGAGGGGCGGCATACAAATCTAATAAATAATAATAATAATAATAATAATAATAATAATAATAATAATAATAATAATAATCTTGGCATGGAATGTTGAAATATCAAAATGGACTTGGTCAGAGTACAGATCAAGTGGTGCCTATCCCAGGAGTGTAGTCTAGCAACCAGAGGGACACTGAGCATCTAACATTAAGGGGTTCTTAAATTCATCTTTATTTTACATGCAACGCTTGTCCATTTGAATTGCATTAACACGAAGAGCCTTGCATCAGTTTGAACTAGTTTTGTCACTTGATAAGTAAGCCGGAAAATTGCAGTTGGAGATATGACAAATAAGTAGGTCATTTTCCTCTGGACTGAAAGATGTGGCATAGCGTAAGTATTCTTTTCTCACCATCACTTATAACCAGGGTATAAATGATATGCACAAAAGCCCCTGACATGCTCCCATCCAAAGTATTTTGGACACTTTTCCTGATCAACTGTCAGTCCATGACTGGTGCTCCAGAAGACTGACATCCAATGAAATGCCAAGCCGCCTGCATTTTATTAAGACATCCTCTGGGAACAATGCTGGGTGCTGCTCAGCATGCTAAAAGCATACATTGCTTCAACATATTTTATTGGGCAATGTTCTTAAAAGCCACGTGAAACAGTTGCTCCGACGTGATCAATTTCATTTTCTCATATAATGCGGACATCATAAAGGACATATTTATTTTTTCCTCGGGTTTCAGAAGGAATGGGATGGAGGAGAGGAGTGGATTATCCAAATGAGCTATCTTGCAGCAAAACCCAAAACTGAGCTGCAGAAAAAAAAGACCAAGAATTTTAAGGAGTTCACACTGACAATATATGTTGGTGCATGTTCTGTCGGGCTCTCTGGTAGAATCCTCCCAAAAATTCACAGGTACAAATTTCAGACACACACACACGTTTGAAAATTCAAAACAATGTTCTTTATAATGAAAAGTCACTTAAACCAAGCCCTCTTTTGGTATAGCAAAGAGCACTCGTCTCCAAACAAACTGGTAATTTGTACAAGTCCTTTATTAGTTCTGTGATACTTAGCTTGCAGCTGTGAGGCAATTCACAGTCCTTCTTTCACAAAGTGAAACACACTTTGCTCTGGGTTAGTTTCAAAGCGGGGAAAAATCAGCACACAAAAGGTCAAAGTCAGTAAAGCAGTCAGGAAACACAATGATCAGATAATCCTCCACAATGGCCAAACCCACAGGCTGCTATTTATAGCAACCTCACTAATTACCACAGCCCCACCCAACCACAGGTGGCCTCATTTTCTTTGATTATAATCTCTCAGTTGTTGTTGCCTATGCATCGCTCTCCGCATGCGTGGCTGTATCATTAACTCTTGTTCTGAATCCAAGGAGGAGCTAGATAATTGATCTCCTTCTGAGCTGTCTGCCACACTCTCCTCCTCCCTGTCACTCATATCTTCTTGGTCAGAGAAGCCTTCATCAGCAGATTCCACCGGGGGGCAAAACAGGCCTGCAGCATGTGGATGTCTCCCCCACATCCACAGTCCTTGGGGCAGGAGCTGGGCCAGAGCTAACCACAAAAGTGCATAAGCGCACCAATGTGCCTACCACCCCTTTCCCTAGGTTCCCACATATTCGTAACCATATTTATACATTCATGTATTCACAATCATGTTTATACTTTTTATGCAATCTTATATATGCTTGACAAAATAAATATTATTATTATTATTAAGAAAGAGAAGCATATTAGTCCATGGTAATAAAAAAAATCAGAAGAAAATCGAGTTTTGATAAAGGAACAAATTATATTCTTCTGCTTATGCCCTACAATAGAATTTGTAAGTTGGAAAAGATGATATCAGATTCCTCCAGATTTTAGATGATTGCCTGGTTTATTATACCATGTTAAAAAATGAAAGGAGGATGAAGTAATAAGGAAAATTATAGAGTGTCCTGAGATGGACATGATGACGGGGCGGTTAAATAATCAAGAAGAATCTGATTTTTATAGAATTTGGGAAAGGATTTATGTATGGTTTAACAAAAAGAATGCTAAATGATTGGAATAAAATCCCAGTGACCGATAAGGTCCCACAGAGTTGGCCTTCTCCGGGTCCCGTCGACTAAACAATGTCGTTTGGCAGGCCCCAGGGGAAGAGCCTTCTCTGTGGCGGCCCCGGCCCTCTGGAACCAAATCCCCCCGGAGATTAGAACTGCCCCCACCCTTCCTGTCTTTCGTAAAATACTTAAGACTCACTTATACCGCCAGGCATGGGGGAGTTAAGACACTTTTCCCCCAGGCTATTTTTTGTACTTTGTTTTATGTTTGGTATGAATGTTGCTGTTTGGTTTTTAAGTAATGATAGGGTTTTATATGTTTTTAATATTAGATTTGTTCCACTCTTATATTGTTTTTATTGCTGTTGTGAGCCGCCCCGAGTCTTTGGAGAGAGGCAGCATACAAATCTAATTTAAAAAAAAAAAGTAATATGTATATGAATTGATATTTCTAAGAAAAGTTTAAACATATGAAAATGTTTTTAAGGCATGAATTAAGCAGTGTGCATATCTGGCAGAGCTCCGGACTACTACACAATCAGTCAAAGAAAACAGCCACTGTTTATGACCCAACAACTCTATTAGATAGGAAAATTGCTCAGACTTTACCTTCATATAAAATTCTACATTGGCACGCAGCAAAACCAATGCCTGTCATCTACTCCCTCCCACAGGCATGGTGCCATCTGCTTGAAAAGGTTTTTGATACAAATGCACATTGCTATGTTGGTCCCCAAAAAACAAACAGTTGCACTGTTATATTCACTTCTCCAGCACGCCGTACAACATTTCCTTTTGAATTCCAAGTGGTGATAGGGTGATAGCTAATGTTTGATCTAGATGAACAATCTATGGGAAATTTATATTCATGTCCCCTACCTGCAGGAAAAACCTGATCTGGCAACCAATTTTTTAATGACATTCTATTTATTTATTTATTTATTTTGTCCAATACACAATTAGGGTTTTAGTGGGTATATATCTATATACACATAGTAAAATACATGATGAAGATTATAGAGGAGATACTCATAGTAAAATATATCTAAGAAATACCCTGTTTTCCCAATAGTAAGACACCCCCGATTGTAAGACATATCGGGGGTTTCAGGGGGGTCGGCTAATATAAGCCATACCCCGAAAGTAAGACATATGTCTTACTTTCGGGGAAACACGGGGGTATTGCCGCCTCCCTCTCATCTAGCTGCGCACCGCCTCCTGCCCACTTCTGCGCCGCCCCCCTCCATACGTCACCGCGTCTGCCGCCTCCGTCTGATCCAAATGAGCGCCGCCTCCTGTCCACTTCCGCGCTGCCCCCTCCATACGTCACCGCGTCTAAATGTTAATTTTATGGTTAAAACAAAAAATTCGACAATTTTTTTCCAATATAAGAAATACCCCGAAAGTAAGACATAGTGGGGCTTTTGGGGATAAAAAGAAAGTAAGACACTGTCTTACTTTCGGGGAAACACGGTAATAGAAAAGAAGGTATAGTAATAGAACATATCAATGAAAGAATAGAAGAAGAGATATAGGAATAGAAGAAAGGTATAGGAGATATAGGAGAGCAATAGGACAGGGGACGGAAGGCACTCTAGTGCACTTGTACTCGCCCCTTACTGACCTCTTAGGAATCTGGATAGGTCAACTGTAGATAATCTAAGGGTAAAGTGTTGGGGGTTTGGGGATGACACTATGGAGTCCTGTAATGAGTTCCACGCTTCAACAACTCGGTTACTGAAGTCATATTTTTTACAGTCAAGTTTGGAGCGGTTAATATTAAGTTTAAATCTGTTGTGTGCTCTTGTGTTGTTGTGGTTGAAGCTGAAGTAGTCGCCGACAGGCAGGACGTTGCAGCATATGATCTTGTGGGCAATACTTAGATCTTATTTAAGGCGTCTTAGTTCTAAACTTTCTAGGCCCAGGATTGAAATTCTAGTCTCGTAGGGTATTCTATTTCGAGTGGTGGAGTGAAGGGCTCTTCTGGTGAATTCTCATGGCCCTGTTTTCATCACAGGAGGCAGCTTAAACTTGTATTTAGCTTCTCCAGTTTTAAAGAATGTTCTCCCTCGTTTTCCAACAAACCCATGTAGTGGATAGACTCAAGATTGCTTCATGTGGTTGCAGCCAGGGGTGACATTTGCCCAAATTGTACTGGGAAATATAGACCAGTGCAGGTATACTTCCTTGATATAGTCATTGAGAGTTGCCCTCCATGGCCATCTATAATAATATGTATAACATTATTACACATATTGCCATGTATAATATCAAACTGTCCTGCCCTAATATGTTTGTTAGATATTTTATTTTATTTTTATTTTTACTTTTAAACATTACATCAGTGCACTTTTGAAAGAGCATCAGACCAGTTTTCTAAAGAGGGTTGAACATTCTTTTGACTAGGTTCAACACCTGAACTGACTTAAACTATGGATAATTCTCCTCCTCCAAACATCTGGAGCACCACTTAAAAATTATCAACCTTGACAAAATCATCATCAGTCAACTGCGAAAGGCAGCTTCACTTGGAACAGTTTACACCTATGTCAATATGTTTATTAACCGTAGCATCTGTCTATGTTGGGAAGGACTAGCTAGAGGGGCAAAAATTCCAAATCCAAGTTAAACACCAGGTTTGACTGTATAAGCAACCATAACAAATTAAATTTATGTGATGCCTGGCTCCCAGAGACTTTGGATGGCACCTGGGAGGGATTCTATCTAGATCAGGGGTCCTCAAACTTGGCAACTTTAACACTTGTGGACTTCAACTCAACTATGCTCCCTGGATAATTCTGGGAATTGAAGTCCACAAGTCTTTAAGTTCCCAAGTTTGAAAATCTCTGGTCTAGATGGCTATCCTTCTTCAAGATGCTTCTGGCTTCAAGGACATGATTTGACCCACTAAAAGAACCATTATGTCCAACTGAGATGATCAAAGGCCTGGAGACTAAAACGTATGAAGAATGGCTTCAGGATTTGGGTTTGGCTAATCTAAAGAAAAGAAGAATTAGGGGTGACATAACAGCAGTATTCCAGTATTTGAGGAGCTGCCACAAAGTGTTCTGCCGGACTCTCTGGTAGGAGCCTCCCAAAAATTCAAAGGTACAAATTTCAGACACACACACATTTGAAAATTCAAAACAATGTTCTTTATCACAAAATTCAAAATAAACTAAGCACTCTTTTTGTATTGCAAAGAGCACTTGTCCCAAAACAACCTGGTAGTTTGTACAAGTCCCTTATCAGTTCGTAAGTACTTAGCTTGCAGCTTGAAGAAAGTCACAACCCTTCTTCTTCCACAAAGTGAAACACACTTTGCTCTGCTTTGGTTTCAAAGTGGTGAAAAGTCAACAAACAAAGGCCGGAGTCAGCAAGACATTCATGAAACACAACGATCAGATAATTCTCCACAAGGGCCAAACCCACACGCTGCTATTTATAGCACCAGCTCTAATTACAGCAGCCCCACCCAAGCACAGGTGGCCTCATTTTCTCTTGTAATAATCCTTTAGTTGTTGCTTCCTATGCATCACTGTACGCATGCGTGGATGTGTCATTAATTCTTGTTCAGAATCCAAAGATGATACAGATGATTGATCTCCTCCTGGGCTGTCTGCCAAACTCTCCTCCTCCCTGTCACTCAGGCCTCCTTGGTCAGAGGAGACTTTGTCGGCAGATTCCAATGGGAGAAAACAGGCCTGCAGCATGTGGATGTCTCCCCCATACCCACCTGCACATTCCTTGGGGCAGGAGCTGGGCCAGAGCTAACCACAACACAAAGAAGACACCGACAGATTATTCTCCAAAGCACCTGTAGAGGTAGCAAAATCACGCACAGAGCCACAGGTGCACCAGTGTTTCGGCAAGGTTGCTTCTGTGCCTGTCGAAACATGGGTGCACCTGCGGCTCCATGCACAATGTTGCTACCACCACAGGTGCGGAAGCAAAATCACGCTGGCCTCACAAGAATTAACGAGCTGCGTCGGCGAGCGCTATTTAGTGTTCCAGCTCGTAGCCCACAGCTGGAAAAAGAACACCTTAACTGCCTGAAATCTGTTGCCAAAATGACAAATTGCTAAACACATTGTTATTCAACCTGCTAGAAGATGATGTTTGATGGAGAGGTGGGGAGGTCCATAGCATAGCTTCCTGATATGTACACAATTATGCACATCTCTGAGGAATGTAAGGTGTATCAGACTGAGTTTGAGGGATGGGGAGAAGAGATGCTGCCTTAGAAATGATCAGACAAGAGAGGGATGAGCCCTTAATGCAGGAGTCTCCAAACTTGGCCACTTTAAGACTTGTGGACTTCAAATCCCAGAATTCCCCAGCTGGCAAAGCAAAGTTGGCTGGGAAATTCTGGGAATTAAAGTCCACAAGTCTTAAAATAGGCAAATTTGGAGCCCCATGTCTTAATGGCTTAATGTTTAGAGGAAGAAACTTAGGAAAGACCCATCCAAATTGATTGGATGTTGGAAAGTTGGTACCTTCAGACTAGCAAGATTCTCTTAATCTGATCATATAATACAGTAGAATTAGTTCATTTCGAATTTACTTGGGAAAGCTGGCAGAGTCCACCTGAAGAGTTTCTCTCAACTTGCCATTGAATGACACTTTTTTTTTTTAACGTGTCAGAAGAGGAATTGGAATCAAAACTAGCGTGGTATTGAATTCAAACATTCTTATTGTTGAGAGCTTGTTTAGTCTATATAAAAGTCACACTTCCTTTTTTTTGTGTGCCTTGCCTTTATAATTTTGGGTAAAATTCAAAGAGGTAGGGTAATGCAATAGTAATCATTGTACTCTCTCTTATTTGGACCTTAAAAATACTACTGCAAATGTTAGTTTCCTCCAAGCAAATCAATTATTTTCACAGGTGTGGGTGACAGGTATTGGTGACAGAAGTGTAGGTGTACTGTTGCAATCGACCAGGTACATATTAAGAATCTTTTCAATGTTTTAGAAAAGAAAAGGGTAAAAATAAGAAAAACAAATCTCCTCCTTTAAATGTCCAGTGGAATTTTCCCTCTTCCCTATTTCAATTGGTACCTCTTTAATTTGCTTTCCACCTTCACAAACAAGATTAAAGAGGAATGAACAATTTGGCAGGGTGCTGTTGAATACAGCAGGTGTCATCCTTTGAACTGGTTATATAAAAATTTAATTCTAATTCAATTCACACTTCAATCAAATTAAAGCAAATGACTCTTCATAATTCTTTGCCCTGACCCTGACTATTTTTAGAACGGGGATGCTGGCGCCCTACCGAAAGGGCAGTAACGTGGCCTATGCATTATTATTGTCACACAATATTGTTTGAAACAAATCACCTATTCTTCAAAGTCTGGCGGTTATTTCACTAGCTATAATATCTGATGTTATTTGGGAATTGTCAGGTCCAAATCACAAAGTCTATTTCTCAAGCTATTAGATTCTACATGTTTACAGAATAATTTCTTTCTTAAAAAAAAATATCAAAACAGCATATTTCAATAATCACAGTATGTAGCAGATAACTGTGAGAAAGCTCAAGGGAAACATAGAAACATAGAAGTCTGACAGCAGAAAAAGACCTCATGGTCCATCTACTCTGCCCTTATACTATTTTCTGTATTCTATCTTAGGATGGATATATGTTTATCCCAGGCATGTTTAAATTCAGTTACTGTGGATTTATCTACCACGTCTGCTGGAAGTTTGTTCCAAGGATCCACTACTCTTTCAGTAAAATAATATTTTCTCATATTGCTTTTGACCTTTCCCCCAACTAACTTCAGATTGTGTCCCCTTGTTCTTGTGTTCACTTTCCTATTAAAAACACTTCCCTCCTGGACCTTATTTAATCCTTTGACATATTTAAATGTTTCGATCATGTCCCCCCTTTTCCTTCTGTCCTCCAGATTATACAGATTGAGTTCATTAAGTCTTTCCTGATATGTTTTATGTTTAAGACCTTCCACCATTCTTGTAGCCCGTCTTTGGACCCATTCAATTTGGTCAATATCCTTTTGTAGGTGAGGTCTCCAGAACTGAACACAGTATTCCAAATGGGGTCTCACCAGCACTCAATATAGCGGGATCATAATCTCCCTCTTCCTGCTTGTTATACCTCTAGGAAGAGGGAGATTATGATCCCGCTATATAGAATGCTGGTGAGACCACATTTGGAATACTGTGTTCAGTTCTGGAGACCTCACCTACAAAAAGATATTGAGGGAGAAATCTAATTGTCTTCCGATTAAGTCAGGGGTGGGTGCTGGGGTGTTTTCAGGAGAACCTCTAGCTAATATTCTGTGCAATTCGGAGAACCCCCAAATCCCACTCCTGGCTGGCGACACCCACCCCATCCTACCCTGCCCCTCCCAGGAGTCTCCACACAAGCCATTTTTGATGGCATGTAAGTGCAGGGCACATGGGGAGGCTCTGAGAGGGCAAAAAATGAGTCTACCAGAAGTTTGGGAAGGTCAGAAATGGGCTCATTTCTGGACAACAGAGGACCTGTGTTATTGAAACGGATGTTCATGTGCCGCCTCTATGTAGGTTGAGGCAGGCAGGATTCCCTTGAGTACCATTTGTTAGGGGTCAGGGGAAAGGGAGGGTCTTGCCTTTTCTTTCTGCTCAAGATCCCCATGTACAATTGTTGCGCCACTGTGTGACGCCGAATGCTGGACTTGATGGGCTTTGGCCTGATTCAGCATGGCTCTTCTTATGTTCTTATGACCTCTGGAGCCAGGAGAGGCTGTTTTTTGTCCTCCCGGACTCTCAAGGAAAGCCTTTGGAGGCCGGGGAGAGCAAAAACACCCCTCCTTCCTGTGGTGCAGGAGGCTGAGTAGGCCACGCCCACCATGGCCACGCCCTCCCAGCAACCGGGCAGACAACCCCTTGCTAAAATTTTTGAAGACCTCCCCAGATTAAAATCTTTCTGAATAACACAGGAACAAGATTTATCTCTAGGTCACATAACACTCCAAGCTCTAACAGGGAAGTCCTTGTCCATGCACTCAATATGTTAGGGTTTTGTTCGTAATGTTCATTGTGTGTCTACAGGTTGCGTCAATCAATGTCTTTTATGAGTTATGTGAAAAGTTTGTTTTCGTTTCATGGGGTATTGCCAGTACATGAAATCGCTGTTGAACAATCTTATTATTTTTAAATAGTATTTAGGTATTTTTTTAATCTTAGCCAATGGTACCATTTCTCCCAGGGCAAGCATCTGGATTTTGATCACATGATCATGGGGATGATACAAAGGTTGTAAGCATGAAAAACAGCCACAAGTCACTTATTTCAGTGTTTATTTCAGACAAGACGGAGTGGCTGTGGGTCTTGCCTCCCAAGGACAATCCCATCTGTCTGTCCATTACCCTGGGGGGAGAATCATTGACCCCCTCAGAGAGGGTCCGCAACTTGGGCGTCCTCCTCGATCCACAGCTCTCATTAGAGAAACATCTTTCAGCTGTGGTGAGGGGGGGCGTTTGCCCAGGTTCGCCTGGTGCACCAGTTGCGGCCCTATCTGGACCGGGAGTCACTGCTCACAGTCACTCATGCCCTCATCACCTCGAGGCTCGACTACTGTAACGCTCTCTACATGGGGCTACCTTTGAAAAGTGTTCGGAAACTTCAGATCGTGCAGAATGCAGCTGCGAGAGCAATCATGGGCTTTCCCAAATATGCCCATGTTACACCAACACTCCGCAGTCTGCATTGGTTGCCGATCAGTTTCCAGTCACAATTCAAAGTGTTGGTTATGACCTATAAAGCCCTTCATGGCACAGGACCAGATTATCTCAGGGACTGCCTTCTGCTGCACGAATCCCAGTGACCAGTTAGGTCCCACAGAGTGGGTCTTCTCTGGGTCCCGTCAACTAAACAATGTCTCTTGGCGGGACCCAGGGGAAGAGCCTTCTCTGTGGCGGCCCCGGCCCTCTGGAACCAACTCCCCCCAGAGATTAGAATTGCCTACACCCTCCTTGCCTTTCGTAAGCTGTTTAAAACCCACCTCTGCCACCAGGCATGGGGGAATTGAGATACTCTTTCCCCCTAGGCCTTTACAATTTTATGCATGGTATGTCTGTCTGTATGTTTGGTTTTTATAATAATGGGTTTTTAACTGTTTTCAGTATTGGATTATCATTATATGCTGTTTTATTACTGTTGTTAGCCGCCCCGAGTCTGCGGAGAGGGGCGACATACAAGTCCAATAAATAAATAAATAATAAACAATAAATAAATAAATAAATTAAATAAATAAATAAATAAATAAATAAATTTTGACTTTGAACGGTCACTAAATGAACTGTTGTAAATTGAGAACTGTATTGCAAATCCCTCCCCCCAAAATAATAATAATAATAATAATTAATAATAATTTATTAGATTTGTATGCCGCCCCTCTCCGAAGACTCTCCCAAGGCCAAATAAAAAACCTGGCCTTACTGCAAAGGATGATAGAAAATAATAAATATTTAAAGGAGGCTGTTCTTTTCCGGTCTTTCTTGATGAGAAAACTCTGGAATAAAGAAAGCTTCTGTCTCAGCCACTCATCAGCCAAGAGCAAGGCAGAATATTAAAATGTGTGCCAAATGAATAATATAATGGATACCTTGAATGGTTTTCATTATGATAGACAGACTAGACAGATTTTAGTGACAGTATCACGGAAGGCTGAGAAAAGGAGCTTCATTCAGAAAAAGACATTCCAGGTCTCTCTGTATGGTAATTTAAATTTAACAACCCCTCTCAAGCATCTATTTCTGCGCCCTATTATTCCTACAACAGTTAGAAGGAAGAAGAAGAAGAAGAGGTAAATGAGGAAGAGGAAGCAGAAGAGACATTTTAAATTCTGGACTGTATTATGTATTATTAGTATTTACGTCAACTAAAGAATGTCGCTTGGCGGGACCCAGGGGAAGAGCCTTCTCTGTGGCGGCCCCGGCCCTCTGGAACCAACTCCCCCCAAAGATTAGAATTGCCCCCACCCTCCTTGCCTTTCGTAAGCTGCTTAAAACCCACCTCTGCCGTCAGGCATGGGGGAATTGAGACCCTCTTCCCCCTAGGCCTTTACAATTCTATGCATGGTATGTATGTATGTATGTATGTTTGGTTTTTTATATTAATGAGTTTTTAATTGTTTCTAACATCAGACTACTATTGTACACTGCTTTATTGTTGCTGTTAGCCGCCCCGAGTCTCCGGAGAGGGGCGGCATACAAATCCAATTAATAATAATAATAATAATAATAATAATAATAATTATTATTATTATTATTATCAATGGTTGAGCAACTGAATGTGTAACAGGGCTGGGTCCTACGAGAGGTCCTGCAAAGCGCGACAGTGACGGTCAATCCTGGCCGGGAGCCACCAGTGGGAAGAAGCTGAGAGCAGTTCGTCGGGGAAACTCTGGCAAGTGGGCGACGCGGGTGATGGGGGAACGTTGATGGTGATGGTGGTTGAGGGTGGAAGGCAGCCAGCACCACTCCCTAACTTAATTGCCCCCCTCCTTAATAAATCTTGTTAAAGAAGATTTGTTATGCCTCAGTAAATTTGGCTACCTGATAATATCTGCAGCGGGTTTCAACAGAGAGTGGTTCTTGATAACTTGGAACTGATACATATTTTCCCAGAATGGGACTTAATATTTTCTTTTTAAAAAAAATATAAATTTCTTTATTGAGTTTTCACATATAGTTCAAATCACACATTATTCTGTTTTACAGATTATAAACCATCTCTTTTAAAATTCTTATAATAAAATTTTACCTGTTACATTCCATTATATACATTATATTTCATACTTTTATATTCTAACATTTATTATATTCAATAACTGGTAAATAAAACTTTTTACAAGGTAGCTGTAGATTGTTTCCATTGTACTGTTGCTTCTTATTATATTGTTTCTATATTCTCTTTTGAACCCATTCATGCCATTTTTGCCATGTTCGTTTTGATTCCGTGATTTTGTTTCCCTTAATTGAGTTAGTGGGGACTTAATATTTTCTGGTTTGATTCAGCATGCCATAAAACATTGGTTCAAATCTGTTTCTTCGGTGCTTCTAGAGTAGTATTACACAACAAGGGCAAAACAGGTTCACAGAAGAAATTGCTACAGTAGTGATGGAAGGGAGAGCATTATATTTCCAACTGTCCTCAAATCATAGTATTTGAGATAGAGAGAAACCTTTCTATAGGGCTTTTTCTCATTGTCCAGTTTCTCATTCTAAAGAATTGTGTGGCATCACTTTTTGATGTGTGATTGCTAGCTGGTTTGTCCTACTGACTGATTTGTCTTATCAAAAGAGGAATGTCTCTCTATTCCACAGCACCAAGGAAAAACACCTTTATTCCCAACAAACATTTATTTTCTTTATCTGAAATTTGGAAGGGGCATCACTGGAGTGTTAATTTTCTTAGGCTGAAAACAATTCTTAAAAACCCGCAACCTTTTTTCTATCAGGGGAAATGGAGTTTTGCTTTCTCATATTTTGTTTCAGATAAAGAAAATGAGTTACATAGAAACATAGAAGTCTGACAGCAGAAAAAGACCTCATGGTCCATCTAGTCTGCCCTTATACTATTTTCTGTATTTTATCTTAGGATGGATATATGTTTATCCCAGGCATGTTTAAATTCAGTTACTGTGGATTTATCTACCACGTCTGCTGGAAGTTTGTTCCAAGGATCTACTACTCTTTCAGTAAAATAATATTTTCTCATGTTGCTTTTGATCTTTCCCCCAACTAACCTCAGATTGTGTCCCCTTGTTCTTGTGTTCACTTTCCTATTAAAAACACTTCCCTCCTGGACCTTATTTAACCCTTTAACATATTTAAATGTTTTGATCATATCCCCCCTTTTCCTTTCAATCCTGGGCCTAGAAAGCTTAGAACTAAGATGCCTTAAACATGATCTAAGTATTGCCTACAAGATTATATGTTGCAACGTCCTGCCTGTCGGCGACTACTTCAGCTTCAACCACAACAACACAAGAGCACACAACAGATTTAAACTTAATATTAACCGCTCCAAACTTGCCTGTAAAAATACGACTTCAGTAACCAAGTTGTTGAAGTCTGGAACTTATTACCAGACTCCATAGTATCATCCCCAAACCCCCAACACTTTTACCCTTAGATTATCCACGGTTGACCTATCCAGATTCCTAAGAGGTCAGTAAGGGGCGTGCATAAGTGCACCAGAATGCCTCCCGTCCCCTGTCCTATTGCTCTCCTATATCTCCTATATCTTTTCTTCTATTCCCATATCTCTTCTTCTATTCTTTCATTGATATATTTTATTCTTATATCTTCTCTTCTCTTCTTTCTTAGATATATTTTACTATGAGTATATCCTCTATAACCTTCATTATGTATTTTACTATGTGTATACCCACTAAAACTGTCATTGTATAATGGACAAAATCAATAAAATAAAATAAAATAAAATAAAATAAAATAAAATAAAATAAAATAAAATAATATAATATAATATAATATAATATAATATAATATAATATAATAAAATAAAATAAAATAAAATAAAATAAAATAAAATAATAAAATAAAATAAAATAAAATAATAAAATGAAATAAATAAAATAATAAAATAATAAAGATAGGTTGCCAAGTAAGTTTTTCGGTTTATATTTCCTAAGGCGCTTACAGCTGCAGACTATGACTGCATGGAAATGTTTGCGTATCGCATCACCAAGCCCTCTTTTAACATCATGTCCAAAGGCAAATAACGCTTATGTCTGGAAAATATAACTTGTGTGGGTGTGTGGTAGTGGGAGACATAGACAAATCCATCCAACAATCCTACTGTAACAGAGGGCTATCACTTTCAGGTTAACATGATCAGCAGCAGAATTTCTGCAAAAGAACAATATAACAACTTTGACATGCCCTCCCCCAAATGCCTTTGGCCACTCGGTTATTGTCCCGCTGCTGACAGACAATATCTTCACGCAACCCAGTCGCAGAAAGCATCAATCACTCGCACTGCGGTTTCAGATGCTCCCACTATCCTATGTCAGCCATTCATTATTTTGAAACAATTTAAGAGGAACTCTGAAACAGATTTCTGAACACAACTGCAACTTTTTGCAAGGCCGTCAAACTAAGGCCGTTATAGAAGAAAATACCCCACGTTATAACTGATTCCCAGGAGTGGCTGTTATATCAAATCTAATAAATTGTTATTAATTATTATATCAATCAATCAAAAGAAGCAGAAGGGGCCAGCTTTTTAGAAGGATGTGAGAAGTGATGGGCTGCTCCAGGTGTGGTCCAATCTATAGAGTGGTAGTACATTCTGGGATGCTTGTGCAGCTGCGTGCTCCCGGTGGGCACCCGGCCCCCCAGGTGAGAATTTATTTATTTATTTATTTATTCATTCATTCATTCATTCACTCACTCACTCACTCACTCACTCACTCACTTATTTATTTATTTATTTAATGGATACTAGAGGAAGATAAAGGTATGGAAGAAAAGATATATGAGGTATAAGAGAGACAATTGGACGGGGGACGGAAGGCACACCAGTGCACTTATGCACGCCCCTTACTGACCTCTTAGAAATCTGGAGAGGTCGATTGTGGATAGTCTAAGGGTAAAATGTTGGGGGTTAGGGGCTGACACTACAGAGTCCAGTAGTGAGTTACATGCTTTGACAACTTGATTGCTAAAGTCATATTTTTTTTACAGTCAAGTTTGGAGCGGTTAATATTAAGTTTGAATCTGTTGTGTGCTCTTGTTTTGTTGTGGTCGAAGTTGAAGTAGTCGTTGACAGGTAGGACATTGCAGCATATGATCTTGTGGGTAATACTTAAATCATGTTTAAGGCGTTGTAGTTCTAAGCTTTCCAGACCCAGGATAGTAAGTCTAGCAATCCTTCCGTAAGTAGTAAGAAAAAAAAGTTCCAGGAACTGCAGCCTCTTTAAGTCCTCTTTTCTCGTTCTTTAAGATCTTAGATTTTTAATATTAGTATGTCATTCTTCATTCTACTCTCATCCCCTAGAATTCTCTTCAGGGATGAAAATCAACTATAAAAGGTGGTATTTGTAGCCTTTAATTCTGTTCTTGCAAATTTAGCATTTTTCGCGTTTTTTATTTAACAAAAATAGTTCCGGCTGCTAGTTCCCTTTTGCCCAAGGATATGGGTTTTTCTTTACTTTTCTTCTTTGCCTTCTAATTTGGAATTAAATTAAATACTTTTAAAAGTTGTGGAATCTAGAAAATTAATTTTGTAACTTACTTTCTTCTTTCCTTCTTTTTTTCCTCCTTTTCTGCTCTGCTATATTGAAAAATGACTTCTTCTGATCGTCTTCTCTTCCGCTGGTGTGGTTGTGCTGCTATGGCCATGTCTTTGGGGAACCGAGACACGGTTTTTCCTTCCCCAAAGCTGCGGGGCAATCCCTTCCCTCCGGAGCGTTGCTGTCACTGGTCTATAGGCATCTTTTTAAAAAAAATAAATAATTTTTGTTAATTTTTAACAAGTTTAATATACACACAACATAAAACAGTGCATAGTGAAATGTGCCCAACACCCAGACACACACACATTCCCCACCACCAAATTGGGGGTGTTTCTTATATAATCCACTTGACCCAAGAGAAATATATCTATTTACATATTATAGAGTGATTCCAATTTATTTCTTGTAGCTTGGTATCGGATTCTGCTCATCATATATCGTCTTACCTTGTCCCACCGTCCCATCAGTTGTCCCAATTCAGTTTCATTATCCGGATTTATCCTTTTATCCATAATTTCAAATTGAATATGGTCCACCATGTACCTATACCAATTTTGCATTGTCCATTTTGTCGCATCCTTCCAACCCAAAACTATTAGTGCCTGAGCGCTTTCTATTGCTGCTTGTTTTATTTCTCTAAATTCTCCCATCGCATTGCTTTTAACTAGTACTGCCATTTCCTTAGTGATTGTCCATTGTATATTTAGCATTCTATTGTATATTTAGCATTCTATTTTATATTTAGCATTATGCATTCCCAAAACATATGCATAAACACTCCATTATTATTATTATTATTATTATTATTATTATTATTATTATTAATTAGATTTGTATGCCGCCCCTTTCCATGGACTCGGTGCGGCTCACAACACAATAAAACAATTCATGACAAATCTAATAATATACAATTTAAAATTTAAAATAGTTAAAAAACCCCCCATTTTTAAGCAGACATACCTACAAACATACCATACATAAATTATATAGGCCCGGGGGAGATATCTCAATTCCCCCATGCCTGATGACAAAGGTGGGTTTTGAGGAGTTTACGAAAGGCAAGGAGGGTGGGGCAGTTCTAATCTCTGGGGGTAGCTGGTTCCAGAGAGTTGGGGCCGCCATAGAGAAGGCTCTTCCCCTGGGGCCCACCAACCGACATTGTTTAGTTGACGGGACCCGGAGAAGACCGACTCTGTGGGACCTAATCGGTCGCTGGTATTCATGCAACAGAAGGCGGTCTCGGAGATATTCTGGTCAGATGCCATGAAGGGCTTTATAGGTCATAACCAACACTTTGAATTGTGACTGGAAATTGATCGGCAACCAATGCAGACTGGGGAGTGTTGGTGTAACATGGGCATACCTGGGAAAGCCCATGATTGCTCTCGCAGCTGCATTCTGCATGATCTGAAGTTTCCGAACACTTTTCAAAGGTAGCCCCATGTAGAGAGCGTTACAGTAGTCCAACCTTGAGGTGATGAGGGCGTGAGTGACTGTGGTCTATAGGCATCAATGAGCTCTTTATTTTCCTTCATAAATTATGCCCTGATACAAACTCTACGTTTTTCCCCCCTTAATAAACATGCTAAGGCTGTAAAGCTTCAGCAAGAAAGAATCTCTCCAGGAAACCCCTTGACCTTCTTTTCATGGAAAATGAAGGAGTCAGAAGGCAACTGATCTTCATGGTGTTAAAGCCTCTAACTAAAATATTGATGATTACAACCTTTGTCTACAGCTCGAGCCTCTGTGGGAACAGTTGCGCATAATAATGCACTAGTTTGTTGTCATTGGCTTTTAATCTTCAAAACACAATCCTACTTTTCTAAACATCAAGCTGAGAACTTGAAGAATTATTGCTACTTCACTCTCTGAGATGGCCCAGGATGTCAGGAACAGAAACCTTCGCCCCAAGAAGGCGTAAAATAGACAACAGCTCTTATAATCAGTGTAAGTGGCAAGGTAGTTGTTGTGAGTGGTTAAATTCTCTTCCTTTGTTATCCCTGGGACAGCAGCTATCATAAAAATGTTTCATAATGCATAAGCACCATAAGAAACAATATGATCATATGAACACTGATATAAAAATAATACACTGCTCAAAAAAAATAAAGGGAACACTCAAATAACGCATCCTAGATCTGAATGAATGAAATATTGGATACTTTGTTCTGTACAAAGTTGAATGTGCACAACAGCGTGTGAAATTGATTGTCAATCAGTGTTGTTTCCTAAGTGGACAGTTTGGTTTCACAGTAGTTTGATTTACCTGGAGTTATATTGTGTTGTTGAAGTGTTTCCTTTATTTTTTTTTTGAGCAGCGTATATACACATGTATGCATAAAGAACATTCAACATAAATGTCAACCGACCTGTTGACCCTTATCCTCTACAGCCTGTCAATAATTATTAAATATATCCTAGATATATTTGTAATTTTTGTTTACATTGATATAGTTCATATCTTATTGAGAGAGGAAGGGAAATAGAAACAAGAAAGAAAGAAAGAAAGAAAGAAAGGAAGAAATTATTTATTATGTATTTATTTATATTTTACACTGTCCTTTACACCTAGAGTGATTTTACTGCCTTCCTTTTGCATAGGGCTACCACATATTTGCATTATGTGTCCGGGCCGCCACAGAGAAGGCTCTCAGTCAGTGAAGGGCTACCAAAATTTTTACTACCACACTGTGGGCAAGAGCACACACCAGATTCAAACTTAAATACGAACCGCTCCAAACTTGACTGTAAAAAATATGATTTCAACAATCGAGTTATCGAAGCATGGAACTCATTACCGGACTCAATTGTATCAACCCCTAACCCCCAACATTTCTCCCTTAGACTCTCCACGATTGACCTCTCCAGGTTCCTAAGAGGCCAGTAAGGGGCGTACATAAGTGCACTGGTGTGCCTTTCGTCCCCTGTCCAATTGTCTTTCCTTTCTCTCACTTATCATATATATTTTCTTTCTTTCATATATCCTCTCCTCTAAGTTCACTTTTACCCTTATATATATTACTATACGTCTATTTTTCTTCCTATGTATTTGTGTATTGCACAAATGAATAATTAAAAAAAAATGGCTTATACATTTTCGTTCAACATCTTTCAGTGCAAATTGGGTGCTCAGGGGTGGAGCTCCTCACTGTGTTTCTCCCCCATCCCTTTTCCCCTATGTATGCATTAAACCTCATGAAAACCCCCACGAGATATCCTCTCTTATGAGTGTTGACGCAAGTTCCAATGAATTCAATCAATGAAGATTCCCAAGACACCAAAAAAATTGTGTTATTGTGTACGTCAATCTATGACACTGATTTTAATGAACTTTGGGCATTTTTACTCATCTGGATGGTGAGGGCTGTTACCTTGCCAACAAATCTCTGTGGTTCTGGAGCAAGATAATGATTTCATGTCTATTTATCATGGTCAAAAGAAATGGAAAGCCTGAATGTAATAGCGCAAGAGAAAACATATTGCTTCAAAATATAATCAGGATAAATGATTGCTAGTTTTAAAAGAAAGCAAAAAAGGCACATTCTGTTCCTCCTGACCTTGAAACTTTCTGCAAGTTCTCGATAAGGGATGAATATTCTTGTGACATAGTGCAAGATATACTGTAGTTCCCATTCCTTTTGCTATCTTTGTATATTTCAATGTATGCTGAATAAAACAAAACGTTCCCCATAGTCTTCATAGTCCACTTTCTGAGTTGAACCAAAGATGCTTTTTTCAAGAGGCAACTGGACTTTCAGGTTTTTCTTTGAAGACAATTCACTTCGCATCCAAGGAGCTTCTCCAGCTTCATGAAGAAGCTTTTTGGATGAGAAGAAAAACTAGACTTTCCCTAGACTTTCTGAGTTGAACCATCAGAGGTGGTGTTAAATCCTTACTGGAATGAAGGACTGCAATCAATGGGTAAGAACGATTCTTTATTGAAGAAGAGGTAATGGTTTACAGAACAGAACAAGACAAACATGGCCGTGCCTGGCAGCTATATATATGCCGGGCTGTCAGGCTGAGCCAACCAATCACCTTGCAGTATTTTCCCGCCCAAGGAATGTGGGGCGGGTACAAGGCCTAACTGTCCTCTGGACACAACAGGTGAATTGCTATTATTCTTTATTTAGGAAGCACAGCGAAGTAACAAGAAACACGAACCAAATAGCAAGCAGGAACAAGAACGCCTCAGAACTGACTGACAGCTCTTTTATATGAGCTGTCAGGACGAGCAACCAATCCGGTCTCAGGAAACTCCCACTTCCTGAGCCGGCCAATAGGAACCCTTCTGGCTGTTACTATGGATGCAACAGTCTTGCATGTGTGTGCGTGTTATGCGTGCTTGTGTGCATGTCCTGCAGTATGTTTTTGCTTCCATGCATACGCAGGAAGCAAAAACGTACCAAAATCTTCTGAGGGGATATGTGTGTGTGTGTGTGGTTGCAAGATTTTGGCATTTTTTTTGCTTTTGCGCATATGCGGAAGGAAAAAAAATCACCAAAAGCACACGTGCGTGAGTGTCTCCTCAGGAGATTTTGCTTCAGCGCATGCACACAAAGCACAATTCAAAGTGTTGGTTATGACCCATATAGCCCTTCATGGCACCGGACCAGATTACCTCAGGGACCGCCTTCTGCTGCACGAATCCCAGCGACCAGTTAGGTCCCACAGAGTGGGTCTTCTCCGGGTCCTGTCAACCAAACAATGTTGCTTGGCGGGACCCAGGAGAAGAGCCTTCTCTGTGGCGGCCCTGGCCCTCTGGAACCAACTCCCCCCAGAGATTAGAATTGCCCCCACCCTCCTTGCCTTTCGTAAGCTGCTTAAAACCCACCTGTGCCGCCAGGCATGGGGGAACTGAGATACACTTTCCCCCTAGGCCTTTACAATTTTATGCATGGTATGTCTTTATGTATGATTGGTTTTTATATAATGGATTTTTAACTGTTTTTAGTATTGGATTATTGTCATATACTGTTTTATTACTGTTGTTTGCCGCCCCGAGTCTGCGGAGAGGGGCGGCATACAAATCCAATAAACAAACAAACAAACAAACAAATAAATAAATAAAATATGAAACACTGAAGGAAAAAAATATGGTGGCGCCCATAGGACTGGCAAAGCTATAAGAAACAAATTGGAATCCCTTTATAATATGTAAATAGATACTTTGCTCTTGGGTTAAAATGGTTTATACAAGAAACACAAACATGGGGTATGAATGTTTGTCTGGTGGTGGGCAAAATTCACAAAGCACTTGTTTTATGTTGTGTGTGTGTTTATATTATAAAAAAATCAATAAAAATATATTTTTTTAAAAAAGCAAAGGAGGGGTCGTGCATAAATTGCACAAACTGGCGGCCGCTACCAGTGCTCAGTCACCTACCACACTGGTAGCAACTCATCCCTGCTCCTCATCCATCAAGATCTGGGGAGAGAAACCCTTGTAGGAGGTCCCACCAGCAAGCACTTAGGGTCAAGCCTTCTCTGTAATAAGGGTCAAGTCTTCTCTGCCCCTTCAGAACTGTTTACCTCCAGATGGTAGGACTCCCTCCTCTCTAGTATTCCTAGAAGAGCCTCTACTGAAATGCATGTTGAGATCATTGAACTTTAGCCATCGTTTATCTATCTATCTATCTATCTATCTATCTATCTATCTATCTATCTATCTATCTATCTATCTATCTATCTATCTATCTATTTCTCTCTCTCTCTCTCTCTCTCCCTATCTACCTACCTACCTACCTACCTATCTATCTACTTACTTTTTGATTTGATTTGATTTGTATGCCGCCCCTCTCCGGAGACTCGGAGCGGCTCACAACAGGAATATAAAATACAAATCCAATGATTAAAAACAAAACAAAATATTTTATGTTTGGTACGTATGTGTTGTTTGGTTTTTAAATATGATAGGGTTTTATATGCTTCTTTTTTAATATTAGATTTGTTATTGTCGTGAGCCGCCCCGAGTCTTCGGAGAAGGGCGGCATACAAATCTAATAAATTATTATTATCATTACCATTACCATTACCATTACCATTACCATTACCATTACCATCATCATCATCATCATCATCATCACCATCATCATCATCATCATCATCATCATCATCATCATCATCATTATTATATACCCTTAGTTAAAAACACTCATACAATCCAAACAAACCATACATAAAAACAAAGCGGCCGAGGGGAATCAATTTCCCCATGCCCGGCGACAAAGGTGGGTTTTTAGGAGTTTGCGAAAGGACGGGAGGGTAATGCATTTACTATTTACTATTACTTACTGCATTGTGAGTTACTCTTGAGTCTTGAGTCTCTGGAAATGGAGCAACAAATACAACCAATGAATCAACGAATGAATGAATCCAACCGTGTGAAAAACTAACATTTCCCTTATAAAATGTTCATGTAGCTTCCTTAACTTATCTAAAATCTTAAGTCGAAAACCACTGAAGTATAAATCACCAGTGTGCTGCAGCTGCCAAAAAAATTCCAGTGCAGTCCTAGGATGCATCAACAAAGAGATGGTATCAAAATCATGTGAAGTGATAGTACTGCTTTATTCCGCACTTGTAAGACCACACTTAGAATACTGATGATGCTGAGAAAGACTGCAGAGAAGAGCAACACCGATGGTATATCTAGATTTTTTTGCCTCTTCTTAAGAAACATTTTCTACTTAAGAATCCGAGCCCAGAAAAATTTTCCAGGAAATTTGAGACCGGCACGAAGGCCCAACCAGTTTCCTGCCATTCCCCCTTTAATCCTGGCCATCTTGGGCTTTTCTGGGCTGCCAAAGTAGCCTTTCAGTGGCGCTTAAGGAGGCTTTGGCAGTCCAGAGTGAACAAAGCATTTTCCTTTCTCTGGGTGTTTGGAGAGGGAATAAACCTCATAGAAAAGAAACACTCCCTTCACTCTGGGCAGCAATTGTCTTCCTCCTCCTCTTCTTCCTCCTCCTCCTACCCAAATTCTGAGCTTTTATTTCTTTCCTAATGGGTTTGAATGTATTATTTGCTTTTACATTGATTCCTATGGGAAAAATTGCTTCTACTTACAAACTTTTCTACTTAAGAACGTGGTCACGGAACGAATTAAGTTCTTAAGTAGAGGTAGATTGTCCACCTGAAGTAATGATTCTTTAACTGCGGTTAACCCTATATAATTTAGTAGGCTCAGTTTTTCCAGCTACATTAACCTGATTTGTTAAGCTTGTTATGTCATCATAATCAATATGTTCTACTCAACTAGGGCCTGAACAATGATGGTGGGAAGAAGCTTTTTGAATGACCAAACATTATGCATAAAACAGCATTGGGAGGTTTCAGTGGAATATGGGAGCACTAGGGGAGTATAGGGTAGTTAAAAAGGACAATTTACGTAAAGCAATTACTTGCTTTAACTGGATTTTGGACTTTGGAAGCAGAAGAACGAAACAAAGTCCCATCAATCACTTTGACTTATTAATAAAAGGAAGACCAAACAATGATCTGTAGTATATTTATTACACCCTTGAAAGATGGATTATTATTATTCTCTTTTCCTACATAGGAGTCAGAGACAGAGATAATAGCTCACCCAAGGTCACCTACAAAAACCATTTTAAGAAAAAAGTAGCACTTTCTTCCCTGAACACACATAGCCTTACATAACATGCACATAAGAATCATAGCGCGATAGTCAATATGTCTACATGGTTAATGAACCCATTGCAAAAGCAGGCTACCAAGTTTCAATAAATAGACTTTTAAAAGATCTTGTGTGTTGTGGTTAGCTCTAGCCCAGTTCCTGCCCCAAGGACTGTGGATGTGGGGGAGACATCCACATGCTGCAGGCCTGTTTTGCCCCCGGTGGAATCTGCTGATGAAGGCTCCTCTGACCAAGAAGACATGAGTGACAGGGAGGAGGAGAGTATGGCAGACAGCTCAGAAGGAGATCAATTATCTAGCTCCTCCTTGGATTCAGAACAAGAGTTAATGATACAGCCACGCATGTGGAGGGCGATGTATAGGCAACAACAACTGAGAGATTATTATCAAAGAAAATGAGGCCACCTGTGGTTGGGTGGGCCTGTGGTGATTAGTGAGGCTGCTATAAATAGCAGCCTGTGGGTTTGGCCATTGTGGAAGATTATCTGATCATTGTGTTTCGTGACTGCTTTACTGACTTTGACCTTTTGTGTGCTGATTTTTCCCTGCTTTGAAACTAAACCAGGGCAAAGTGTGTTTCACTTTGTGAAAGAAGAAGGACTGTGAATTGCCTCACAGCTGCAAGCTATGTATCACAGAACTGATAAGGGACTTGTACAAATTACTAATTTGTTTGGAGACAAGTGCTCTTTGCTATACAAAAAGAGTGCTCTGTTTATTTGCATTTTCGGTATAAAGAACATTGTTTTGAATTTTCAAACATGTGTGTGTCTGAAATTGTATCTGTGCATTTTTGGGAGGATTCTACCAGAGAGCCCGACAGAACATTGTGTAGTGTAGTCTCATTAAAATGAGTGGTGCTGTGTCAAGCATATTTTAATCAGGACAAAATTGACCGGCATTTCTAAGGTTTATGAAACTATTCAAGATATATTTTCTGGAGAGGCACGGATGAAAACATATTTGCCTGAGTAGCAAAAAGTAATGGGAAGCAAGTTATATCAAATCAACTGATTGTCAATGGAAGACTACTTTGAATATTAATAGTTCTCTTTTTGTGCATCTACAATTTCTACTAATTGCTATGCAAGCCCCATGCACAGTTATGTTTTGATTACCCATCTAGTTAGAATGCCATTTCATTTTCACTCGTATATATACGGGAGGCATTTGAAGAGAATCTGAGAACTGTCTTTAATTCCCATTAAGCTTACAATCAGCTGAGAAGATTGAAATGCTTCTGCAAAGAAAAAGGTTGATTTCTTTTTCCCAAGAGATCACTGGAGGAGTATGATGTTTTGTAATATTTGAGGGAAGATATAGGTTGGGCACAGATGCACTGTTTAAACCAGTGTTTTTCAACCAGTGTGCCGCGGCACACTAGTGTGCCGCAAGACATGGTCAGGTGTGCCGCGAAGCTCAGAGAGAGAAAGAAAGGAAGAGAGAGAGAAAGAAAGCAAGAGAGAGAGAAAGAGAACAAGAAAAATAAAGCAACAGAGAAAGAGAGAGAAAGAGAAAGAAAGCAAGAGAGAGAAAGAGAGGGAGGGAAGGAGAGAGAGAGAAAGACATAGAGGGAGGTAGGGAGGGAGAGAGAAAGAGAGCAAAAAAGAGAGGAAGGAAGAGAAAGAAAGAGGGATGGAGAGAGAGAGAGAGAAAGAGGAAGGGAAAGAAAGAGGGAGGGAGAGAGAAATAGAGCAAAAGGGAGGAAGAGAGAGAGATAGATAATTTTTTTGTCCAAACTTTTTTAGCCGCCCCCTCCCACCCCACTCAATGTGCCCCAGGGTTTCGTAAATGTAAAAAATGTGCCGCGGCTCAAAAAAGGTTGAAAATCACTGGTTTAAACAATAATATATTTATTTATTTTATTTATTTATTCATTTGTCCAATACACAATACATATGGAAGAGAATAGACATGAAGTAATATATATAAAGATAATATGCAAAAATAGAGGAGAAGATATATGAAAGGAAGAAAATATATATGATATATGAGATAAAGGAAAGACAATTGGACAGGGGACGAAAGGCACACTAGTGCACTTATGTACGCCCCTTAATATAGATATGACATCATAACTGTTCTGTCAGGCTCTCTGAAAGGCTCCTCCCGAAAATTCACAGGTACAAATTTCAGACACACACATGTTTGAAAATTCAAAACAATGTTCTTTATAATGAAAATTCACTTAAACTAAACTCTCTTTTGGTATAGCAAAGAGCACTCATCTCCAAACAAACTGGTAATTGGTACAAGTCCCTTATCAGTTCTGTGATACTTAGTTTGCAGCTGTGAGGCAATTCATAGTCCTTCTTCTTTCACAAAGTGAAACACACTTTGCTCTGGTTTAGTTTCAAAGCAGGGAAAAATCAGCACACAAAAGGTCAAACGCAGCAAAGCAGGCACGAAACACAACAATCAGATAATCCTCCTCAATGACCAAACCCACAGGCTGCTATTTATAGCAGCCTCACTAATTATCACAGCCCCACCCAACCATAGGTGGCCTCATTTTCTTTGATAATAATCTCTCAGTTGTTGTTGCCTATGCATCGCTCTCCGCATGCGTGGCTGTATCATTAACTCTTGTTCTGAATCCAAGGGGGAGCTAAATAATTGGTCGCGTTGATGGATGATCTCTGGCGGGTGCGGGACAGGGGCTTGTCCTCTGTCCTGGTGCTTCTTGACCTCTCAGCGGCTTTCGATACCATCGACCATGGTATCCTTCTGCGCCGGCTGGAGGGGTTGGGAATGGGAGGCACTGTTCTTCAGTGGTTCTCCTCCTACCGCAGTCGGTGTTAGATCTATCCTAGTCTCCCTTAATTTTCAAATTCAGCAAAAAAAAAATTATATATATAATTTATTCGATTTTTATGCTGCCCTTCTCCTTAGACTCAGGGCGGCTTACAACATGTTAGCAATAGCACTTTTTAACAGAGCCAGCATATTGCCCCCACAATCCAGGTCCTCATTTTACCCACCTCGGAAGGATGGAAGGCTGAGTCAATCTTGAGCCGGTGATGAGATTTGAACCGCTGACCTTCAGATCTACAGTCAGCTTCAGTGGCCTGCAGTACAGCACTCTACCTGCTGCGCCACCCCGGCTCTTTAGACAAAACACTATATGGGCAATAATATACATGGCACAGTGAATTACAACAAAGCTGTATATTTTATCTTGGTCATAGTATTGGATTAAACTTTGGGAATAATATCTTCATAATATACTTTAATAAATGTTAAATAGTGGGTTTTCTTGTTTTATACCTGTCTTATGTTTTCAGAGATAATCTGGGTTTTTAAACTGTGGTATTTCATCCAACAGTGACGGAAGAATTTCATCTCCAAGGAGATATATTTCAGAGTAACAAAACACAAGTTGTATCAGATACATGTACACCCCTCGACAAATATTTCCAGATTAAACAAATCTGTTCTACTTGGACAGACAAAATTAGACGCACATACCAGGCTCATAAAATATGTTGCCTATAAACAATGTTTGTTTTTATCCATGTGGACGCAGTTCTCACTTCTGTTCAGTTGATAGTTATGGAATAAAGCATAGAGTATGATGTATTTTATAGCTGAAAATAGCTTACCTGTTGTCACATTAAAGTCCTGGATTTAAGGCCTCCTTCTACTCCCCCTCATCTTGCAAGACTTGATACCAATCTTTTCCAAACTTGTTTTCTCCACGTAGGTTGGATTATGCAGCATCAGTTGGAAAAAATTATACTCTCAGTGTCCAATTTCAGATGAAATACTTACAATTCATGTTTATTGTCCACAGGTGATTGCTTCCACAATAACAGTAGTTAAATTAATAAGGAATATTGTCATTATGGTTCAACTGAAACATCTGGCCTTAATCAACTAGGAATGGGAAAACCTTCATGAAGTATATGTATTTGTATTTATTAGATTTGTATGCCGCCCCTCTCCGAAGACTCGGGGCGGCTAACAACAATAAAAAAGACAATGTGAACAAATCTAATATTAAAAATAATCTAAAAAACCCCAATTTAAAGAACCAATCATACATACAAGCATACCATGTATAAATTCTATAAGCTTAGGGGGAAGGGAAAATTTCAATTCCCCCATGCCTGACGACAGAGGTGGGTTTTAAGGAGCTTGAGAAAGGCAAGGAGGGTGGGGGCAACTCTGACATCTGGGGGGAGCTGGTTCCAGAGGGTCGGGGCCGCCACAGAGAAGGCTCTTCACCTGGGTCCCGCCAAACAACATTGTTTAGTCGACGGGACCCAGAGAAGGCCAACTCTGTGGGACCTTACTGGTCACTGGGATTCGTGCAGCAGAAGGCGGTCCTGGAGATATTCTGGTCCGATGCCATGAAGGGCTTTATAGGTCATAACCAACACTTTGAATTGTGACCGGAAATTGATCGGCAACCAATGAAGACTGCGGAGTGTTGGTGTAACATGGGCATACCTTGGAAAGCCCACGATTGCTCTCGCAGCTGCATTCTGTACGATCTGAAGTTTCCGAAGTCATGACTTTTGTTCTGATTTGCTAGAACAGCAATAACTGTGGAGCCCAAGTTTAGATATAATGGAATGCTTTCATTAATTTTCGTTATTTTTGCTGCTGCTGATGGTGGAATAGAAATAGAAACATTTGCAATATGCCTGCTAAAGAAATATATGGATCCTGAGCAGTGGTGGGCTGCTAGCCGTTACGTCTAATTGGGCTCGTCTCCGTGGCTCCTCTGGAGATACTGTGGCTTCGAGCGGAATTATGCTTCTGCACCTCTGCAGGTAGCAAATTCGCACACGGAGATGCAGGTGTGCTCATGTTCCGGTGAGGTTTTTTTGCTTCCGCACCTGCTTCTCTGTGCGTGAGTTTGCTACCTGCATGGGCGCAGAAGCATAATTCTGCCCAAACTCGTGGTACCTCGAGAGCCATGGAGATGAGCCCAATTAGACATACTGGTTAGCAGCCCACCACTGATCCTGAGGAATTTGATGGTGAAAAACCAGAGGGTCAACAAAAATTAGCATCCTAGCACGAATCCCAGCAACCGATTAGGTCCCACAGAGTTGGCCTTCTCTGGGTCCCGTCGACTAAACAATGTCGTTTGGTGGATCCCAGGGGAAGAGCCTTCCCTATGGCAGCCCCGACCCTCTGGAACCAGCTCGTCGCATAGACACTCAAAATATTACATGGGGAAAAACCCGAACTCAGAGCAATCTACAATATATATATTGCAGATTCAAGTCCCAGTGGGTATGGCTAGCTGATGAGGCCAAAATAAGGCCGAAATAGATCTATCCTAGTCTCCCTTAATTTTCAAATTCAGCAAAAAAACATGTGACACATACAGATAGAATTGTCGGCTATCAATAAAATTAACTGCCTTGGAAATGGCCCTGGGTTGGGCCGAGAGGCAAATAAGGAGCTGTGATGTTCCTTCAATACACCAGGGTGATTCGACACAAAAATATGTAATCCTTCCCTAGTGCAGATCTGAAGGGATTGGATACTGTAGCCTAGAGGATAATTCTCTGCCTTACAAGGCAAAGGTTGCAGGTTCAAGTCCCAGTGGGTATGGCTAGCTGATGAGGCCAAAATAAGGTCGAAATAGATCTATCCTAGTCTCCCTTAATTTTCAAATTCAGCAAAAAAACATGTGACATATATATATGTCACATGTTTTTTTATATGTATTTTCGTAGATTTTGACGGGTACAGGTATGACAGTCTTGGCATATTTGGGTTTCTTTCCGTGTAGGATTTGGAAATTTCTGGTGACGTTTCGACGAGGTCCCACTCGTCATCTTCAGGCTGGTGCTTCTGTCCTTGTCCTACACGGGAAGAAACCCGAATATGCCAAGACCGTCATATATATGTCACATGTTTTTTTGCTGAATTTGAAAATTAAGGGAGACTAGGATAGATCTATTTCGGCCTTATTTTGGTCTCATCAGCTAGCCATACCCATTGGGACTTGATATATATATATAGAGAGAGAGAAAGAGAGAGAGAGAGAGAGAGAGAGAGAGAGAGAGAGAGAGAGAGATATTTATTAATACCCTAGATTACTTCATGCCATTTGATGTAGAGGCCAAGCATCAGAAAAAACTAAGCCTGCAATCTGTTCTGCATATGCTCTGGTAGTGCATCAGAAAGGTTTTGGGTCTCTCTTGCAAATATCAGCCAGCCTTCTGATAATAGTCCAGGAATCGTAAATGCTTGGACCAGTTTGAGATCAGGTTGCAGACAGATTCTTCCAGATTGTCCCAGAAAAAAAAATGATGTGGTTGACATCAATTTGATGGCACATGTTCAACCCTAGTAAACATTGTTAAACAAGAATCACAAGAATGCAAAATAAAGCCCTTGTCTTTATTATTTCATGGAATTAAACAAGTATAAGTGGAAAAAGAAAAAAATATTTATTATGGATCTTTACAAGCTAGGATCTATGTACATCATATCAATAAAAAAGCACAAGTCCTCTGTTGTGATTCAGCCTGAGGCTGCTCAGGGACCAGCTGTGTCTCTGCTGGCTCCATGCCCGGAGGAGGATGACAGTGCAGAGGAGGGGGCTGAACAGTCGGACGGGGGAGAGGAGAGGCAGGAATGGGTTGAAGGAGAACAGCATGAGAGCCCCGGGGGGGGGGGCTCTCCCCAGCCAGTAGCTTGGAGTCATTAGGTGATGACGCACAAGCTGTCATTGACATGAGACAGAGACGTTCAGAGCAACGAAAGGAGCAGTTAAAGAAATATTATCATCATTGAATTAGAAACAGCTGGGTTTGGGTGTGGTCCTCATCAGCAGGGTTTAAAAGGCAGGCAAGGCCTTGAAGCCATGTGGAGTGTTAGCAATTGGAGTTGCGGTGACCTGTTTTGATTCTCAGCGTCTCTGATCTTGGCTTGTGGCCTTGCAGTCTGGAAGACTCGTGGGAGGCGTCTGTTTGCTATCTACCGCTTTGTCTTGGCAGCAAGAATCTGGTATTGCTTCATGGACTATTCCCTTCGTGTATATATTTGAAGTTCCAGCGTTTTTCCTGTTTGTAAGGACATTTTTTGTTACCTGTGTTTTCCTTGAATTATATAAACTGCCTTTGCCTTTTACCAGTGTGTCTGGCTTCTCTTTTTGGGTTGGTATTGGCTTCTGGAGTGACCCAGACAGAACATCCTCCATTTTAATTTTCCATTTACAAGTTTGTGTTTTCCACAACACACAACGCACCATCCATAATCCATTCTCGCTGAAGTATTAAGGTGACGCTCCACCAGCTTTTCCTAAAAGAGATGTAAAATCAATGCCTGTCATAATTCAGAGGCATATACAGGAAGATTAATAGGTGTGCATGAAATGATGAAAGCGGTATTGTGTTGTCTTGCAAGGTACGATGACTGTTCCTATTTTGTACACACATCATGATGTTGTATGCACATGGGAAAGTGATAGACTTGCCTCATGTTAGGAAAAGTTTGCATAATACAGGGTTATTCAAAAATAATGAATCGATTTCATGACTCACTGCTTCAGTTCTGAAGCATCGTCATGTAATGAGTCAGTGACCATTTGAAAGAGGAGTTATCTAAGATTTGAATGGCTGCCACAGGGTGATGTGGTCACATTGTTATTTAGTTATTTAGTTATTTAGTTATTTAGTTATTTAGTTATTTGGTTATTTGGTTATTTGGTTATTTGGTTATTTGGTTATTTAGTTATTTAGTTATTTAGTTATTTAGTTATTTAGTTATTTAGTTATTTAGTTATTTAGTTATTTAGTTATTTAGTTATTTAGTTATTTAGTTATTTAGTTATTTAGTTATTTAGTTATTTAGTTATTTAGTTATTTAGTTATTTAGTTATTTAGTTATCAAACAATTATAGGGTGATAATTTGTACATATAAAACATTAGATAAGTAATGATAAAAAGTAGACAATAGGACAGGGACGGTAGGCACAATGGTGTAAGGCACGCCCCTTACAGACCTCTTAGAAAGGAGGAGAGATCAATTATAGATAGTCTAAGGTTAAAGGTTTTGGGGTTAGGAGTAGAAACCACAGAATCAGGTAGTGCATTCCAGGCGTTGATTACTCTGTTGCTGAAGTCGTATTTTTTGCAGTCACGTTTGGAGGGGTTGACATTTAGTTTAAATCGACTTCGTGCTCATGTGTTGTTGCGGTTGAAGGTGAAGTAGTCATTAACAGGTAGGACATTTTGGTATATGATTTTATGAACTATAATTAAGTCGGAACAGAGACGACGGAGTTGTAAGTTGTCTAAACCAAGAATTTCAAGTCTGACGGAGTAAAGGTATTTTGTTGTGAGAAGAGGAATGAAGGACTCTTCTTGTGAAATATTTCTGGACTCTCTCAATTGTGTTGATGTCAGATATGCAATGTGGGTTCCATGCAGGTGAGCTGTATTCTAGGATTGGTCTGACAAATGTTTTGTAAGCTCTTGTTAGCAGTTCAAAATTACCAGAGAAGAAGCTGCGAAGGATTAGGTTAACAATTCTTAAAGCCTTTTTGGCAATGTTGTTGCAGTGGGCTTTAGGACTTAGATCATTGGATATGAGTACTCCAAGGTCTTTGACAGATTGAGGATTATCAATAAGTTCAATTCCTCAAAGTTTATATTTAGTATTCTGATGATTCTTTTTACCAATGTGTAAGACAGAGCATTTAGTGGTGGAGATTTGAAGTTGCCATGCTTTAGACCGTTCTGCTACGTGGTCAAGGTCTTTTTGAAGGGTAGCAGATTGTCGGTGGTATTAAATAGTTTGACATCATCTGCAAAGAGAACGCAATTGCTAGTGATGTAATCACAAAGATCGTTTATGTATAGTATGAATAGTGTGGGTCTTAAAACACTACCTTGCGTTGTTCTTCTGGCAACATTCAGTTATTTGTTTATAATCAACTCAATGGATTATGATATGCTGATGGATGCCTTGGAGGAATTCTCTTATCGCATTGATGTTGCCCACGCTGCAGGTGGTGGCCACATTGTACACTTGTAAGATAGGAAATAAAAGTTGAAAATACCAAGATGGTTTTCTGGCATGGAAGCCACAATACACTGAAATACAATAGAATTAAACAAAATGGTTAATTCTGAACAGATAGTAGAAACGGGGAAATTAAAAAGAAGACAACAATTAGAGAATCAAGGAATTACTATTGATTTGTGGCCATATGCTCAGATTCAATCTAGACAGTGAAGGGCTACCAAATTTTTACTACCGTGGGCATGGCTTATGCAGGACGCCCTGCATTTTCTTTCAACATCTTTCAGTGCAAATTGGGTGCTCTGGGGTGGAGCTCCATTTTTGCTACCCCACTGCATCCCACCCCCTGGTCTGGGCAGCAGCCCACCCCTGAATCTAGATTACAAAAAGATAGGAAGAATTTTGGAATTCAAAAACAACTTACAGTGTTGGATAGAATTCTGCTAGAGGAAGAAAAAAACTTAATTTTATAAATTATATAAATTTTATTTGAATATAGGATGGAGGAAGAGATAGTCAAGGGAAACATGATTAGCTGAGCGAGGAACATAGGACATAATATTTATTTATTTATTTATTTATTTATTTATTTATTTATTTATTTATTTATTTATTTATTTATTTATTTATTTATTTATTTATTTATTTATTTATTTATTTATTTATTTATTTATTTATTTATTTATTTTTGATTTGATTTGATTTGATTTGTATGCTGCCCCTCTCCGCAGATTCCGGGCGGCTAACAGCAGTAAAAAAGACCAATATAACAAATCTAATATAAAAAGTAATTTAAAAAACCCCAATTTAAGAGACCAATCATACAAACAGACATACCATGCATAAATTTTATAAGCCTAGGGAGAAGGGAATATCTCAATTCCCCCATGCCTGACAACAGAGGTAGGTTTTAAGGAGCCTACGAAAGGCATGGAGGATGTGGGCAGCTCTGATATCTTGGGGGAGTTGGTTACAGAGGGTCGGGGCCGCCACAGAGAAGGCTCTTCCCCTGGGTCCCGCCAAACGACATTGTTTAGTTGATGGGACCTGGAGAAGGCCAACTCTGTGGGACCTAACTGGTCGCTGGGATTCGTGCGGCAGAAGACGGTCCCGGAGATATTCTGGTCCGATGCCATGAAGGGCTTTATAGGTCATAACCAACACTTAGATCAGTGGGAAAACGTATGGAAAAAATTATAAAATGACGAAGTCAGTAACATTTAAAGAAAACATCCACAAGATGTTTTATAGATGTTATCTGGTGCCAGCAAGACTAGTGAAAATGTATCCAAATCTAAAACCGAATTGTTGGAAATGTGGACATAATAGACTAATCTATTATGACAGAATAATCCAGATAGCATGTGTTTAAACTTAATTATATCTATATTTAATTAGGAAACTTCCAAATTCTATTACAAGTATATTCTCATAATTAAAATATGGTTTCCAATAACAAAATTAAATATCTTTGATCTTACTAACCTTAAAATTAAAAGTATTGCTACTCCAGAGTCATTTGATTCTGTCTTCTAACCAATCCTCTTTGATTCTCACATTAATGGGTTTTCCCAACAGACATTAAAGTCCATTGAGCATTTCATTCTGATTTCTGCTGCCAATAATTATTTATTAGAATTTTTCTTGCAGGTCATTTAGAACTATTTTTCAGCTTTAGCAAAATCAGTAATTAGATTTGGAAAGACTCAGTAAAGATAATTCACTGCAATTTGACCCATACATAATGCAAATGATAGGGAAACGAATTTAATTCTTAACACTTTGCTCCCTGATTCCATGAATTAAATTATTCATTAATCTAATACGGGTATGCACAGCATTTTAAAGAGTAAATATGTTTTATAATATTTGCTCTAGAAATGAACTTCCAGGAAGGGAGAAATTAAAAAGCAAATGAAATAATTATATGTTTAATTGAAACAAGGTCTTTGAATCAATAAGCAAAGGAGCTGCACTAACAGTGAGTTGCTCCCGGTTTAGAATAATAATAATAATAATAATAATAATAATAATAATAATAATAATAATAATAATAATTTATTGGATTTGTATGCCGCCCCTCTCCGCAGACTCGGGGCGGCTAACAACAATAATAAACACAACATGTACAATCCAATAATAAAAACAACTAAAAACCCCTATTATAAAATCAAACATACACACAAACATACCATGCATAACTTGTAATGGCCTAGGGGGAAGAGCTATCTCAACTCCCCCATGTCTGGCGGTATAAATGAGTCTTGAGTAGTTTATGAAAGACAGGGAGGGTGGGGGCAATTCTAATCTCTGGGGGTAGTTGGTTCCAGAGGACCGGGGCCGCCACAGAGAAGGCTCTTCCCCTGGGGCCCGCCAAACGACATTGTTTAGTCGACGGGACCCGGAGAAGGCCAACTCTGTGGGACCTTATCGGTCGCTGGGATTCGTGCGGTAGCAGGTGGTTCTGTAGGTAATCTGGTCCATTGCCACATAGGGCTTTAAAGGTCATGGCCAACACTTTGAATTGTGACCAGAAACTGATCGGCAGCCAATGCAAGCCACGGAGTGTTGAAGAAACGTGGGCGAATCTTGGAAGCCCCACGATGGCTCTTGCGGCTGCTTTCTGCACGATCTGAAGTTTCCGAACACTTTTCAAAGGTAGCCCCATGTAGAGAGCGTTGCAGTAATCGAACCTCGAGGTGATGAGTGACTGTGAGCAATGACTCCCTGTCCAAATAGGGCCGCAACTGGTGCACCAGGCGAACCTGGGCAAACGCCCTCCGCGCCACAGCTGAAAGATGATGTTCCAATGTCAGCTGTGGATCGAGGAGGATGCCCAAGTTGCGAACCCTCTCTGAGGGGGACAGTAGTACCCCCCCCCCCAGGGTAATGGATGGACAGATGGAATTGTCCTTGGGAGGCAAGACCCACAGCCACTCCGTCTTGTCTGGGTTGAGTTTGAGTTTGTAGTTCTTAGAACTGGTAGTGCTGGTGGTGGGAGGCTCCTCCAGCCCACCTGGGACTCTGCTGCGCATGTGCAGAAGTGTTTCACACATGTACAAAGTTGTAGTAAAGGGTTTAGAACCCACTACTGAACCATCTCAATAATGTACTCTGGGATTCCTGCTCAGGCAGGGGGTTGGACTTGATGACCTGCAAGGTCCCTTTCAACTCTAACAATAAATAAATAAAATGTACAAATGAAAAACATCAGTATTAAGATTAAAAAGTTGACAGTTTAAGGCCAGGAGCACAATGGCTCAGTGGTTAAAGCTTGTCAGTTGCAGAGCTGACAATCTAGATTTGAGACCCGAACAGTGCACAAGGGGGTGAGTCGGGGTGAGTTCTACTTACCTTCCCTGCTGGTTTGCATTGCAACGAAAGTGCATGTTTTTCACCTTCCTTTTTGGCAATCCATGGTGACTGGAGGACTGGTTTGGGAACGTAGACCGCTGGTTATTGATAGGAATGTTTTGGCGAATGGTGGGAAATTTTGGCCACTGAATCTATAGAACTGGTCCAAACTAGCAGCAACCCAACACTGGGGTGAATTTCTGTTACTTGCCCCAGCTCCTGCCCAGCTGTTCAAAAAAAAAAAATGCAAATGCAAGTAGAATAATAGGTACCACTTTGGTGGGAACATAACAGCATTACATTCACCTTTGGTGTGCAGTCATACTGGCCACATGACCATGGAAAATATCTAAAATATCTTCAGGCAATGCTGGCTTCCTTGGCCAAGATCTATCTGTCTGTCTGTCCACCCGCCCGCCCTTCCATCCATCCATCCATCCATCCATCCATCCATCCATCCATCCATCCATCCATCTATCTGTCTATCTTCTATGCCACCCTTCTCAACAGACTCAGGGCGATGAGATAAGTACCATGCTTTAGAGTTGACACATGATTGAAAGGGAAACCTTGACTTTGACCTTACTTTAAGGCCAATTAGAAATACCTAGCACATAACAAAACAGGTTGTCATGATAATTAATCCAGAGCGTTACGCAGATTAAGTTAAAAACTAACGTGATGGTTATGAACTCATGATGCTAATCTAGTCCTACTTTCAGCCATCTTTACATAACTGCTCTACAACAGCTCTAGAGCTTCTTTTAAGATATATTTATGTAAAAATAAATTTTTAAAATAATTATTTCTACAATAAAAGCATCCTTGCATAAAAACATCTACAGGAATTGCAGAAGTAGACACTTATTAAAAACAAAACAAAAATAATTGAAGATTATAATCCTTGGATGTTTCATAATTGTAGGAAATGGAATGAAAAAAAAAACACAATTTCTTATTGAAAGAAATTCTACAGAGTAGCTTAAAAAATATTGCTAGTTAAGCATATATACAGTGGTACCTCTACTTAAGAATGCCTCTTGTTAAGAACCATTTTCTACTTAAGAACCCAAGTCTGGAAAAATTTCCCTGGAAATTTGAGAGCGGCACGAAAGCCCGGCCAGTTTCCTGTCATTTCCCCTTTAATCTTGGCCATCTTGGGCTTTTCTAGGCTGCCAGAGGAGCCTTTCAGTGGTGCTTAAGGAGGCTTTGGTAGCCCAGAGTGAATGGAGCAAAAAACTTGGAAATTGTGCTTGCGCGCATGCACTCGCGCTCACGCAAGGGTAGCGGGGGGGCACGCTCTCGGCCCGTTGCAGTAGGGCCGGGAATGGTAGCCCAATCCTGATTGCAGGGGAGGCTGTCCAGAAGCAGTGATTCACTTAACAAGTTGGCCAGAAAGGTCAGATAATGGGACAAAACTCAGTTAACACCACTCTCACTTAGCAACAGAAATTTTTGCCTCAATTGTGTTTGTAAATCAAGGACTACTTGAATCGCATGAAATATAGGGAAATGGCAGTCTACCAGCAATAAACAATTGATTATTCTTTCCATTGATTGTAGATTGTATGGCCACTTAAACCTCTGCATCCTAATTGGATATTATATATTATTGTTCCAGATTTGCTTGTGCTTCCAAGATTTGTTGTTTTCCATCGGATTATTAAAAGACGGCTACAATATGAAATTCCAGGCAAAGCCGCAGTAAAAACCAGCATTGAAAGAGAAATTAGCTGAGAGTTCATTACAGTATTTATTTAAATGCCCAAGAGAATCTCACCGCTGTAGCACAATCTAATTTAGTCAGGCAGAGTTCAATAATTCAATGGATTCTGTCCCTCAAAATAATGAGAAATCTAATCAGACCCTATTAAGACTCTTTTCTAGATTATGAGAAAATGTGTAAATTCAGCATTTCATTATTCCTGGAAAAACATCAGCAGAAGGCATAATCAAACTACTTAAAACTAATTTAGGAAATAAGCTAAAAAGAATTGAAAATAGATTAGTTAGGGGAAATGTAATATATTGGGGAAAACAGAAGTAATTGGTCACATATACATATATTTATTTATTTCTTCAGTCTAAACCTTGCCTTTTCTACTCGGCACACCTCGGTATACTAATAACAAAAGATTGAAGTGCCAAAGCCCACTGCAACAACATAGCCAATAAGGCTTCAAGAGTTGTAAACCTAATGCTTCAAGAGTTGCAACCAATGCTTCAAGAGTTGCAACCAAGATGATTAAGGCATTGGACCAGAATACCTCCGGAACCACCTGCTACCGCACGAATCCCAGCGGCTGATAAGGTCCCACAGAGTTGGCCTTCTCCGGGTCCCGTCGACTAAACAATGTTGTCTGGCGGGCCCCAGGGGAAGAGCCTTCTCTGTGGCAGGCCCGGCCCTCTGGAATCAACTCCCCCCAGAAATTAGAACTGCTCCCACCCTCCTTGTCTTCCGTAAACTACTTAAGACCCACCTATACCGCCAGGCATGGGGGATTTGAGACACCTTTCCCCCAGGCTTATTATAATTTATGTTTGGTATGTATGTGCTGTTTGGTTTTTAATTATGATAGGGTCTTTAGGTTTTTTTTAATATTAGATTTGTGCCTGTATAATACTGTTTTTATCGTGTTGTGAGCCGCCCTGAGTCTTCGGAGAGGGACGGCATACAAATCTAATAAATTATTATTATTATTATTATTATTATTATTATTATTATTATTATTATTATTAAAACCAAGACTTACAAAGAGTGACTGAGGGAACTGGGCATGGATAGCCTAGAGAAAAGGAGGGCCAGAGCGGACATGATAGCAGTCTACAAGTATACGAGGGGATGTCACAGAGAGGAGGGGATCACTTTATTCTTCAGGGCACCAGAGGGCCGGACAAGGAACAACGGCTGGAAACTAACTAAGGAGAGATTCAACATGGAGATAAGGAGGAACTTCCTGACGGTCAGAGCGATCAACCAATGGAACAACCTACCAGCGGACGTTGTGAACTCCAACACTCTGGACATTTTTAAGAGAAGATTGAACTGCCACTTGACTGGTGTACTATAGGGTTCCTGCTTGGGCAGGGGGTTGAACTCGATGGCCTTCATGGTCCCGTTCAACTCTAACAATAAATAAATAAATAATCCTACATAGCTTCTCCTCTGGCAATCTCACACTGCTTATCAGAGCTTACAAAACTTTTGCCAGACCCATCCTCGAATACAGCTCAGCTGTTTGGAACCCATATCGCATCTCAGACATTAACACCCTTGAAAATTTCCAAAGATACTTCACCAGAAGAGCCCTTCTCCACTCGAAACAGAATACCCTACGAGACTAGACGTTCAATCCTGGGCCTAGAAAGCCTAGAAATAAGATGCCTTAAACAAGATCTAAGTATTGCCCACAAGATCATATGCTGCAAAGTCCTGCCTGTCCGCGACTACTTCAGCTTCAACGCAACAACACAAGAGCACACAACAGATTTAAACTTAATATTAACCGCTCCAAACTTGACTGTAAAAAATATGGCTTCAGTAACTGAGTTGTCGAAGCATGGAACTCATTACCGGACTCCATAGTGTCATCCCCAAACCCCCAACACTACCCTTAGATTATCTACAGTTGACCTATCCAGATTCCTAAAAAGTCAGTAAGGGGCAAGTACAAGTGCACTAGAGTGCCTTCCGTCCCCTGTCCTATTGCTCTCCTATATCTCCTATTCCTTTCTTCTATTCCTATATCTCTTCTTCTATTCTTTTATTGATACGTTTTATTACTATATCTTCTTTTCTATTCTTTCATAGATATATTTTACTATGAGTATCTCTTCTATAACCTTCATCATGTATTTTATTATGTGTGTGTGTATATATATACACACACACACACACACACACACATATATATACACACACACACTAAAACTCTCATTGTGTATTGGACAAAATAAATAAACAAATAAACAAATAAATAAATAAAAGAAAATAACAGTTAAAAAAATCCATAAAATTAAAACAAATTGACATTAACACTAAGAGTGATTTGCAATTAAAAGCCTCAGGATATAAATTACAGATTTTTCTAAAAAGGCAAATGAACCTGTATACAACCACATAATCTTCCCCATATCCAAAATGTATCTGTCCATACATTGCACATGTACATAATCCTCCATCTATCAGGGGCTCTTTGCTGAAAAGAATATGGAAACCAGATGTCTAGGGAGATGGGGAAAGAGACAGAAAAAGAGGAAGAAAAAGTAAGAAGAAAATCTAAATTCTCTTTATGCTAAAGTCCTTTTTATGTTCCCATAACATCTTGTGGTTTGCTTATTCATAGTTTAATTAAGCCTCCTAGTGCAGGGCTTTGGCCAGAGGCTGGAATGAAGTGCCACTGGTGGCAAAGAGCCGGAGAGCCTTGTTCCAGTGGTACTGTATCATGTCTTGGAACTGGCTGATCATCTCAGACCCGGAAATAGGTCAAAATAAGGTAAGTGACCACTAACGCCACTTCCCCCTCTTGCCGCTGCTTCCCCCGCTCATCACAGCTGCCCCACTCATCAACGCTTTCCTCTTAGAATAGAATAGAATAGAATAGAATTTTATTGGCCAAGTGTGATTGGACACACAAGGAATTTGTCTTGGTGCATATGCTCTCAGCGTACATAAAATAAAATATACATTTGTCAAGAATCATGTGGTACGACACTTAATGATTGTCGTAGGGGTCAAATAAGCAATGAAGAAGCAATATTAATAAAAATCTTAGGATATAAGCAACAAGTTACAGTCATACAGTCAACATGGGAGGAAATGGGTGATAGGAATGATGAGAAAAACTAGTAGAATAGAAGTGCAGACTTAGTAGAAAGTCTGACAGTGTTGAGGGAATTATTTGTTTAGTAGAGTGATGGCGTTCAGAAAAAAAACCCACTTACCACTTACCACCACTTCCCCATTTCATCACCACTTACCGCACTCACCGCTACTTCCCCCATTTGCCGCTACTTCCCCCACATGCTGCCACTTCCCCCTCTTGCTGCCACTTCCACCTCTTGCCACCGCTCACCCTGCTCGCGATGCCGCTTGTGGCGGCTCCATCTCGTCACTTGCAGCCTCTCCACAGTGAGAGGCAGCTCCACCGTGAGGGGCCCACCCACCACTTGCTCTGCCACCCTGCCTGGCTTTTACCTGGTTCCGGTGAATGATCCTGCAGGGGCGTTGAGAAGATGGGCCAGGGTGCAAGGAGCAGGCCAGGTGGCCCCGAGCACTGGCTAAGTGGCCTCTCTGTGCTCTCTCACGCCTCAGGCATCTCTCTCCTACAGCGCGGGAGAGCAGAGAGCAGGCCACACGGCCAGAGCTTGGGCAGGACGCTTTTGCTGGTGGCCCCAGCTGCTGCTCTAAGTGCCGCAGTGAGATTTGGCTGCTCCGCATGTGCAGCAGCCAAAATCTCTCACACAGATGTTGGCTATATTAAGTAATCTAAGTTCCGGCAGTAAAAATTGCTGGTTTCTTTGTGTCTGTGCATGCGCAGCAGCAAAAACCCAGGTAGGTTTTAACCAGAATGGCTCCAGTTGCGCATGCACTTTGCATACACGCCCGGCGGCAATGGAGTGAAGCTACACACTCCATTGCCGCCATCAGAAAGGCGTTCCCACCATTCTGGCCCATAGCCCATTCCTAACCCAATCTCTTTTTGTTCACTTCTCCTCGCGTAAATTCTTTCATTTTACTTCTATATTAAAGCCAAGATTGTATAAAACATATGCATCTAGGAAATATTTGAGAAACAGAAAAGCATAGAGGCACCTTCTTCAAAGGTGAAAAAGTGCCAGGAAGCTTAATTGCCTTTTGGGGAATAAGAGTTTTGTGGGTAGGGGTGTTTTCTTTCACATGTTTGCAAAATAGATTTCCAGCCAAGTCTTTTTCAAAGCTTCTCGGCTGGAATTTCACGTGGAAGCTTTTTCACCTGCTTTGCATTTTTAGCCCTGTCTTGCAGATGCAGGAGACCTGGTGGGAATTTGAAAGTCTGCCAGGGGAGACTCGATACCAGGAACAAAGCAAGCCCCCAGTGGGCCTGCTTGGTCTAAAGTGTGTCAGAGAATACTTCACATTAATCAGCCCGGGGGATCAAAGCAAAGCGAAGCCAAGGCACTATAAATATTCACACTGGATCAATAGCACGAACTGCAAAAGCTACAGTGTCGTTGGTACCTAGCCTTGACCAAAACCCTAGCAAGGACTTCTGTCTGACAACAGATCAGTGGCACCAAAAAGTACAAGGAAGCTTTAAAAGAAGTCCCATTCTCATATTTCACAGAAGGAAAATGTGCATATATGGATATTTTTGTTTACTATCACCAAGTTACGTGACGGTGAACCTAGGGCACAGGTGGCACACAGAGCCTATCTGAGGGCACATGAGGTGCTGCCCTATGTCAGCTCCAGTACACGTTTGCGCTGGCTGGCTGATGTCTTTAGGAATGTTTGTCTTTCGTAGCCAATATTATGATCAAGTTACTTGAGCCAACAATGCACTTTGCTTGATGGAACATGGCCCATGTTTTCTGATCTGCCCATATACAATATATATAGCAAGCCCTGTTTACAAAGAATGAATACAAATAGAGAACTGTTGGTTTGCTAGTTAGAGTTAAGCTCCAATGTGCATGTGTGTGCTGACTAGCTGATTTTTGGCTCACACAGAGACTCTGGGAGGGCATTTTTGGCTTCCATAGAGCCTCCAGGAGGATGAGGATGGCATTTTTACTGTCCCCTGGCTCCAGGGAAGTATTTGGAGTCTGGGGAGGGCGAAATACAAGCCTACTGTGCCCACCAGAAGTTGGGAAATAGGTCATTTCTGGCCTCCAGAGGGCCTCTGGGGAGCAGGGGAAGGTGTTTTCGTCTTCCCCAGGCATTGAATTATGGGTGTGGGCACTTTGCACCTGCACGATAGGCACCGTTCCCTGTAGGCTGCGCACGCCTGCGTCAGCGCACCCCAAAACGCCCCCGCGCGCAGCCTTTTCCAGGGGCGCGCGCGGAGCCGCAGCCACCCCCATGTGCCTCCAGCCCCCTAGCGCCCCTGGCTACTCGCCGCTGCCCCCCACCCGCCCGCCCAATCCCCCTCCGCGCGGCTGGGGAGGTGGATTCGCTGCCCCTGCCAGCCCGATCTCCCTCCGCGCGGCTGGGGAGGTGGATCCTGCCCTCGCCAGACCAATCTCCCTCTGCGCGGCTGGGGAAGTGGATTCACCGCCCCCGCCAGCCCGATCTCCCTCCGCTTAGCTGGGGAGGTGGATTCGCAGCCCCCGCTAGCCCGATCTCCTTCCGGCGGCTGGGAACGCAGATCCACCGCCCTCGCCAGCCCGATCTCCCTCCACCCGGCTGGGGAGGTGGATTTTCCGCCCCCGCCAGCCCAATCTCCCTCCGGTGGCTGGGGACATGGATCCACCACCCTCGCCAGCCCGATCTCCCTCCGTGTGTGTGTGTGTGTGGGGGGCGACAAACCGACGACCGGAGGCTGTCCGTCCGTGTTGGGTGGTGCAGGGCAGGCACAGGCAGCCCCAGGGGAGAACGAGGGAGGGAGAGAAAGGAAAGATAGAGAAAGGGAGGGAGAGAAAATTGAATGAAGGAGGGAGAGAAAGAAAGAGTAAGAGGTAGAAAGGATAGAGAAAGAGGAAGAGAAAGGGAGGGGGAGAAAGGAAAGAGGGAGGAAGGGGGGAGAGAAAGAAGATATGAAGGAGGGAGAAAAAGAAAGAGGGAGAGATAGAAAGGATAGAAAGAGGGAGAGAAAGGAAAGAGAGAGAAAGGGAGGGAGAGAAAGCGAATGAAGGAGGGAGAAGGGGTGAGAGATAGAAAGGATAGACAGAAAGAGAGAGGAAGGAAAGAGAGATGAGAGAGGAAGGAGGAGACAGAAAGAGAGAGGAAGGACGGGGAGCGAATTATGGATGTCAGAACTCACGCATGCGTGATAGCGCGTGCCCACACTTTATTTATTTGTTTGTTTGTCTGTCTGTCTGTCTGTCTGTCTGTCTATCTATCTATCTATCTATCTATCTATCTATCTATCTATCTATCTATCTATCTATCTATTTATAGTTCTATGCCGCCCAGTCCCAAAGGGACTGCCGCTCAGACACTATACTTTTCCGCCCACACCGGAAAAAAATTAGAGGGGACATTGACGATAGGGTGCGCACACACTCTTTCAGGAACCAAGGGGAATAAAGGTTCGCCGTCACTGCCTTAGAAGCACCTTAGAATATATCCTTTTTATGACTGATCAGGTTCTGCAGACCTGTTCTGTCGGGCTCTCTGGTAGACTCCTCCTGAAAATTCACAGGTACAAGTTTCAGACACACACATGTTTGAAAATTCAAAACAATGTTCTTTATAATGAAAATTTACTTAAACTAAGCCCTCTTTTTGTATAGCAAAGAGCACTCATCTCCAAACAGTCTAGTAATTGGTACAAGTCCCTTATCAGTTCTATGATACTTAGCTTGCAGCTGTGAGGTAATTCACAGTCCTTCTTCTTTCACAAAGTGAAACACACTTTGCTCTGGTTTAGTTTCAAAGCGGGGAAAAATCAGCACACAAAAGGTCAAATGCAGCAAAGCAGGCACGAAACACAACGATCAGATAATCCTCCTCAATGGCCAAACCCACAGGCTGCTATTTATAGCAGCCCCACTAATTACCACAGCCCCACCCAACCACAGGTGGCCTCATTTTCTTTGATAATAATCTCTCAGTTGTTGTTGCCTATGCATCGCTCTCCGCATGAATGGCTGTATCATTAACTCTTGTTCTGAATCCAAGGAGGAGCTAGATAATTGATCTCCTTCTGAGCTGTCTGCCACACTCTCCTCCTCCCTGTCACTCATGTCTTCTTGGTCAGAGGAGCCTTCATCAGCAGATTCCACCAGGGGCAAAACAGGCCTGCAGCATGTGGATGTCCCCCACATCCACAGTCCTTGGGGCAGGAGATGGGCCAGAGCTAACCACAACACAGACCGTTACAAATAAATGTTTTGGAGAATGCATATTGGGTTTGTAGCCTTAATTGAGTATACGAACAGACTGGGATGAACCTCACTGTAAAAATAACTAGGAAGAGAGAGGGAGCTGTGGTCTCATGAGTATTCTTTCTAAAATTACCTAATATAATTTTTCTAAACAGAATTATGCTATGGTAATATATTTCCCTTGCCTCAATCCTCCTTCCCTCCCTGCACTCTCTCCACCACTCTCAAATTCCTGGCTTAGGTGTAATTACTTATCTGCTAAAATGTTGCTTTAAATTCACTTAAAAATTAAACCACTAAATTGAGTTTGTGTAGATGAACTCATAAATTGCATGTAATTAATGTTGCACTGTTATTCTGACCTAACTTCCCGGTATATTTTAATAACACCCATTATCATTTTTAAAAGCAAATACACACAACATCCTGTTAGCATAACCATGAAAATATATGACTCTGTGTAATTTTATCTATAAGTGGTGAAAGCTACGCCCATACAGCAGGGGTGTCAAACTTGATTTCATTAAGGGCTGCATCAGGGTTGTGTTTGACCTTGGGAAGCTGGGGTGGGTGTGGCCAGGGTGGGTGTGGCCAGCTCAACATCACGCATGTTGGGGGCGGCCTGAACGTTTTACCAAGGAAAACAGGCTCCCAAGCTCTGTTTCCAACTTTGACGGCCTCCTGCAACCCTCTGCCAGCAAAAATAGAGCTCAGGAGGGCTGTGTGTGGGACAGATCTAAGCACCCCCATGGGACAAATCTAGCCCACAGGCCTTGAGTTGACAACCCTGGCATACAGTATTCTCCAAGAATTTGTGTTGCATATTTATTTTTATTTATTTATTCGACTTCTATGCAGCCCAACCCGGAAGGACTCAGGGTGGCAGAAATGGGACGATACAAATGATCATAAATGGTTGATTATTATTATTATTATTATTATTATTATTATTATTATTATTATTATTATTATTATTATTTGTTTGTTGTTATCATTATCATTATCATTATCATTATCATTATCATTATCATTATCATTATCATTATCATTATCATTATCATTATTTATATTTGTATGCCGCCCCTCTCCGAAGACTCGGAGTGGCTCACAACAAGCAATATACAGAGTACAAATCCAATATTAAAAACAGTATTTAAAACCCTTATAATAAAAAAAACAATCATACAACCCACAAAGACCATACATAAATCATAATAGCTGAGGGGTATATCAATTTCCCCATGCCTGGCGACATAGGTGGGTTTTCAGGAACTTACGAAAGGCAAGGAGCATGGGGTCAGTCCTAATCTCTGGGGGGAGTTGATTCCAGAGGGCCAGGGCCGCCACAGAGAAGGCTCTCCCACTGGGTCCTGCCAGACGGCATTGCTTAGTCGACGGGATCCGGAGAAGGCCAACTCTGTGGGACCTAATCGGTTGCTGGGATTCGTGCGGCAGAAGGTGGTCCTGGAGGTAGTCTGGTCCGGTGCCATGTAGGGCTTTATAGGTTAATTAACTTCAAGCTCTCCCTATAAACAAGTTATTGGCATAAATGTTTGCTATGAATAATAGGATTTTTCTTCACATTAGTTCTTACTATCCATTCCATGATATGGTTCAAAAATAGAGAACAGTCCATGTGGCCTTCTCTTTTCCTGTGCAGTAGAATAATGTGATAAAGTAAATGAGATCAGTCTAGGTACAAAACCTTCAAATGAAATAGAAAAGAAATGGGAAGATCTTTCATATCGGTAAAATAATTTTCTGCTTTTAGCGACTGTGCTGGGGCATCTTTCCCCTTGCAGAATGAAAGCAGTACATTCCCCCATCTCTTTTCCCTATAAACATTTGGAGATTCCGATACTTAATGCATGAATTGATTAGCTTCATAGCGAGGTTGCAGATTTCTGCCAGAGAGGTTTCAAAGATGATTTCTGTCCTAGTCACGATTGCATTTTTGTTCGGGTTAATTTAGAACGGCTTGCATTCTGCACAATAAAGCTCAAATTAAGTAGTGCAAGTCTTCCAATGGTTAGAAGAGTTGATTATTTATTACCTTGACAACCGGTTCATCTAAAACTCTAATTAGTTTGCACCTTAAGAATATTTTCTGTAGGTGAGATAATTACAGAGTCTTCATTATTGAAACTGAAAGGCACATAAATTTATGGGAATTTGTGGTAGGGCAACAGAAGGGATGTAGCCTCTATCTTCCGTTTGCAAAAGAAGTTAAAGAGGTTATTGCTTTGATGGGTGATTTCTATAAACTCAAAAGGTCACAGCCTAGTCTGGGAAATTTAGAAAAACATTTCAGAACTGTTTTCATTCTCTGTCTTTGTCTCTCTGTCTGACTGTGGTATGTTTGTGTCTGTCTGTCTGTCTGTCTGTCTGTCTGTCTCTCAACCATCATTCCCCCCCTCTCCCTTTGAGTCAGTTTTTATTTTTCTCATGGTGACTCCCTGTACAAGATTTTTTTTAAAGGCTTGCCATTGAGTTCTTCCTAGGGCTGAGTGATTGACAGGCTCAAGATCATTCAACTGGCTTCATGCCTAAGGAAGGTTAGAACCAGCGATGGGCTCCTACAGGAACGGTCAGGTACACAGTACAGTAGAAAAATTTTGGTCAGGTATGCAACCGATAAAAAGTTTTTGAATTTTTTTTCTTTTTTTCCCTTCTGGGTTTTGGCTATATTTTTCCTATTGCAGTAAATGAGGTTGAATGTGTGTAATTTTAGAAGAGCTGTGCAATGGGTGTGTGGTATATACACTTTATATGAATATACAGTGGTACCTCAAGATACGAACCTAATTGGTTCCAGGGGGAGGTTCGTAAGATGAAAGGTTCGTAAGACGAAACATTGTTTCCCATAGGAAACAATGTAAAGTCAATTAATCCGTGCAACAACAACCCCCCCCCCCGCAAAAAAACGCTGCCGCCCGGCTGTCACCTTTTAAAACAGCGGGGGGGGGGGGGGCTTCCCAGCAGCCTCCTGAACCCGAACGCCAAACCCGAACTTCCAGGTTTGGCGTTGTGAGGCTGCTGAGAAGCCCCCGGCTGTTTTAAAAGGTGACAGCCGGGCGGCGGGGCTTCTCAGCGAAAGTTCGGGTTTGGGAGGCCGCTTTGGGTTTTTGGCTGGGGGGACGCAGGAGGTCCGGCCTGACACCCCCCACCCCAGCGCTTCACCTTCCCCCCCAGCCACAAACCCAAAGGTCCCCACCACAGCACCCGCTGCAGGAGATTTAGCCTCCCGATCCTCCCCGCCAGTCACCCGTGGCCTCCTGAGCACTTTTGCCTGATGGGAAGCGAAGTGCTGGGGTGGGGGGGTGTCCTGAGAACTCCCACCCCAGAGCTTTGCCGGCCATGGGCGATGGGTGGGGAAGCCGGGCAAGAGCGATCTTCTGCCGGCCATGGGTGAAGGGCGGGGAAGCTTCTTGCACCAGCTGCTACAGCCGCCGGCTTCCCCGCCCTTCGCCCATGGCCGGCAGAAGATCGCCCCTGCTCGGGAAACCAGAGCATCCTTCCCCTCCATGCACTTCGTCCTGAATGCTCCGCCCCTCTCCTCACCGGGTCTCCGTTGCGGAGCCCAGCCATGTGGGCTGTGCTCTGTTCCCTGCCGGCTCCTCCGAAAGAAAAGCGTGGATGCTGCCTCCCTCCTCCTTCCGTATTCCGCCTCCCTCCCAGCCCGCTAGGCAGGCTGGCGGTCTCCATTGCGGAGCACAGCCATGTGGGCTCCGCTTTGTTCCCTGCCGGCTCCTCCGAAAGAAAAGCGTGGACGCTGCCTCCCTCCTCATCCCGTATTCCGCCTCCCTCCCAGCCCGCTAGGCAGGCCGGCGGTCTCCGTTGCTGAGCCCAGCCATGTGGGCTCTGTTCCCCCCTCTTACCAGCCCAGCAGGCAGCCGCCGCGGATCCCGGCCATGTGGGTTCCGCCCCTCTCCTCATCGGCCCGATCAGCTGGCCGGCGGTCTCTGTCGCAGAGCCCAGCCACGTGGGCTCCGTTACATCCCCCACCGGCCAAGCAGGCCGGCCGGTGGTCTCTGTCACGGAGCCCAGCCCCGTGGGCTCCGTTACATCTTCCGCTGCCAGCCAGGCCATGCTGGCAGCAGCGCAACAAAGAGGGGCATTTGCCTTCCTCCCGCCCGCAGCCGACTGACCGTGGGTCCGGCGCTTAACCCTGCCCCTCTGTACCACCCATCACCCACATCCGGCAGAGCGACCTTTTAAAACAGCCGGGCGGCTTTCCAGGAGCCTCCCGAAGCCAAACGCCAAACCCGAAATTCCGCGTTTGGCATTCGGAGGCTCCTGGAAAGCCGCCCGGCTGTTTTAAAAGGTGATCACCAGGCTGGGGGGCTTCCCAGCACCCCCTGAACCCCGATCCCGGAAGTTCGGCCAAAGTTCAGGGTGCGGGAGGTTGCTGGGAAGTCCCCCAGCCCGTCTGTCACCTTTTAAAACCGCCGGGCGGCTTTCCAGGAGCCTACCGAAGCCGAACGCCAAACCCAAACTTCCGCATTCGGCGTTCGGAGGCTCCTGCAAAGCCGCCCGGCTGTTTTAAAAGGTGACCGCCGGGCTGGGGGGCTTCCCAGCAACCCCCCCAAACCCGAACCCAGAAGTTCGGCAAAAGTTCGGGGTTCGGGAAGTTGCTGGGAAGCCCCCCAGCCCGGCGGTCACCTTTTAAAACAGCCGGGTGGCTTTCCAGGAGCCTCCCGAAGCCGAATGCCAAACCCGAACTTCCGCGTTCGGCGTTCGGAGGCTCCTGCAAAGCCGCCCGGCTGTTTTAAAAGGTGACCGCCGGGCTGGGGGGCTTCCCAGCCCCCCGAACTCCGAACCCGGAAGTTCGGCAAAAGTTCGGGGTTCGGGAGGTTGCTGGGAAGCCCCCCAGCCTGGCTGTCAACTTTTAAAACAGCCGGGCGGCTTTCCAGGAGCCTCCCGAAGCCGAACACGAAACCCGAACTTCCGCGTTCGGCGTTCGGAGGCTCCTGGGAAGCCGCCCGGCTGTTTTAAAAGGTGACCGCCAGGTTGGGGGGCTTCCCAGCAACCTCCTGAACCCCGAACTTTTGCCGAACCTCCGGGTTCGGGGTTCGGCGAGGTGCTGGGAAGCCTCCCAGCCCGGCGGTCACCTTTTAAAACAGCCGGGCGGCTTTCCAGCAGCCTCCCGAATGCCGAACCCGGAAGTTCGGGTTTGGCGTTCGTAACACGAAAAAAGTTCATAAGAAGAGGCAAATTGTTTCTGAACCCCGGGTTCGTATCACGAGTTGTTCGTAAGACGAGGGGTTCGTATCTTGAGGTACCACTGTATAAGAATGGTGGAAGGTCTTAAGCATAAAACGTATCAGGAAAGACTTAATGAACTCAATCTGTATAGTCTGGAGGACAGAAGGAAAAGGGGGGACATGATCGAAACATTTAAATATATTAAAGGGTTAAATAAGGTCCAAGAGGGAAGTGTTTTTAATAGGAAAGTGAACACAAGAACAAGGGGACACAATCTGAAATTAGTTGGGGGAAAGATGAAAAGCAACATGAGAAAATATTATTTTACTGAAAGAGTAGTAGATCCTTGGCACAAACTTCCAGCAGGCGTGGTTGGTAAATCCACAGTAACTGAATTTAAACATGCCTGGGATAAATATATATCCATCCTAAGATAAAATACAAAAAATAGTATAAGGGCAGACTAGATGGATCATGAGGTCTTTTTCTGCCGTCAGTCTTCTATGTTTCTATATTGCTATATAGTAGATAATGTATATTTTTGTGTGCCTGTGTGTAGTATGTATGTATGCATATGGCATATATATATATAGAATTAAATAGTATATTTTGGATGCTCAATAATAGTAAGGGAAATTGTATCTCTTTGAGGTGAGGCAAGGCCAGGTACCCTAACCCTAACTCAAACCTTTGAGGTGAGTGACGTCAAGTTGGCCACCTTTAAGCCAGTCACACGACCTTTAAGCTGCCTCCGGTCACATGATCACCAAACCACTCCCACCTGATCACATGGCTGGCAAGCCACACCCACAAAATAAGCCATGCCCACAGCGTGGTAGTAAACATTTTTGCAGCCCTTTACTGGTTAGAACACACATTCCTCTGGTTTCTAGTCTCTTGCCTCAATACTACACAAAACCTGCTCTGTAACAATATATTGGAAAACTAATTTCTATCATACCATATATCCTTTATTGGTTTATTTTTATTTTGATGTACGTATCTCTTTAACCCATTTTATACGTCTTCTGTCTCTCACAGTTTATATTCTTTAAAATATTTAATTAAAAAGGGGAAAAATAAACTTCATCCTGAGGTATTCCCCAGAACATCATGCTGTGAAGTTAACCGAGTCGCTATCTTGCAGATCATTGCTATGGCAACTGCACAGAGGGATACATATAGGATAGTTGACCAGGTCAAGAGCAATGAAGTCGTTGATCCATGAAGGGGGTTGCAAAGGAGATGGAAGGGTTTAGTTTGCCACACTCCCTTATTCTCTGCAAGGGTGCTTGCTCCATACACTTAATGGTTAAAATTCAGATTATCTGAAAAAGTACTCCTTGTGATGATGGGCATACAAATGCTTGGATATCAGCATGAATCCATTTATTGTTTGGTATATCTTTATGAACCTTTCATGATATAATACATATCAGAAGTCCAACGGGTCAATATTTGATGAAGTAAACAAATCTTAAATAAGAGCCGGGGTGGCGCAGCAGGTAGAGTGCTGTACTGCAGGCCCCTGAAGCTGACTGTAGATCTATAGGTCAGCGGTTTAAATCTCATCACCGGCTCAAGGTTGACTCAACCAACCATCCTTCGGAGGTAGGTAAAATGAGGACCCAGATTGTATGGGCAATATGCTGGCTTTGTTAAAAAGGGCTATTGCTAACATGTTGTAAGCCGCCCTGAGTCTAAGGAGAAGGGCGGCATAAAAATGTAAATAAATAAATGAATGAATGAATGAATGAGAAAGAAAGAAAGAAAGAAAGAAAGAAAGAAAGAAAGAAAGATGCCATTTGTCTATGGAGATTCTCAGTTATCCAGAGCTGGCCAATCTGCGATGGTCTTGGGCTTGGAGACGTTGGCCAGGAGGACCACCAACTCCGACGGCCGACGGCCGAAGGTCTGGCTGCGAGGAGGTAGCTCTGGGCTCCGAGCATGCTCCCCAAGCGAGGGGGCCTGGACCGTAAAAAAGACTAATGCCAAGCACTTCTTCCCAGCACCACAGATGGAGTGGGTTGGGCTCATGGCTCTAGATCCTCCTCCTCCTCGCTTGGTTCCTGCCTCCTCTGCTGGCGCCAATCTCGGGAAAGCAGGCGAAGCTCCACTAAATGATTGCCAATCTCTCTCTCTCTCTCTCTCTCTCTCTCTCTCTCTCTCTCTCTCTCTCTCTCTCTCTCTCATAAGTTCGGGGAACAACCGATCCGACCTCCGAGGTTTCCCCCCCACTCTCCCAGCAATTGTTTTGCCTAAGCATCGGTGCTTTTTGCAAGCAGGTTTCATGCCCTGGTTGGGCTCATGCTGCCGTCCCTCTGTCTGTGTTCCAGCCCCCCGGAATGGCGTCCCGCTTTACCGAGGTCACTTTATACATGTGTGAATGTGGTTGGCTTCACTGAAGTGGATGGTTATGGAACAATATGAACTGGTACGCAATGTGCACATACAGTAGCATGCCAATATGCTAAATTATTATTATTTTTTAAATTCAGCATTGCACATGTTTTCTATTTCCACTGATGCTTTGGGGCCCAATAATCCCTACTGATTTTTAAAGCATTAGTTGTAGGTTTTGTTCCTAGGAATTGATTTCACCAATCATTTCTCATTACAAAAAGATTGCCAAGCAATGCGCACACAAGTGGATTCCCTTTCATATAAATTAACCCTAATATTTCAGTTTGATTATGTATGACAGACAAGCTGCTTTACTCTTTCCACAGGAGAAATCTATTAAGCACATTATAAATTATATATAATGAGGAAATGCTGTTAAATCCTTTGATGAATATAAACCAGTCTCTGCAAAAGCCATTTCTCTGAAATTGGAGCAATTTATTTTAGCTTTGGATTTGGTTTAATATAATATAAGGGGGTTACATTCTATGCCCACACATTCTGTATATAGCAAGAGTCTTCTTTCCTTCCTTCTTTTAGTCCTTTAAGGTAGTCCAGACCAGAAGCAGAAGCATGACTATTAATATTATCTTTATTATAAGTTACATTAACAGAACCCTACAAGTGTATCTCCCCTCTTTCCTTGTACTCTTTGGAAAACTTGGATTAGTTTTTTTCTGAAACACTTCTCATACCCCATCTCCATTTGTTGGTTATGATATCATCTATGTGGCAGTTTTCAAACCTATGTGGTTTTTCCCTTCTGTTTCCCAATTCCCATTATTTTCCTTCCTTCCTTCCTTCCTTCCTTCTTTCCTCCCTTCCTTCCTTCTTTCCTTCCTTCCTTCCTTCCTTCCTTTTAAAAGGAAGACAACAAAACCAAGCATTACTGAAGTATTCATCAAAATATTGATACTACTTAAAAGTATGTTTGAATTAGAATTTTGTTTGCTTATCTCTGTCATTAGCTCTTTTACTTATCTAAAGGCCCATCTCTGTCATTAGCTCATACATTAGCTCTGAAATGGATAAAATGGGATAATATTAAATGACAGCAAAAGTATTAATCAACTTATTTATTATTATTGCATTTGTAGTGTCGGATTGGAAGACAAGTGTTTGCTGGCCAAGAGAGGAAATAACTTCAAGCAACCAGATTTAACCAACTGGGCATTTCTATGAAATACTTGTAGACAGTGATGAAAGCTACATAGGAAATGTTTTAAAATTTATTTATTTATTTAATTTATTTAATTTATCTATCTATCTATCTATCTGTCTGTCTGTCTGTCTGTCTGTCTGCCTGCCTGCCTGCCTGCCTGCCTGCCTGCCTGCCTGCCTGCCTGCCTGCCTGCCTGCCTGCCTGCCTGCCTGCCTGCCTGCCTGCCTATCTATCTATCTATCTATCTATCTATCTATCTATCTATCTATCTATCTATCTATCTATCTATCTATCTATCATGTATTTATTTAATTTATTTGTCAAACATGTACAAGATAGTAGGTGTTGTGAGTGCTCCTTGTCCACCTCAGGTCATGTCTGATTCTCAAGAGGATGAGCCAGGCCCCTCTGGGTACCCTGGGCCAGAGGGGTTGCCAGAAGAAGCTGAGAGCAAGAGTGAGGCAGAAAGTGACTAGGGAGAGCCTGAGAGGGCTGATATGACATTGGGAGAATGGTTTCAGTCAGACAGTGGGGAAGACATGTTAGTGGAAAACAACTGGATAAATCCTTGCCATAGAAGAATGGCCAGAAGGCGAGAGGAGATCCAGAGAAAAAGGTTTTAATTCACAGCCTTAGCTCTTTGAGGTTTGATGTCACATCCAGGCAATATAAAGGAATGGGGTCGTGGGAAAGGGGGCGTGGAACCTCAACGTCGTTCTATGGAAGAGACAAAAAATTGGGTGTGTGTTTGAAAACTTTTAAAATCATGATTTCTGCCTCAAAAAGACAATCTGTGCTGGATGCTATGCTAAGAAAAGTTTTCAGTGAGCTAATGCATATGTGTTTAGTAAATGATTGGGTGTTATCTAAGGAATGTAGATAAAGACTGAGTTTGGCATGCTTCCCGGACCCAGATCAAAGCTGGCTCTAAATGAGATAGGATCTGCTCCTATGCCACTTTTAACCATGAGTTTGCATTCATGTATTTGCTAGAGTTTGAATAAAAAGTGAGTTTATTAATAAAAAAGTGATTTTCCAGAGATTGGAATTTATCGGAAGCCCGCGAAACAGAACAGTAGGTATTGGTATAAACATGAACATTAGCAACGTAGGTATAGGTAAATTAGACAATAGGACAGTAGGACAGTGACGGTAGGCACAATGGTTCATTTATGCACGTCCCTTATAGATCTCTTAGGAGTAGGGTGAGATCAACTGTAGATAGTCTAGGGTTAAAGTTTTTGGGGATTTGGGGAGGAAACCACAGAGTCAGATAGTGCATTCCAGGCATTGATCACTCTGTTGCTGAAGTTATATTTTCTGCAATCGAATTTGGAACAGTTTACATTAAGTTTGAATCAATTGTGTGCTCGTGTATTGTTGAGGTTGGAGCTGAAAAGAATCACTGACAGGTAGGACATTATGGTAGATGATTTTATGAACTACATTTAGGTCAAATTGAAGATGACTAAGTTCTAGGTCAGTGATGGCGAACCTTTTTTCCTCGGTTGTCGAAAGAGTGTGTGTGCATGCGCTATCGCTCATGCATGAGTGCCCATACCATAATTCAATGGCTGGGGAGGGCAAAAACAGTTTTCCCCACCCCTATGAAGGCCCTCTGGAGGCCGGAAACAGCCTGTGTCCCAACTTCTGGTGGGCCCAGTAGGCTCGTGTTTCACCCTCCCCACACTCCAAAGGCTTCCCTGGAGCCAGAGGAGGGTAAAAATGCCCTCCCCTATTACCCCAGGGGCTCTCTGGAAGCCAAAAAATGCCTTACCAGAGCCTCTGTGCAAGCCGAAAATCAGCTGGCCAGCACACACATGCATATTGGAGCTGAGCTAAGGCAATGGCTCATGTACCAGCAGATATGGCTCCGTGTGCAACCAGTGGCACCCGTGCCATAGGTTCGCCATCACTGTTCTAGGTTATCTAAGCTCAACATTTCAAGTTTGGTGGAATAAAGATTCTGTTGCGAGCAGAGGAGTGGAGGATTCTTCTTGTGAAATTTATTTATTTATTTATTTATTCATTCATTCATTCATTCATTTATTTAATTTTATTTATTTAATTTTATTTATTTAATTTTATTTTTATTTATTTATTTATTTATTTATTTATTTATTTATTTATTTATTTATTTATTTATTTATTTATTTATTTATTTATTTATTTATTTATTTGATTTGATTTGATTTGATTTGATTTGATTTGATTTGTATGCCACCCCTCTCTGTAGACTCGGGGTGGCTCACAGCAACAACAAAACAATGTACAACAAATCTAATAATTTAAAAAGCACTAAAAAACCCCATTATTAAAAGCAAACATACACACAACCATACCATGCATAAACTATATAAGCCCGGGGGAGATGTCTCAATTCCCCCATGCCTGACGGCAGAGATGGGTTTTAAGGAGTTTGCGAAAGGCAAGGAGGGTGGGGGCAGTTCTAATCTCCGGGAGGAGCTGGTTCCAGAGGGTCGGGGCCGCCACAGACAAGGCTCTTCCCCTGGGTCCCGCCAAACGACAATGTTTAGTCGACAGGACCTGGAGAAGGCCAACTCTGTGGGACCTAACCAGTCGCTGGGATTAATGCGGCAGAAGGCGGTCTGGAGATATTCTGGTCCGATGCCATGAAGGGCTTTATAGGTCATAACCAACACTTTGAATTGCGACTGGAAATATTTTTGGATTGTCTCGATTGTATTTTCACAGGACACCACATTTACCCAAGAAACCACACTCCAAAGCAAACCTTAATATTAATCAAATTAAGAATTACTGATTAAAAGTGGTACCCTGATTATTCAATAAAGTGATAGAACAGGTAGCAAAGCTAAAACTGTGGAACAGGACAATAGGAAACAAATGAAAGACCTCTGATGCTTCTGTCTATATTTTCTTGGCTAAGTTGATTCTATTAGTTGCAGTTCTCTGAGGGTTTACGGGGTAGAGTGCCTGCTCCTTCAGCCCATATTATAGGTAGCCTTCGATTTATGACCACAATTGAGCTCCAAATTTCTGCACCTAAATGGGACATTTGTTAAACGAACTGGCTTGAACATGTCCTTAGGGTCAAAGATCAAGTATTAGTATTTTTATTTTTGTACTCCTGGGAAAAAGGGCCAAGCATTGCAGATAACAAGACAGAATCCTGTTTTTATTGGTAAGGAAGCTTGGGAACAGCAATAACAACAGCAATAGAAACGGAGCTGGTGAAATAGCTTTCAGGTAATGCCTCATGAAATGATAAATATGGGATGAAGTGTGGATGCTGTCAAAGTCCCTGATGAAGACAATGTCTTAAAAGGGGCTAAGAGCAACCCAGCCATGTGGCGGGACCCAGGGGAAGAGCCTTCTCTGTGGCGGCTCTGACCCTCTGGAACCAGCTCCCCCCAGAGATTAGGATTGCCCCCACCCTCCTTGCCTTTCGCAAACTCATTAAAACCCACCTCTGCCGTCAGGCATGGGGGAACTGAAACATCTCCCCCTTGCCCATGTTGTTTTGGTGTTGGATTGATTGTGTGCTTGTTTTTTAATATTCTGGGGTTGTTTTTATGAATTTTTTAGCTTAAAATTGTAATTGGATTGGTGGGTATTGGATTTGTTACTATGTACTGTTTTGTCATTGTTGTGAGCCGCCCTGAGTCTGCGGAGAGGGGCGGCATATAAATCCAATAAATCTAATCTAATCTAATCACGAACGCGAATCCTAGAAAAAAGACTTGGACACATTTTCTCTCTGGGTGAAGTGACACAGCATAGAGTTGTGTACTTCTTTTTATTTGGGAGCATGAGCAAAATGGGGATAATGCCAAGTGATACACAAACATCCAATAACATAACTTCAAACATGACATATCTTTTGAGTCCTTCCTTTCCCACAAACCAATTTCCTAGAAACCTTTCCTTTGAGCAAATGTTTCTCACCCCTAATTTCTCTGAAGCCTTCTGCCTTATCTCAACCAATCTCCCTAATCACCCTCTCGTCCTGTGTTTATTTCAGGCAATGTAAATCTCCCCCTTTGATCGTATAACGTCCTGTCTGGAGTGATGTAAACTTGTTTATCAGTGAGATGTTTATTGAGCCCTTTTATGGTCAGTTGTTTCCCTGTTGTAATTCACCAGTAATACAGACTAGGCAAGTTAGTACCGTCCTATCCTGGCTATAATAATATGGGGCCTGGATGGGTGTCAACAGACTCAAACTCAACCCGGATAAGACCGAGTGGCTGTGGGTTTTGCCTCCCAAGGACAATCCCATCTGTCCGTCCATCACCCTGGGGGGGGAATTATTGACCCCCTCAGAGAGGGTTCGCAACTTGGGCGTCCTCCTCGATCCACAGCTCACATTAGAAAAACCATCTCTCAGCTGTGGTGAGGGGGGCGTTTGCCCAGGTTCGCCTGGTGCACCAGTTGCGGCCCTATTTGGACCAGGACTCACTGCTCAAAGTCACTCATGCCCTCATCACCTCGAGGTTCGACTACTGTAATGCTCTCTACATGGGGCTACCTTTGAAAAGTGTTCGGAAGCTTCAGATCGTGCAGAATGCAGCTGCGAGAGCAGTCATGGGCTTACCTAGGTATGCCCATGTTTCACCAACAATCCGCAGTTTGCATTGGTTGCCGATCAGTTTCCGGTCACAATTCAAAGTGCTGGTTATGACCTTTAAAGCCCTTCAAGGCACTGGACCAGACTATCTCCGAGACCACCTTCTGCCGCATGAATCCCAGCGACCGATTAGAACCCACAGAGTGGGCCTTCTCCGGGTCCCGTCAACTAAACAATGTCGCTTGGCGGGCCCCAGGGGAAGAGCCTTCTCTGTGGCGGCCCCGACTCTCTGGAACCAACTCCCCCCAGAGATTAGAACTGACCCTACTCTCCTTGCCTTTTGTAAGCTCCTCAAAACCCACCTTTGTCGTCAGGCATGGGGGAACTGAGACATCTCCCCCGGGCTTATACAATTTATGCATGGTATGTTTGTATATATGTTTGTTTAGTAAATGGGTTTTTTAAAATCAAACCGGGTTTTTTAAAAATATCTTAAATTATATTTGGATTTGTTATAAATTGTTTTTATTCTGTTGTGAGCTGCCCCAAGTCTGCGGAGAGGGGCGGCATACAAATCTAAATAATAAATAAATAATAAATAATAAATAATAGAATCAGGGTAAGCAGAGCATTTTTATGCTAGAGGTCCAGATATATATAATATGATATACAGTGATCCCCCGAGTTTCGCGATCCCGATCATTGCGAATCGCTATGTCGCGATTTTTCCACCTGGAAGTAAAAATACCATCTGCGCATGCGCGCTCTTTTTTTCTATGGCCACGCATGCGTAGATGGTGGAGTTTGCGTTCCCCGCCGGGCAGATCAGCTGCTGGGCGGCTTCCCTGGATCTTCCCCCTCTTGCTGGCGGGAGGGCGAGCGGCGGGCATCAGCGAGGAGCCGGGGTTTCCCCTTTGCGTGGGCGGCCGGTAAGACCCCAGCGCCGCTTCCCAGCTGAGTCCTGAAGCCAAACGCGGAAGTTCGCCTTTGCCGTTTGGCTTCAGGACTCAGCTGGGAAGCGGCGCGAGTGAACGGTGTGGGCAAGCGAAGGGCAGGCGAGCGGCGGGCGCGCGGGCAGGCAGGCGGCGGACAAGCAGCGGGTGGAGAAGCGGCGGGCGCGGCAGCAGCGAGGAGCCGAAGATCTGTGTGGGCGGCGGGGAAACCCCAATCTTCGGCTCCTCGCTGCTGCGGCGGAAGTAAAAACACCATCTGCGCATGCGCAGATGGTGTTTTTACTTCCGCACCGCTACTTCGCGAAGAATTGATTGTCGCGAGGGGTCCTGGAACGGAACCCTCGCGATAATCGGGGGACCACTGTAATACTATTCTAACATTTTTATGCTATACTGCAACAATGAAGTTTGTCATGATTGATGCTAGCTTTTTCAGTGCATATCTGAAAGTGAGCTCTGCACATTGTGTCCTTATCTACTGGCTGTGTTCAATGTCCACAACCAAGTGCTAACAATTGGTAGCTTACCTCCTGTTTAATTTTTGGGGGGTATTTATACATTTTTATCGCCTCTCTTATGATTTGGAGGAAAACATCTGTCCCCTCATGCCAGGATGTTGATGCTCTCCAGCTCTATTTTATGGTTGGCTGTTATAATAGTGTTCAGCCTGTGCTGACTATCCTGTGTTTTAAGCCTAATGTTCCTTTCATGTTCTTTAATTCTGGAACAGAGGGATTCAAAATTATGCGATATTAAAGTAGTGAATCTGGGCACACCAATTTTTTATTTTAAAAACCTGTCATGTTTTGATAAATATAAAAACAGTGTGTTGCAACAATACCAATATGACAGGTGCTTTCAAATTTTGCTGGAACTTTCAAAACATAGAAACATAGAAGACTGATGGCAGAAAAAGACCTCATGATCCATCTAGTCTGCCCTTATACTATTTTCTGTATTTTATCTTAGGATGGATATATGTTTATCCCAGGCATGTTTAAATTCAGTTACTGTGGATTTATCAACCACGTCTGCTGGCAGTTTGTTCCAAGGATCGACTACTCTTTCAGTAAAATAATATTTTCTCACGTTGCTTTTGATCTTTCCCCCAACTAACTTCAGATTGTGTCCCCTTGTTCTTGTGTTCACTTTCCTATTAAAAACACTTCCCTCCTGGACCTTATTTAACCCTTTAACATATTTAAATGTTTCGATCATGTCCCCCTTTTTCCTTCTGTCCTCCAGACTATACAGATTGAGTTCATTAAGTCTTTCCTGATACGTTTTATGCTTAAGACCTTCCACCATTCTTGTAGCCCGTCTTTGGAACCGTTCAATTTTGTCAATATCTTTTTGTAGGTGAGATCTCCAGAACTGAACACAGTATTCCAAATGTGGTCTCACCAGCACTCTGTATAGCGGGATCATAATCTTCCTCTTCCTGCTTGTTATACCTCTAGCTATGCAGCCAAGCATCCTACTTGCTTTCCCTACCACCTGACTGCACTGTTCACCCATTTTGAGACTGTCAGAAATCACTACCCCTAAATCTTTCTCTTCTGAAGTTTTTGTTAACACAGAACTGTCAATACAATACTCAGATTGGGTATTCCTTTTCCCCAAGTGCATTATTTTATATTTGGAAACATTAAGCTGCAGTTTCCATTGCTTTGACCATTTATCTAGTAAAACTAAATCATTTACCATATTACAGACGCCTCCAGGAATATCAACCCTATTGCTAAAGGCTGACTTTCATGGTATCTTGATATCACATATTCAGCAATCTGGAAAGACTCTGTCCTGATTACGGGACACCAAACTTCTAGTCAAGTTGCAATGGAGTCCACCTGAAGGTTTTTGAGCAAAGATGGTCTTTGCAGCTGCTATGTGCCCAGTAATCAGGGGTGGGCTGCTGCCCGGACCAGAGGAATGCAGTGGGGTAGCAAAAATGGAACTCCACCCCAAAGCACCCAATTTGCACTGAAAGATGTTGAAAGAAAATGCAGGGCGTCCTGCATAAGCCATGCCCACAGTGTGGCTGTACAAATTTTGATAGCCCATCACTGCCTGTAATTCTATGACTGAGGTTAACATAGTGCCATTGTTTAGTTAAACATCAGATATGTCACTAGAAGGCAAAAATCACAAAAATGTGGCTCACTTACTTTGGCCATTTCATAAAGAGAATGCACTGGAGAAAGCAATTATGTTTGGAAGAGCTAGCAGTAAAAAGAAATCAGGCCATCCAAGAATAGGGTGGCTGGCCACCAGATGATGCCACCGACAGCATTGAGAAACTCAAAGAAGTAGTGCATGATCAGAAGCTGTAGAGCAGCGGTCCCCAAACTACGGCCCGCGGGCCACATGCGGCCCACTGAGGCCATTTATCCGGCCCGCGGCCCACACATCTAATTTTCCATGAATAAAATGCGGTATTTTGTTAGTAAGTAATATCAATCATCAAAAAAGTTGCAAAAGTTTTTTTTTCTAATTTTGTCATCCAGTTACATTCATTTTCTTTTAATTAAATTCCCTCCTCAAAAAAGTACAACACCAATTATATTTCTAACTTATTAACCATTATGCCAAAGTGCTTCCTTCTTTCTTTATACATTTTTCTATAAGCCAAAAAAACCTTGTATAGCCAATCAGATGTTAACAAAAGAAAATTAAAAACAAAACATAAACATATATGAATTTCAGACTTCTTCCCCCCCCCTCTAAATAGTACGTTCTCATTTTGTTTTTTACTTTAAAATAAGGTATGTGCAGTGTGCATAGGGATTTGCTCATAGGGTTTTTTTATAGTCCGGCCCTCCAACAGTCCGAGGGACAGTGAATTTGTTTGGGGACCCCTTCTGTCGAGAGAGAGACCTGTCTCATAGAATCACCAAGAGTCAGACACAAGTGAATGACTAACTATTACTGCTACTAATTCTACTTGTTGTTGTTGTTCTTCTTGTTGTTTGCAAAATATTGAGTCGGCACAAATGACATTTTAGGCCAACTTCTAAAAGCTGTAAACGTGGCAGTTTCAGTAGTATGTTAGTGATATTTGGAGAATCTGCACACCTTGTAAGGCTTTATAAACTGGCAAAACACCATGTACCTAGTCCTCTTACTTTTTCCATGGTTCAGGCTCAAACTTTGCAAAAAAATCCTGAAAAATGAGTTTACAGCAATCTTCATTCAGGCTGCTGTAGTTTCAAAACTACTTGGCCTTTCAGGCTGATTTTTGGCAGAACTCCTAGAACTGCCAATTCTAAGTCTTTTGAACGAGAATTTTGCACAGCATAGTTTTATATCATAAAGAAACTATGTGCCAAATGTCATCAAAATCTGAGATGGTAAGGTGGGTATGATCTTTAAAATGGGTATATTTCACACAGAATGACTCATTTACAAATCTGAGCCTCCGAAACTGTAACCGGAAAAGGCGGGGAGAAGCCTCCGTGGGGCCTCTCTAGGAATCTCCTGGGAGGAAACAGGGCCAGAAAAGGTGGGGGAAAGTCTCTGTGGGGCCTCTCTAGGAATCTCCTGGGAGGAAAGAGGGCCTCCACCCTCCCTGTGGTTTCCCCAATCGCACACATTATTTGCTTTTACATTGATTCCTATCGGAAAAATTGCTTCTTACAAACTTTTCTACTTAAGAACCTGGTCACGGAACGAATTAAGTTCGTAAGTAGAGGTAACACTGTATAGTAATAAATTTGAGCTGAAAAATCCATGTGACCACTAGGAGGCAGCAGAGAGACAAAGGAAAACTCTTTGCTGCCATCTATGAATTATGAGTTGGTTAACATCTGTAAAGTAACATTACAGAGTCAGTTTGGTTTACAGAGCTAGTTTGGTGTAGTGATGAATCGCCAGGCTAGAAAGCAGGAGACTGAGTTCTAGTCCAACCTTAAGAATGAAAGCCATCTGATTGGCCATTTTCTTGGCCAATCATACCTCACAGGGCTGTTGTTATGGAGAAAATAGTATATTATGTATGTTTGTTGCCTTGAGTTATTTAGAAAAATAATAAAGGCAGAATAAATATAAAATAAAATAATGTGATCGGAAATCTTGTCCTTTATTTTTGCCAGGAGCACAGTGAATATAAATGAAGTCACCATATAAATCTTAGTTGATTTCTGCGATATACATTTAAAAAAAAATCCTACAAGAATCATAATAAATCCACTGATGGATTCTGCTCAACCGTTTCACAAATATGTTGACCTTCACGATTTCTTTTCTCAAGGGCATGTCAGTGAGTGGTTTTGGTTTTTCACTTTTGATTGAGATTTACTATTATAGTAAAAAGTATTTTATTTTCAACCTCAGAAAATGCATTGGAGGGGGAGATTGGATGATTTTCAGAATTAATACAGGTGGAATGGAGTTTGGTCAAATGTGGAATATTATAGCTGGTCCAGGTTTTGCCAGAACAAAATCCATATGAATCTTGTAAGTCTTGTAAGGCAAACAATGTAAGGTTGGTAAGTCTTGTTTGTTTCTCTTTCTCTCTGCATACCTCATGCACACCAGGGGTGTCAAAGTTGATTTCATTGAGGGCTACATCAGGATTGTGTTTGACCTCTGGGGGCTGGGATGGGCATGGCTGGGGTCGCCATGGCCAGCTTAATATCACTCGTGTTGGGGGTGACACGAGTGACTGGCTAAGCAGGTCTTCTCTCAGATAGAAACATAGAAGACTGACGGCAGAAAAAGACCTCATGGTCCATCTAGTCTGCCCTTATACTATCTCCTGTATATTATCTTAGGATGGATATATGTTTATCCCAGGCATGTTTAAATTCAGTTACTGCGGATTTACCAACCACGTCTGCTGGAAGTTTGTTCCAAGGATCTACCACTCTTTCAGTGAAATAATATTTTCTCACGTTGCTTTTGATCTTTCCCCCAACTAACTTCAGATTGTGTCCCCTTGTTCTTGTGTTCACTTTCCTATTAAAAACACTTCCATCCTGAACCTTATTTAACCCTTTAACATATTTAAATGTTTCGATCATGTCCCCCCTTTTCCTTCTGTCCTCCAGACTATACAGATTGAGTTCATTAAGTCTTTCCTGATACGTTTTATGCTTAAGACCTTCAACCATTCTTGTAGCCCATCTTTGGACCCGTTCAATTTTGTCAATATCTTTTTGTAGGTGAGGTCTCCAGAACTGAACACAGTATTCCAAATGTGGTCTCACCAGCGCTCTATATAAGGGGATCACAATCTCCCTCTTCCTGCTTGTTATACCTCTAGTTATGCAGCCAAGCATACTACTTGCTTTTCCTACTGCCCGACCACACTGCTCACCCATTTTGAGACTGTCAGAAATCACTACCCCTAAATCCTTCTCTTCTGAAGTTTTTTGCTAACACAGAACTGCTCACTTACTCTCATTATAATATCCTTCCTTCCTTCGTTCCCTCCTTCCTTCCTGCCTGCCTGCCTTTCTTCCTTTTCTTTTTTTGAAAAGGATGGCCTTCTGCAGCCCTCTGCTAGCAAAAATGGATCTCTGGAGTGTGGGTGGGGCATTTCAGCCACAACAGCCTTCTGTAGCCCTCTTCTTGTAAAAATGTGTTTCAGAGGGTTGCATGCTCTCCCCAGCTCCACAGGCACCCTGTGGGCTGGATCCAGCCCGCAGGCCTTGAGTTTGACTGGGTGCCCAGTCTCCTGGATGCCCTTAGCCTCCTTTTAATGGAATGTGTGGATAACCTTGAAGAATATCAAGGCTTCTGCGCATGTGCAGAAGCCTTTGGGCATTGCAGACGGTTCTTTGCCAGCCGCTTTCAAGGGGCAGTGACTGGAGGATGGGTTCAGAGGTTTGGCTAGCCAGCCATCGCTGCCGGTTTTGTAAGCAGGGGCAAATTTCCACCACCAGTTCGGCTGAACCAATCCGAAACAGCAACAAGTCACCACTGCTACTCCCCGCATCCTGGGAAGATAGGGGGTAGCAAATGGTTCCATTATTTTTCTTTCTTCCCCATTCTCAAAGGCCAGGAGTCAACACTCATGGTGGCAACTCCAAATATCAACCAAAAAATGCTCTGTCCTATACATTGGCCAAAGGAATCAGAACACCAAATACAACCTAACTAGACAAGACCTTGCAGACAACCCTCACTCCTTAAAAGACCTTGGAATACTCATACCAAATGGTCTAAATGCCAAAGCCCACTGCAACAACATCAACAAAAAAACTTTTGCCAGACCAATCCTTGAATACAGCTCATCAGTCTAGAACCCACACCACATTTTGGTCATAAACACTCTAGAAAAAGTCCAGAGATACTTTACTGGAGAAACACTCTACAAAATGTACCAGAGATATTTTACACTCCTCCACTCGCAACAGAATACCCTACGTAACTAGATTTACAATCTTAGGTTTAAAAAGCTTACAACTACATTGCCTTAAACACGGCCTTAAGCATGGCCCATAAAATCATCTGCTACAATGTCCTTCCTGTCAACAACTACTCCAGCTTCAACCACAAAAACACACGAGCACACAACAGATACAAACTTAAAAGTAAAACGTAACAAACTCAACTGCAGGAAATACAACTTTAGTAACTGTTCTGCCGGCGTGTCTCAACCGCCCATAATTACAGGGTAATTAGTCCAAGAAGACACACACCACACGATAAAAGGAAAACCCAAAAGTTTTTATAAACAGAAAACATTTTATCTTGTAATAATCCTTCAGTTGTTGTCTCCTATGCATCACTGTACGCATGCGTGGATGTGTCATTAATTCTTGTTCAGAATCCAAGGATGATACAGATGATTGATCTCCTCCTGGGCTGTCTGCCAAACTCCCCTCTTCCCTGTCACTCACGCTTCCTGGGTCAGAGGAGACTTTGTCGGCAGATTCTACTGGGAGCAAAACAGGCCTGCGGCATGTGGATGTCTCCCCCACATCCACCTCCACATTCCTTGGGGCAGGAGATGGGCCGGAGCTAACCACAACAGTAACCGAGTAGTTGATGCAGGGAACTCACTACCAGACCTAACCCCCAAAACTTTACCCTTAGACTATCCACTGTCGGTCTCTCCTGAGGTCAGTAAGGGGCATGCATAAGTGCACCATAGTGCCTTCTGTCCCCTGGCCTAATGTTTCTCTTTTATTAGGATCATGTATATAAATATTATTATATCTTTGTCTATCACCAATACATACTTGACAAAAGAAATAAATAAAATAAAATAAAAATAAATAAATATATACTTGGAAGAGACAAAAACAAAATGTTGTGGTTTTTTTTTTACTTGCCAGAAAATCCTATTCATGCTTTAAAATGTTATGATTTCATAATCATAAACAGGTCACGTTGAACAACGTGATCTGTTGAAGTGTTAAAAATGCATAAATAACTCCTTTATCCCGGCAATCAGTTTGATGTTCTATGAGGACCCTGAAACACTCACCTCTCTGAACTGGAGACACAGACATGAAACATAACAAGCTAGCAACATTTGTATGAAGTCTCAATTCAGTAATCAAGGCTCAATAACCAAGTCGTGCTCTTCATCATAACATGTAATTCAACTCAAATTGCTTTATGCACCTAAGAGCAATATTTCAGAGCCAAACTGGAAAATAAAAGCGTATGATTATTGCAGACATCTGCCTGACAGCCACAGCTGAAATCGTGTCCAGTTCAAACATAAAAAGTTAATTTCCACAATAAGTCACTTTCCCATCGTTGCTCAATCAGATGCCCCAAAGGAGGTCGTGAATGAAGAAAGCTGTCGCAGCAAACATCAAAGGACTGTGTTCTCCTCCAGTTGTTCGTTCCACCTGCTCTGGACTTCTTTTCCCAGAGGCTATCAAGACTAACTAAAGGCAGAGCTGCCCTGCAGCTTAAGCTGATTAACTTCTATGCGGTCAGCTCTTTGTTGTGAGCCGAGTTAATGGTACCTCTACTTATGAACTTAATTCATTCTGTTCTTAAGTAGAAAGGTTTGTAAGAAGAAGCAATTTTTTCATTAGGAATCAATGTAAAAGCAAATAATGCGTGCGATTGGGGAAACCATAGGGAGGGTGGAGGCCCTGTTTCCTCCCAGGAGATTCCTAGAGAGGCCCCACAGAGGCTTCTCCCTGCCTTTTCCAGCCCTGTTTCCTCCCAGGAGATTCCTAGACAGGCCTCACGGAGGCTTCTCCCCACCTTTTCCATCCCTGTTTCCTCCCAGGATATTCCTAGAGATGTCCCACGGAGGCTTCTCCCCACCTTTTCCAGCCCTGTTTCCTCCCAGGAGATTCCTAGAGAGGCCCCACGGAGGCTTCTCCCTGCCTTTTCCAGTTACAATTTCAGCACCTCAGGTTTGTAAGTGGAAAATGGTTCTTGAGAAGAGACAAAATAATCTTGAACACCCGGTTCTTATCTAGAAAAGTTCGTAAGTAGAGGCGTTCTTAGGTAGAGGTACCATTGTATTCAACCTCAGCAACTTTAAGAAGGGTAAAGCATGCTGGCCGGGGAATTCTGGGAGTTGAAGTCCACTCATCTTAAACTTGCTGAAGTTGAGAAAGATTGGTCTATAGCAGTGCTTCTCAAATAGTGGGGTGGGCCTCCCTTGGGAGGCACAGAATGATGCCGGGGGGGAGGGGGGCATGTGATCCTGGGGAATGTGCCTTTTTTTTACTGCAGGAAGTAGGGATTTTTTGCACTGAACAATAGCACACAGCACGGAGCAGAAGACACGAAGTGCAGATAACAAACCCTTAAGAGACACCATGAAAAAAATATTTAACAGGGGTGAAAAGAAAGGAGGAGAGAGACAGAGATAATGAGACAAATGTAAGTCTCACAAAAGCTAAGACAAGGAAATATGATGAAGTGTATGTAGCGCTTGGCTTCACTATGACTACGGTGGGTGACGAGGAAAGACTGTTGTTTACTGTGTCTAAAAATGTTGCCAGCGGACAGAATGAAGCCAAATAAATTAAGTCATCACTTAAACTCATTACTCCCCAATCAAGCTGATAAGCCGCTTGAGTTTTTTCAGTGACAGCGTGCCTAATATTGCAAACAACTGTCCCAGCAGAGAGTTGGGGGAGGGCACAAAATGTTTACTTCTTCCTATGGGAGGCGTAACAGAAGCATTGGTCTATAGTAACTGACATTTCTCCCTTCTTCCCTTTATATCAAAAAGAATCAAAGCCGAGTCACTTTCTAACATCTTCCTTTCTCAGGCTCCCTTCATATTTTGGTAATTGACACCTACCTTCTCCAATGTTGTCTCTTTTTAATTTTGTGAGCCACTCAAAGTAGTATTTCATAAAAACGGGTTGTCATCAACGGTGGGTTTCCCCCGGTTCGGACCAGACCCACACGCAGAGACTGGAGGCTTCCGAAACACAAAATATATTGCTTTACAAATTGGCTGAGAGCGGCAATGACCGCAGAAGAATGTCTGTTTAGGACTAAAAAGTTGGGGTTATCTGATAAGACAATAATGAATGTCTCAAAACCCTCAAAATTGGGCTGCAGCAAAAGTACTCACTCTTTGTTTCAAGAGCTACAATCTTTCAAAACAAATTGTCTAAAAGCTGGGGTTTTCCAAAAATGCAGGATGTTGGTTTAGGGACGAAACTCCAGGTCTGTTTCTTGTTCTCTGTTAAACCATGAACGATAACTCCTGCAAAGCACACTCCCACAAAACCTCCCCTTTTAAGCCTGCTGCAGAATTCCCTAATTACTCCCAGCTGTGATTAGGATCTTCTTCTAGGTATACGTAGCTGCTTCTGTCATCCCGTGATCCTGTGCAACTGCACATTGAGGATGGGGTCATTAATCACCCCTTCCTCATCTGACCCAGGTGAGGGTCAACTGGGGGTTCCATGGCATCTTCAGCTTCCATCTCTGCTTCCCCCTCACTGTCTGAACCCTTCAAGGGCCACACAGGTCTCCGATGCTCCGACAAACCCAGGTCATCCGGTTCAAAATCTGTTATTAGAGGAGCTGGCCATGATCCAACCACAGCAGAACCCACCTCTGCTTGTCATGTACTGTATTTCTAATAAGTACCTAAGTAAGTCTCTCTGGTTGTCTACATAATGTTCTGTCTGGGTTCCCCCAGACGTCAACACCAACTAAAAAGAGTAGCCAGACACGCTGGTAAAAAGCAAAGTCATTTTATATCTTTGAAAACAAACACAGATAACAAAAACTGTTCTTACACACTGGAATGCTATGAAGCTTCACAGAAGAGTCACGGCGGCCAGACAATACAACAGGCTTCTTGCTGGCACACACACCACTGTAGATAATAAAACCCACGCCTCCCCCAAGTTTTCAGCCTTCGAGGCCACAAACCAGAATCAGAGACGCCAAGGATCGAAGCAAGGTCACAGGACTCCCAAAAGATAACTCTCCACAATACAGGAAGGGCGGGCCTGCCTTTTCAACCTTTCTGAGGAGAACCACACCCAAACCCAGCTGTTGCCTATTAGGGATGGAAATACCTGGCTAATTGTCCCCTTCATTGTGCTGCCCTTCTCTGCCTCATATCTATGATGGCTTGTGCGTTCTCATCTAATGATTCCAGGCTACTCGCTGGGGAGAGCTCCCCCCTCGGGGGTCTCAGGCTGTTCTCCCTCCTCCTCATCCTGACATTCCTCTTCCCCGTCTGCCTGGTCCTCCTCCTCCTCCTGTTCCTCGTCCTCCCCCTCTGAGCATGGAGCCGGCAGAGTTCCAGCCGTTCCCCGAGGAGCCTCAGACTGAATCACAACACATAAGATGCTTCCATTCTGTTTCTTAAACTATTTTCAGAAAATCTAGTCTGAGGTCATTGAAAACAAGATGGACTGACCCTGAAATCAGATTTATTTATGTTTTATGATTCTAAACCACCCATTTCCCTCGGTTCATGACCACAAGACTGATTGTTCATTCGTGCTCTTGTCTTTTCCATCCATGTAGAGAAAGTAAATTTTGGTGACAGATTCCTGTATAAACCAATCTACCAGCGCCTGCCTTTTGTTTCTCTCTAACCTCTTTGCCTTTGTTTTGCTTTCCCAGATGTTTGCACATGTGGATGCCTTCATCCCACATTCTCATATATTTCCTTTGACACTAAAGCACATCCTTTCCATTTTTCCCCATTATGGTACAATAACTGTGACATTACTATTACTGTGGCACTACAATAATCAAAGCAATAGAAACAGAGATGCTATACAGTGTTCCCTCGATTTTCGCGGGGGATGCGTTCCGAGACCGCCCGAGATCGCTCGCGAATTTCTGTGAAGTAGGGATGCGGAAGTAAATACACCATTTTTGGCTATGGACAGTATCACAAGCCATCCCTTAAGACTTTAAACCCCTAAATTACCATTTCCCATTCCCTTAACAACCATTTAGTCACCATTATTACTGGTACTCACCATTGAATAAGACACTTAGTGATTCTAATATTTATAAACATAATTATTTATTAACAATAATTATTTTTTTGTTATTTATTTGCAAAAATTATTAGTTTGGCGATGACATATGACGTCATTGGGTGGGAAAAACCGTGGTATAGGGAAAAAGAAGTATTTTTTAATTAATGTTTTTTGAAAAACCGTGGTATAGGCTATTTGCGAAGTTCGAACCCGCGAAAATCGAGGGAACACTGTATTTTCCTGTAGGTGCATGAAAAATTTGCCTAAGGAAGAATGGATTGTTCCACTTCATAAAGCAATTAATGATGCAATGTAATTTAAATATCTAAAAATAAATAAATAAAGGAGAAAGGAAACTTGGCAATATTGTGGTAGGGATGGGGGAAACAAAGGAAACGTGCTTCACACAGACTGAACAGAAATGGAAAGGATGTCAACTGTAAGAGCTGAATGGAACATTAAAAGGATTGATAATACTGTATTTCTTTGACTCAATTAGCCAAAGTTGGAGCAATACAAAATTATTTCTAAAAACCGGGAAAAATAAAATGATGTCCAAGGTATCAATCAACTACTAGAGGGAAGGAAATGTGCAAATATCAAAGTTAATGCTACTGGCTCTCCAGAACATGCCGAATTTCACCCCTGGATAAATATACATTTTAATTGATCAAACAGGGATGATTTTATATTTATTCTGCAGCTTTTCCTTTATACCTTTATCTGAGTACAGCTGGCATGGAAGCGAATCTTAATGTTGAATGTATATAGAGAAACTGGGGTGTATGGGGTATTCAGGGAGGGTTGGACCTCTGGTGTAGAGCATGTCATGTCCTTTCACAGCAGCTCATTTAGTTTAGTTTAGTTTAGTTTAGTTTAATTGGATTTTATTTATTTATTTATTTATTATTTATTATTTATTTTATTTTATTTTATTTTATTTTATTTTATTTTATTTTATTTTATTTTATTTTATTTTATTTTATTTTATTTTATTTTATTTTATTTTATTTTATTTTATTTTATTTTATTTTATTTATTTTATTTTATTTTATTTTATTTTATTTTATTTTATTTTATTTTATTTTATTGTATTTTATTGTATTGTATTTTATTTTATTGTATTTTATTTTATTGTATTGTATTGTATTGTATTGTATTTTATTTTATTTTAATTTATTTTAATTTATTTTAATTTATTTTAATTTATTTTATTTTATTTTATTTTATTTTATTTTATTATTTTATTTTATTTTATTTTATTTTATTTTATTATTTTATTTTATTTTATTTTATTTTATTTTATTTTATTTTATTTTATTTTATTATTTTATTTTATTTTATTTTATTTTATTTTATTTTATTTTATTTTATTGTATTGTATTGTATTGTATTGTATTGTATTGTATTATTTTATTTTATTTTATTTTATTTTATTTTATTTTATTTTATTTTATTTTATTTTATTTTATTTTATTTTATTTTATTTTATTTTATTTTATTTTATTTTATTTTATTTTATTTTATTTTATTTTATTTTATTTTATTTTATTTTATTTTATTTTATTTTATTTTATTTTATTTTATTTTATTTTATTTTATTTTATTTTATTTTATTTTATTTTATTTTATTTTATTATTCTATTCTATTCTATTCTATTCTATTCTATTCTATTCTATCTATCTAGTTAGTCCAATACACAATGAGGGTTTTAGTGGGTATATATCTATACACACATAGTAAAATAAATGATGAAGGCTATAGAGGAGATACTCATAGTAAAATATATCTAAGAAAGAATAGAAAAGAAGGTATAGTAATAGAACATATCAATGAAAGAATAGAAGAAGAGATATAGGAATAGAAGAAAGGTGTAGGAGATATAGGAGAGCAATAGGACAGGGGACGGAAGGCGCTCTAGTGCACTTGTATGCTGCCCCTCTCCGAGGACTCAGGGCGGCTCACAGCATATATAAAAGACATAATAATACAATTGATCCAATTAGTATAATTAAAAATCTTTAAAAATTGTAACTTTAAAACATCCATTAATATTCACTCAATAAATCACACTAAAACACTTGTTGGTCAGGGGGAAAGATCTAATGACCCCAAGCCTGGCGACAAAGATGAGTATTTAAACTCTTTTGGAAGGCACCTGGTGCATCAGTTGTGGCCCTGTTTGGACAGGGAGTCTTTGCTCATGGTCACTCGTGCCCTTATCACCTCAAGGTTTGACTACTGCAATGCTCTCTACGTGGGGCTACCTGTGAAGAGTGTTCGGAAACTTCAAATCATCCAAAATGCAGCCACACAAGCGGTTATGGGTCTTCCAAGGCATGCCCATATCTCATCATCACTCCGCAGACTGCATTGGCTGCCAATCGGTTCTGGACACAATTCAAAATGTTGGTTATGACCTAAAAAGCCATACATGGCATAGGACGAGATTATATCTGAGACCGCCTTCTGCGGCACGAATCCCAGCGTTCGGTGAGGTTCCACAAAGTTGGTCTCCTCGAGGTCCCATCAACCAAACAATGCCAGCTGGTGAGGCTAGGGGAAGAGCCTTCTCTTGGGGGGGGGGCGACCCTCTGGAATCAGCTCCCCCCAGAGCTTTGCACTGCCCCCACCCTCTATATTGTAAAATCAATTTTTAAAAAATTGTTTAAAAAACCAATGTGACACCCATGCCATAGGTTCGCCATCACTGATCTAGTATATAGGGCCAAATAACAAGCTCCCGTACAACATATAATACGTTAATTTGGGATCAGTTACTCTTCAGGATTGAATCAAGGCAAAACATATGTTAGCACAAAATTTGCCTAGTGAACTGAATGGAATATTTCACAAAACGACACTGTTACCCAATTGGGATGATTTGGGCTGCTAAATATAGTGTGAAGGATCTATATAGGATTACGTACCTCAGTGGCTGTTGGGTTGCCAAGCTCATTCAATATTGCAGTGCTGATGTAAACAGGATAAAACTAAATAAAAGTCAATTAAGTGGCCTTCAGTTTAGCCTGGTACATGCATTACTTGAGCTACAATGAGAGTTTATGACATGCTGAGTCATAACTTCACATTAGCCCTTTCAATGAAATTGATACGCTAGCAACTAACTTTGCCTATTACAATGCCCTATCTATTACAGGAGACAAGTTCATGAATTTACAGTTCTAAATGGCTGAGAAAGCAAACTAACATGAATTTCACTGCATCTGGAATTTGGCAAAATTCCTCAATATGAATTCACGGTTATCTTCTATCAATGAAAGTTTTAATCATAACTTTAGGTAACAGTCATGCAGCAGTGGGTTCATAGTTCCCTCTAAGCTGAGCAGTGAGCAATCGCTCACTTAAAAATCATCATCAACTCAGAGTTTTCCAAACCTGCCCAGAAGCCGAGAGGGAAAGAGTGAGAGGGAAGGAGAGAGAGAGGAAGAGAGAGAAACAGATAGAAAAAAGAGAGGAAGGAAAAGAGAAAGAAAAAGAATGGGAGTAAGGAAGAGAGAAAGAAAATCAAAATCTAGTTTGAAACTAGCTCAACTATTTAAGTGGCATTTTGATATTGATAGAGTTGCCCTATTATGAGCTCACTGTTATAGACACACAGTACAGTATTTTATTTTTAAATTCTCTGAGGCAAAACAGGGTGGGTTTTTTATTTATTTATTTATTTATTTATTTATTTATTTGTTTGTTTGTTTATCTATCTATCTATCTATCTATCTATTTATTTATTTATGTATTTATGTATTTATGTATTTATCTATCTATTTATCTATTTATCTATTTATCTATTTATCTATCTATCTATCTATTTATCTATTTATCTATTTATCTATCTATCTATCTATTTATCTATTTATCTATTTATCTATTTATCTATTTATCTATTTATCTATTTATCTATTTATCTATTTATCTATTTATCTATTTATCTATTTATCTATTTATCTATTTATCTATTTATCTATTTATCTATTTATTTATTTATTATTTCTGTGCCGAAGGGACTGCCGCTCAGACACTATACTTTTCCGCCCCCCCCCCCAAAAAAAAAATTAGAGGGAACACTGAGTGGGTTGCTCCCAATTTGGACTGGTTCTTAGAACCAGGAGCGCCAATGACAGGAGGCTCCACCCACCTGCCCTCGACACTCTGCAGAAAAGAATCGCACACAAGTGGAAGCACAAGCACAAGCACGAACCGGTAGCAAAAATATTTACAACCCACCACTGCAGCCCTGCCTTTTATTAATGTAGACTCCTAGACCCAAGAGGACTCCTGAAGGACCTCCTGTAATGACCTGACTGTCAAGATGCCTCAGCACAGTTGTGAGAGGGTGTCGCAGAACACCACCCAAAGCTTGCAAAACTAATTGCTGCACCAATTGTTTTACTGCCCTAAATACTGTACCACTGAAGCCTGATTCATCATATAGTACAACAAGGCTAAACCAAAGGATTCAATCCCAAATAAAAGCAAGACGTTGCTGCTGCTGCTGCTGCTGCTGTTGTAGAAGAAGAGGAGGAGGAGGAGGAGAAAGTTTTACAATAATTTTAGAATTAAAGAAAACAGCTCCTGCCATGTAAAGCTGCATCTTCTATTTTGACTTTTAAATACTGAGCATAAGAAATGTTACTTTTGGGTTTTCTACAATGCATTCACAGGTTATCCAAATAAGATATGATGATGTATCTACTGTAGCTCACAGAGAAACCGCCTTTTTGATTAGTGGAAATATTTGAAACTTTGAGCGTTTACCACCAATGTGAACATTTTGGTTTAGGTAAGATGATAGAGATGGAAAGATGATGATGATGATGATGATGATGAAAGATGATGATGATGATGAAGAAGAAGAAGAACAAGAACTAGAACTAGAACTAGAAGAACAAGAAGAAGAACAAGAAGAAGAACAAGAAGAAGAACAAGAAGAACAAGAAATAGGAACAAGAAGAAGAAGAAGAAGAAGAAGAAGAAGAAGAAGAACAACAACAACAACAACAACAGCAACAACAACAACAGGAACAGGAACAGGAACAGGAACAGGAACAAGAACAAGAACAAGAAGAACAAGAACAAGAAGAAGAAGAAGAAGAAGAAGAAGAAGAAGAAGAAGAAGAAGAAGAACAACAACAACAACAACAACAACAACAACAGGAACAGGAACAGGAACAGGAACAGGAACAGGAACAAGAACAAGAACAAGAAGAACAAGAACAAGAACAAGAAGAACAAGAAGAAGAAGAAGAAGAAGAAGAAGAAGAAGAACAACAACAACAACAACAACAACAACAGGAACAGGAACAAGAAGAAGAAGAAGAAGAAGAAGAAGAAGAAGAAGAAGAAGAACAAGAACAAGAAGAACAAGAAGAACAAGAAGAACAAGAAGAACAAGAAGAACAAGAAGAACAAGAAGAACAAGAAGAACAAGAAGAACAAGAAGAACAAGAAGAACAAGAAGAACAAGAAGAACAAGAAGAACAAGAAGAACAAGAAGAACAAGAACAAGAACAGGAACAGGAACAGGAACAAGAACAAGAAGAACAAGAACAAGAAGAACAAGAACAAGAACAAGAAGAACAAGAACAAGAAGAACAAGAACAAGAAGAACAAGAACAGCTTTATTTGAGGTCTCCTAGAACTCCCAATTTTTAGTCTTTTGAACTAAAATTTTGCACAGCATAGTTTTATATCATAAAGAAACTATGTGCCAATGTCACCAAATCTGAGATGGTAAGGTGGGGACCACTGGTCCACTTCACACGGAATGACCCAAATGGAAAATGGTTCTTGAGAAGAGGCAATTTTTTTTGAACACCCGGTTCTTATTTGGAAGGTTTGTAAGTAGGTAGAGGTACCACTGTATTTAATTTATTTTATTTATCAATTGTATTTAAAAAGCCATCACCTTACTAGCAGTCTGGATGGCCCACAGCAATAGATTAAAAAGCTAAGGTATAAAAACAGCACATCCAAATATATCAAATGATAGCTGAAGAGAGAATTAAAAAATGGCTTCCTCAACAATGGAGCCCTCTAGAAAAATGCCCAGTTCTGAGGGAGCTCTAGATCTGTTGTGGTTAGCTATGGCCCAGCTCCTGTCCCAAGGAATGTGGAGGTGGATGTGTTTTGCTTCCAGTAGAATCTGCCGACGAAGTCTCCTCTGACCAAGGAAACGTGAGTGACAGGGAAGAGGGGAGTTTGGCAGACAGCCCAGGAGGAGATCAGTCATCTGTATCATCCCTGGATTCTGAACAAGATCCATCCCTGGATTCTGAACAAGCATGCGTAGAGTGATGCATAGGAGACAACAACTGAAGGATTATTACAAGAGAAAATGAGGCTACCTGTGATTGGGTGGGGCTGCTGTAATTAGTACTACAGATAAAAGTGCAGCCTGGTGTTTTAGCCTCATGGCAGTTTATCTGATTCATTGTTTCGGCAAGATCGTGGTTTTTGCTCTTCGGGATTGTGTGTGTGGACTTTCTGGACTTTAGAATTGGACTCAATTTCTCAGTTATTGGGTGAGCAATTGGACTGCATTTAACCTGTGCCTTGTGTGTACCAGAAAATCCCTTTGACATTTAAAAAGGGAGCTGTTTCTGTTTTTCTGTTTATAAAAACCTTTGGGTTTTCCTTTTATCGTGTGGTGTGTGTCTTCCTGGATTAATTACCCTGTAATTACGGGCGGTTGAGACACGCCGGCAAAACAAGATCTGGTCATATAACCAGATATTAATAGCCTTTCATTTGTTTGTTTGTGAAGAATACTGAGACTGTCAGCTTCTTTAAAAGTCCTTTATTCTCAGTAGCAGAGATACAATTGAACTTGTGACTTCAGCTCTTGGTGCGACTGACTGAAACAGTGTCAGCTTGCCTCTTTTATACTCTCACTTTCCCGCTTAAACTCAACCGTCACTTTCTTGAATTTCCCGGTCAATCTCTAAACCAATCACATTTAAACATTTCTGATTCAACTATTTACATAGACTCCATACATATTCAACAGTTTGTTTATTGGACTTATATGCCGCCCTTCTCCGAAGACTCAGGGTGGCTCACAACATATATAAAAACACAATACAAAAAGAGTTCTAAGCCCAATTATAAAATTAATCTAAAAACCCAAGTTATAAATTCATGCAACCCCACACATTCATATCACAATGATACTGATGGCTGGAGCAAGATATTAAAGCTCAACAACCCCAAGCGTGCTAGCAAAGTTGAGTTTTTAAAGCCAGGATAGTGGGGGCAGTGCAGATCTCTGGGTGGAATTGGTTCCAGAGGTTCGGGGCTGCCACAGAGAAGGCCCTTCCCTTAAGGCCCGCTAGATGGCATTGCTTGGCTGACGGAACCTGGAGAAGGCCAGCTTTGTGGACTTGACCGGTCGCTGGGATATCAAAATAAATCAAGAGAGACCAGTCTAATTTAAGGATATTCCATAAGATGGATGGCAAGTTAAAGAAGAAATGACTCCAGGGACCCACTAATATATTTATACTGTATTCCTCCCCACACTTTTCTTCCCTGTTTCAAACAACAGTAATATATCTTCATAATATATCTTTTTTAGGTTACATAGCATTCATTTGATAACATCGAATTGTGATTAAGCACATTCATTTCAAGGGGTCATAGGGCTTTTGTTTTCGTGTGAAAAAATATTTGGATTATTCTTAAATCAAGAAGTAAATTCTTCCTTTCCTATAATATTTAGTTAATATTTAAACATTGTTCTTTTCTAATATTCTGTTGGAATCTATATATTTTTTTCTCCCACATAATTTAGTTCCAGTGTTGAAATACTGTATAAACTAACAGTTCAAAAGCTGTATTTTCTTAACATAGGAATTTCTTATTTAGGCAAACTATGATTATTATCTGGGTAGTTTCATTTTGCAGAGATTTTTTTCTTTAATGGAGAATTTCAATTTTGACTCAAGCTGATCAAGGAGGGATTTAGAAATACCAAGCGGCAAAAAATTGTTTGAATGCAAGTGACATACGTCAGGATAAATGAAAAAATGCTTTGCTAACGATTTCATTGAATCATATAAAATGTGGCCAACGAAGAGGAAATCTAAATAGTCACTACAAAAAAATAGGGAGGACATGAAGTTATTTTCAGGAAAATAGAATAATAGAACAAAAAGTCATAGGCTGTGTTCATGCAACATGCTTAAGCCCTAAACCTGCATCAAAAAGCTACTATGTTTGTTCATGCAACATGCTGCCTATATCCTAAACATATTTATGGCTTAAAGTAGCAACCTGGATTATACCAAATGCTACAACAAAGCCTGTATTGCTGCAAGATGTTGAACTCTTTAACTTATTCAAACAATTTTGGTCTATTTTCAAGCAATGTTTTAAAAACTATTAATTTATTTATTAAATTTGCCGCCCATCTTACAGTTCAGGTGACACTCAAATAGGTTCTATAGAACATCAGCTTGCTTGCTTTCTTTCTTTCTTTCTCATTCATTCATTCATTCATTCCTCCCATCTTACCCCATAGTTCCTTAAACAGTGTCTTTCAAATAAACAGGAACCTCACAAATACTCCTTGATGGTTTTCAGACTGATTTCTGTATATTTCAAATGAAATTTTTTTTTAGTTTAGAGTTTGGAATCCATTGAATATTTCTATCCAATCACGTAATCTGCAACAAAATAAGAGATTGTTGGCAAACGTCTTCTGAATAAATCCTCTTCTCCTGTAGAATACTTTGGGATGAAATATTATAGAGAATATGAACCTTTGAGTGAGATTACTGAAGATGATGAGTACTCGGCTAAGAGCAAGTATAGGTAGTCCTTGATTTACAACAGTTCACTTAGTGATTGTTCAAAGTTACAAATGTGACTTATAACCATTTTCAAATTTATGACCATTCCAATAGAGCAGTCATCATCACTGTAATTCTGTCTATCTACTTTACTACCGGTTGTCCTCTTTTACTCTTTCCTTTCACCTTTCTCAGCATTAAAACCTTTTCTAAGGAGCTGGGTTTTCACATAATACAGTGATACCTCGTTTTGCAAACCCCTTGTCAGACAAACTTTTCGAGATACAAACCCGGGGTTTAAGATTTTTTCGCCTCTTCTTCCAAACTATTTTCACCTTACAAACCCAAGCCGCCGCCACTGGGATGCCCCGCCTCTGGACTTCTGTTGCCAGCGAAGCGCCCGTTTTTGCACTGCTGGGATTCACCTGAGGCTCCCCTCCATGGGAAACACCACCTCCGGACTTCCGTGTTTTTGCGATGCTGCAGGGGAATCCCAGCAGCACAAAAACGGGCACTTCACTGGCAATGGAAGTCCGGAGGTGGGGTTGTAAATCAATGACTTAACAATTCACTTGAATGATGATGATCGAATATTTTTTTACTGAAAGAGTAGTTAATGCTTGGAACAAACATCCAGCAAACGTGGTTGGTAAATCCACAGTCACTGAATTTAAACATGCCTGGGATAAACATATATCCATCCTAAGATAAAATACAGGAAATAGTATAAGGGCAGACTAGATGGACCATGCTTTTAGTCTTCTATGTTTCTGTAATGTAAACTCTCTCCCTAACTAAATGTGTTCATCATTTTAGCACCAACCTATTATTGTAAAATCTCCACGTTAAGTACATTTTGAGAAACAAATTCAAGGCTGCAACTAACTTTAAAATTCTCACAGCCATTAACTGATTAAATGTGTTTAGTTCATTAATTATGTAGAGATATTTTTTCCTCATTCCTTGTTTTTAACTGATTAGAAGAACCAATTAAAGTAAACATCGTGGTCTCTCAGTAGGAGTGCTTTTCCTAGGCATTTTGAACTGCGGACAATTTCTCACAACTGAACAGATATGAAATTGTACCACACCTATTAGCTTAACTAGACTTAATGTACAGCTGAATGATTTCTTCTCCACTGCTGTAATTAAATCTAAGGGTCCATTTACTGGAAATTAAATTATTGCGAAATTTGTCATCTTCATCCTCACATACAGACAACACATAAAAAAGAAATGCACATTGAGAATTGATGTTGCAAATATTTTCCATGCCTTTAAACTTCTTCATCTACAAGAATTGTGGAAGGTCTTAAGCATAAAACGTATCAGGAAAGACTTCATGAACTCAATCTGTATAGTCTGGAGGACAGAAGGAAAAGGGGGGACATGATCGAAACATTTAAATATGTCAAAGGGTTAAATAAGGTCCAGGAGGGAAGTGTTTTTAATAGGAAAGCGAACACAAGAACAAGGGGACACAATCTGAAGTTAGTTGGGGGAAAGATCAAAAGCAACGTGAGAAAATATTATTTCACTGAAAGGGTAGTAGATCCTTGGAACAAACTTCCAGCAGACGTGGTTGGTAAATCCACAGTAACTGAATTTAAACATGCCTGGGAGAAACATATATCCATTGTAAGATAAAATACAGGTTGGTACATCCACAGTAACTGAATTTAAACATGCCTGGGATAAACATATATCCATTGTAAGATAAAATACAGGAAATAGTAAAAGGGCAGACTAGATGGACCATGAGGTCTTTTTCTGCCGTCAGTCTTCTATGTTTCTATGTTTCTATTTAGTCTATGGTGCATGCCTTAGACTGAACTACAGCAATTGAAGTTCAGGCTTGGCTTGATTGCTGAGTAAATTAAGTTTGGAGGCTCATCCAATGCACTGAATAATAAACCAATCAGGCAGATTTGTACATGCAGTTAAGCCACAGAAAAACAATGAAGGATAAAACTGAACAGGCTTTGCATGCAGTGTGAAAGATACTGCTGGTTTTTCATTGATGTAGTTGAATATACCATGCAAATGCAGTCAGTTCCTCTCTCCTCTTATGGGACTTCCTTCTGCTGCATGAATCCCAGCGACTGCTTAGTGTTCTGCCGGGCTCTCTGGTAGGAGCGTCCCGAAAATTCAAGGATACAAATTTCAGACATACACACACGTTTGAAAATTTAAAACAATGTTCAGAAGAAAAGGATTTAGGGGTAGTGATTTCTGACAGTCTCAAAATGGGTGAACAGTGCAGTCAGGCGGTAGGGAAAGCAAGTAGGATGCTTGGCTGCATAGCTAGAGGTATAACAAGCAGGAAGAGATTGTGATCCTGCTATATAGAGCGCTGGTGAGACCACATTTGGAATACTGTGTTCAGTTCTGGAGACAAAATTGAACGGAATATATAGAGCGCTGGTGAGACCACATTTGGAATACTGTGTTCAGTTCTGGAGACAAAATTGAACGGAATATATAGAGCGCTGGTGAGACCACATTTGGAATACTGTGTTCAGTTCTGGAGACAAAATTGAACGGGTCCAAAGACGGGCTACAAGAATGGTGGAAGGTCTTAAGCATAAAACGTATCAGGAAAGACTTAATGAACTCAATCTGTATAGTCTGGAGGACAGAAGGAAAAGGGGGGACATGATCGAAACATTTAAATATGTCAAAGGGTTAAATAAGGTTCGGGAAGTGTTTTTAATAGGAAAGTGAACACAAGAACAAGGGGACACAATCTGAAGTTAGTTGGGGGAAAGATCAAAAGCAACGTGAGAAAATATTATTTTACTGAAAGAGTAGTAGATCCTTGGAACAAACTTCCAGCAGATGTGGTAGATAAATCCACAGTAACTGAATTTAAACATGCCTGGGATAAACATTTATCCATCCTAAGATAAAATACAGAAAATAGTATAAGGGCAGACTAGATGGACCATGAGGTCATTTTCTGCCGTCAGACTTCTATTTTTCTATGTTTCTATCACAAAACGCAAAATAAACAAAGCACTCTTTTTGTATGGCAAAGAGCACTCGTCCCAAAACCAACCGGGTAGTCTGTACAATTACCCTTAAGCAGTCATTAAGTACTTAGCGAGCAGCTGTGAAGAAACTTCACACCCCTTATTCTTCCAATGAAGTGAGACACACACACACACACATTGCTCTGCTTTGATTTCCAAGGCGTGAAAAAGCAACAAAGTCCAGAAGACACAGGATTCCTGACGAACTCCGATCAGATATTCTTCCACAATGGCCAAACCCACATGCTGCTATTTATAGCAGCAGCCCTAATTACTGGAGCCCCACCCAAACACAGGTGGCCTCCCTTATTTTCTGTAATATGTTATTACTTGGTCTCTTCTAGCATAATTCTGCGCTTGTGTGGGTCCAAAATGTCATCATCTGAATCAATGGAAGATAAGGGAGATTGACTTCCTGGACTGTGTGCCAAGCCCTCCTCTGCCGAGTTACTCCCACCTTCTTCTTCGTCCGAGGAAACTAAACCCTGAACTGTTAGGTCCCACAGAGTTGGTCTTCTCTGGGTCCCGTCGGCCAGACAATGTTGTCTGGCAGGGCCTAGAGGAAAAGCCTTCTCTGTGATGGCCCCGGCCATCTGGAATCAGCTTCCTCCAGAGATTCGCATTGCCCCCACCCTCCTCACCTTTCGCAAGAGTCTTAAGACTCATTTATATCGCCAGTCATGGGGCAATTAGATCAAGCCCCCCCTCCCCATTTACGAAATGTGATGTGTGGTTTTGAATGAATTGGCTGACTGATTTTAATATATATGGGATTTTATTAGTAATTTTTAATTAATTAGATTTGTACTGGGATTTGGGGAAGCAACCACAGAGTCAGGTAGTGCATTCCAGGCATTGATCACTCTATTGCTGAAGTCGTATTTTATGCAGTCGAGTTTAGAGCAGTTTACATTTAGTTTGAATCTATTCTGTGCTCGTGTATTGCTACACTCCAGGGGTGAGTTCCACTGGCCTTCCCTACTGGTTCGCATTGCATCCAAAGTGCACTCGCTTTGCTCACGTGGGCACCTAAATCACATTGGAGAAATGATCCTCCATGCATGCACAAAAACCTTTGCACAGGCACAAAGAGTTCTTTGCCGGCCACTTTCAAGGAGTGGTGACCAGAGGACCAGTTCTAAGGCATGGCCAGTCGACCATCGCTGACAGTTCGGCAAGCGAGCGCAAATTTCCGCCATTGGTTTGGGCCTAAATTCTGCACCAGCAGAAGTTTCCAAATGCTCTTCAAAGGCAGCCCTATGTAGAGTGCACTGCAGTAATCTAGATGGGGGACAATGAGGACATGCGACACTGTGAGCAGAGCTTCCCAATCCAGGATTTGATTTTACACAAACACACACACACACAAACACTACATGTTAATCTGTTCCTCCCTTTGTTGCCAGCAACCCTCCTCTTTTACACAAACTTTGAAGTCAGAAGTTTTTAATTTCCCCCCACCAGCCGAAGAACAGCTGCACTTTCCCACTGCAAAGGGGAAAGCCACAGTATTGATTGTAGGCTGCCTTCAATTGAGTTTCCATGGTTCCCTGATAGTACAGAATTTATTTTATTTTTATTTTTTATTTTTATTTTTACAGATCAAGCCTTGCTATTTATAGCGATGCATTAATTACTAACCAACGAAGAGACTTGACAAAAGGCAGCTTTTTATCAGGCAAAAGGCATCTCTCCCACATACTGTTAAAATAATCGTCCCTTCTTGGCTGTATGCAGTTCAGAAATAATGATTGCAATTCCACCGGCTACATTGGCAAGTATTTCATGATGAGCCTGTCAAACTCTTCACTGCAGAGAGATGCTTAGTCTCAGGAAAATAAACTGTTTAGGGCTCCCATTTCCCCCACCTCCAAAAGACAAAACCCGGAACCAGCTTTTCCAAAGACGATCCAAACTTCTAGGAAATCAATTTCTGGAGTCCTTGGCGCTCTTTGAGCTTGGCTGTTTATTTTTATTTATTTATTTTGTCCAATACACAATAATACACAATGAAGGTTATAGAGGATATACTGTACTCGAGTGAAATGTATTAGAGAAAGAAAAGAAGAGAAAATATAGGAAGAAAATGTATGTGTTCTGTCTGGGTCACTCCAGAAGCCAATACCAACCCAAAAAGATAAGCCAGACACACTGGTAAAAGGCAAAGGCAGTTTATATAATTCAAGGAAAACACAGGTAACAGAAAATGTCCTTACAAACAGGAAAAACGCTGGAACTTCAAATATATACACGAAGGGAATAGTCCATGAAGCAATACCAGATTCTTGCTGCCAAGACTGAGCTGTAGATAGCAAACAGACGCCTCCCACGAGTCTTCCAGACTGCGAGGCCACAAGCCAAGATCAGAGACGCTGAGAATCAAAACAGGTCACCGCAACTCCAATTGATAACACTCCACATGGCTGCAAGGCCTTGCCTGCCTTTTAAACCCTGCTGATGAGGACCACACCCAAACCCAGCTGCTTCTAATTCAATGGTGATAATATCTCTTTAACTGTTCCTTTCGTTGCTCTGAACGTCTCTGTCTCATGTCAATGACAGCTTGTGCGTCATCACCTAATGACTCCAAGCTACTGGCTGGGGAGAGCCCCCCCCCCCGGGGCTCTCATGCTGTTCTCCTTCATCCCATTCCTGACTCTCCTCTCCCCCATCCGACTGTTCAGCCCCCTCCTCTGCGCTGTCATCCTCCTCCGGGCATGGAGCCAGCAGAGACACAGCTGGTCCCTGAGCAACCTCAGGCTGAATCACAACAGTATGTATGAGAGAATAACAGAAAGGATATAGGGATAGAAGAGAAAATATATGAGATATAGGAGAGACTATAGGACAGGGAACAGAAGGCACACTAGTGCGCTTATGTACACCCCTTACTGACCTCTGAGGAATCTGGAGAGGTCAATCGTGGATAGTCTAAGGGTAAAGTGTTGGGGGTTAGGAGATGATGCTACAGAGTCCGGTAATGAGTTCCACACTTCAACAACTGGATTACTAAAGTCGGATTTTTTTACACTCAAGTTTGGAGCAGTTAATGTTAAGCTTGAATCTGTTGTGTGCTCTTGTGCTGTGGTGGTTGAAACTGAAGTAGTCTATGACAGGCAGGACGTTGCAGCGTATGATCTTGTGGGCAATACTTAGATCATGTTTAAGGCATCATAGTTCTAAGCTTTCTAGACCCAGGATTGTAAGTCTAGTTTCGTAGGGTATTCTGTTTCGGGTAAAGGAGTGAAGGGCTCTTCTGGTGAAGTATCTTTGGACATTTTCGAGGGTGTGAATGTCAGAAATGCGGTATGGGTTCCAAACAGATGAGCTGTATTCTAGGATTGGTCTGGCGAAAGTTTTGTAAGTTCTGGTAAGTAGTGTGAGAATTCCAGAGCAGAAGCTCTGTTTGATTGCAGATGTTTCATTACATTAGCAACATCCTCAGTGCTAGTGAGTGGGATTTTTCCATACACCCCACCAGTACTGGAGGGCAAGTTAGTGCTATAAACAAGGAGCAAACCACACACTCGCTAGGATTGATTATGTTACCTACTTGGGTAATAAAATGTCTGCAAGCTAATTACCAAGATCAGAGAACATCATAGACTCCTCATTTGACTTTCTATCTGTTTTATTGATAACATATCACTCCCTTCTATTTCTGCCTTGCTCTTACTTGATCCCCCACCCACCTACTCCTATCAGGAGGTAGCAGGCCGAAAAGGCCTACTACCCCATGCCTAAGCCTTCAAACAGTAAGTCAGAGGCCCCTGGGCCTCTGACGCAGCAAAAATAAGCCTGCACGAGGCCCTGATAGACCTCGCCACATGCTCCAGATGCGTTGGCGAACAGACCGATATCTGTTCGCTTCGGGTCCAGAAGAGGGCAAGGAGGAGGTCCTGCTCGGACCGCCCTTAACTAGGGCGATCCAGGACCTCCCCTTAAGCCCTGCATGCAGCGCGCCACCTTGGTGCGCTGCCAAAAGCCGAACTTCCGTTTTTTTAAGAAACCGGAAGTTTGGAGCTCCGTGGAGCTTGAAGCAGCATCCCCCGGCTCCAGGGGCAATTTCGGCTGGCGGTTAAAGCCGCTGACTGTGCATATCACTCCCTTCTATTTCTGTCTTACTCTTACTTCCGCTCTCTGTTCTGTGCATGGCTTCTTAGAGCGAACCCACCGATCCAAAGCCCACTATGTCATGGTAAAATCACACTCTTTATTGATAAAAGCAACACACAGAGAAAAGCAGATTGAATGGCAAGGAAAAGGGAGTGATTTTCCTCTCCAGAGTGAAGCATAAACAAAGTCCGGGAAAAGGGCCAACTCGGCCTAATGTCATTCCTTAGATTAGTGTTTCCCAACCTTGGCAACTTGAAGATATTTGGACTTCAACTCCCAGAATTCCTCAGCCAGTGAATGCTGGCTGAGGAATTCTGGGAGTTGAAGTCCAGATATCTTCAAGTTTATTTATTTATTTATTTATTTATTTATTTATTTATTTATTTATTTATTTATTTATTTATTTATTTATTTATTTATTTATTTATTTATTTATTTATTTATTTATTTATTTATTTATTTATTTATTTATTTATTTATTTGATTTGATTTGATTTGATTTGATTTGTATGCCGCCCCTCTCCGGAGACTCGGGGCGGCTCACAGCAATAATAAGACAGCATATAATAATAATCCAATACTAAAAACAATTAAAAACCGATTAATATAAAACCCAAACATACATACAGACATACCATGCATAAAATTGTAAAGGCCTAGGGGGAAAGAGTATCTCAATTCCCCCATGCGTGGCGGCAGAGGTGGGTTTTAAGTAGCTTACGAAAGGCAAGGAGGGTGGGGCAATTCTAATTTCTGGGGGGAGTTGGATCAAGAGGGTCGGGGCCGCCACAGAGAAGGCTCTTCCCCTGGGTCCCGCCAAGGTTGCCAAATTTGGGAAACACTGCCTTAGATAACAGAGTCTATTTAACATTCAAGAGAATAAACCAACTCACTGGAATCTTGGACAAACATCATCCAGCAAAGAATGTCTTTTAGTGAGATAGGAATCATGTTTTTGAAGCCTTGTTCAAGCACACACCCCCTCTAACATCTCTGCCATGAACGGTGTTGAAACCCCACACCTAAAATCCTTTGCTTTTATACTGCCTGGAAGTGACATCACACCCCAAAGAGGTAAAACTGTAAGCTTATTTCCTTTTAGTATGTAAGTCATCTTGCCTTCTCAGAAATCTCCTGTATCTGGCATCTAACCACGGATTATCCACTCTAATGTCTTCCTCATCTTCCGACTGGGACCACTCCCCCATTGCTCTCTCAGCCCCCTCTAGTGGTTCCTCAAGTTCACTCAGATGACTTTCTCCCTCACTCTTGCTCTCTGCATCAGATGGTAATCTCACTGGCCCAGGGTACCCAGAGGGGCCTGGCTCATCCTCCTCAGAATCTGAATGACCAGAGGTCAAGCAGCACTCACAAAACTCTCTCCCCTAGAGAAACCTCTCCTTTCGTGCTTGATACAAACATTTTTAAGTATAGAAATGTTCAACATATAAAGATTTTATTTTCAAAAATATAAAATCTCCATTAAATATTATATATAATTTCAGCTAAAAACATTTGATACATACAGAATATAGTTATTGGCTATGAATAAATTAACTGCCTTGAAATGGTCCTGGGTTGGGCCTAGAGGCAAAAAGGAGCTGTGACGTTCCTTCAATATACCAGGGTGATCCGACATAAAAAAACAAATAGCCCCTCCCTGGTACAGAGCTGGAGGGATCAAGGTCTGGTGGCTCAACTGCTAATTCTCTGCCTTACAAGGCAGAGGCTGCCAGATTGAATCCCAGTAAGGAAGGGTGTGGCTAGCTGATGAGGCCAGAACAAGGCCGAAATGGGACCATCCTAGTCTCCCTTAATTTTAAAATTTCAGCTAAAAACATTTTACTGTACCAAGTAATTGAGAGACATACAAAATTCAACTAGAGAAAGGTTCAGTTTAATTGGATTTTCTATGTATTGCGAGGACCTGCTTAGAAAAGATTTTTTTTGTTTGTTTGTGACAAAACATTCAACATTCAACCTTCCATTTCAGAAAAAAAGGACACTAGTTAAGAAGTGTTCTTTGCTTTTTCTGCAAGCTTTTAATTGGTTAGGGGAAAAAACATATATTTCTTTCTTCTCATCCAGCAATGTGTAATTCTTGTTCCAATCTTTTTCTCCAGCTCTGAAAAGAGGAGAATTCAGCTGATAAATAAGGAATAATGGTAAGTACAAATGATATCCTCAAAGCCATAATCAGGTATCCCAAGAGTGCTTTTTGAAGAGGCAACTGAACTTTCTGGTTTTTGTTTGAAGACATTTCGCTTTTCATCCAATAATATCTTCTTCAGCTCAAGATATTAATTTTATCAGTGAAGCCTTGGTTTAATTGAGGAAATCATAAGTATTTGTTTCTTGAGGTTTTTAGAATCCACATACTGTACTACACTATATTTGAGAATAGTACTTAGACTTATATATTGCTTCATAGTGCTTTACACACTCTCTAAGAAGTTTACAGAGTCAGCCTATTGCCGCCAACAAGCTGGCTCCTCATTTTACCGACCTTGGAAGGATGGAAAGCTGAGTCAACCTTGAGCCAGTGAGACTCAAAAAATTAGTTTGCAACTGCACCACTACAGCTCAGTTGAGGTGAGAGCCATAAATTTGCTATTGAGCCAATTTCACAGGGGAGCTCTTTTCTCCTTTTCTATACCATATTTTTCAGAGTATATGATGCACTGGAATATAAGACTCACCTTAGTTTTGGGGGAGGAAAATAGGGTAAAAAACCCTGTTCTTGTGTCTAGTTGTCTTGGTGTGCAGTGCTCTGTAGCGACGTTTTGAGGGTAGGAGTTGAAACAATTTGTGTCCAGGATGTGAGGGGTCAGTAAATATTTTCCCCACCCTCTTTTTGACTCGTGTAGTATACAGGTCCTCAATGGAAGGCAGGTTGGCAGCAATTGTTTTTTCTGCACTTCTGATTATCCTCTGAAGTCTATGTCGGTCCTGTTGGGTTGCAGCACCAAAACAGACAGTTATAGAGGGAAGCCAGACTGCAACTATATAGGAGACCGGTAGCTCCTTCCTTTCTGTAGAATAATGTGATTCCCCTTCAAATCTGATTTTTTTTTAATGGGCAGGCCAATCTGTATCCACTTAATTGGTTGGGAATGGCTTATATTTTACCGTTTCTTGTACATTCAGTTCCTAGGTATAACCACGGAGCTCCCAAACGGATGCAGGAGCAGCAGAAGGCCATTTTAAGAGCTTTCTGTTCCATGTGCACCTCAACAACTAGTTTTGCTTTCCAAAATTGTGATTGAATTAATGGCAGGAACATGTGGGCAATCCATGATTGATAGCAGCAATTCATATAATGAGTGCCTTCCAGCAGAACCTGCTGGGTTTCAAGACTGTTGATAGCTTCACATGCTGTTGGAAGGCATCACACAGGGACTGGCGTAGCTCAACACAGACCGTCCTACCCTCGGGACCGTCTCTCTGACAAGTGCTCATCAGTTTGGATCCTACGTTCCACCAAATGAGGCCTCACACTGTGTCACGCAAACCGTTCCAATTGTCTTGCTGAAATTTCTGATCTATTGTGTGATTTCCATTTCTCTTGGCTGACAAGCTCTCCTCTTCGTCCCCAGAGGAGAATTTCTTTAGCTGGCATCCTTCAAACATAATTGTCTGTAAGAAAATGTATCCCATTTTGGGGACACGCGGAAGAAACTTGAATTGTTCTTTATTTCTAGCCAAGTTACTCTACATTACTTGCAAAAATCCCTCATTCATATAAGAAATGCTTTTTGGTAGGCATTTTAGGTTTTTTTTTCCTGCTTTGAATTCAGCAAGTTTGGACCTCACGTCTCTTCTGTCCATGCCCAGGATTGAGATTGGCTGTTCCTGAATATATTAGAAGCGAAGTACACAATAGAACAATGTTCTTTCAAAGAGGAAGCTTGATTTCTTTATAGCTGAATTCAAGTCAATGGACACACACATACATACACACACACACACAGAGCAGGAGAAAAAATGTGGTTTATAAGAAATATCAATCTGATTGAATCATGGTCTTTTCTCTCTGACTAGAGCACCCCAATAATCCTCAGTATGGTTTTTCTAGAATGTGATTCATAGGCAGACAGATGGGGATTTTCTGAATTACATTGCGAGGATTTTTCAACCTCTCTGGTTCTCCTTTTTGTCTATCACTCTAGCTTTATTTTCTTTTTATGAGATGGGTAATCCTGCACAAGCTTTTCGACTCACCTCAAGGTCAGATATAAGCACTAGGTTTCCTTCTCCAATATTTCTCCCATCTGTTTTTTCCCCTATTACATTTATAACATTCATTTTAACTGGTCATTTGAATTAATCATTTTAACTAATTCATTTTAACTAGTCATGTTTCTCTCTCTCTCTCTCTCACAAGCACACACAATGTTATGCATTCAATACCAAGATGAGCACATGAATCCTACATATTATTATATTAATTAATTAGTTCGTTTGTTTTGTCAAGTGCATATTGGTAGTATGCAAAGATATACCTATACCTTTCTTCTATTCCTATATCTCTTCTTCTATTCTTTCATTGGTATGTTCTATTACTATATCTTCTTTTCTATTCTCTCTTAGATATATTTTACTATGAGTATCTCCTCTATAACCTTCATCATGTATTTTACTATGTGTATACAGTGTTCCCTCGATTTTCGCGGGTTCGAACTTCGCGAATAGCCTATACCACGGTTTTTCAAAAAATATTAATTAAAAAATACTTCGCGGTTTTTTTCCCTATACCACGGTTTTTCCCACCCAATGACATCATATGTCATCACCAAACTAATAATTTTTGCAAATAAATAACAAAATAATAATTATTGTTAATAAATAATTATGTTTATAAATATCAGGATCACTAAGTGTCTTATTCAATGGTGAGTACCAGTAATAATGGTGAGCAAATGGTTGTTAAGGGAATGGGAAATGGTAATTTAGGGGTTTAAAGCGTTAAGGGAAGGCTTGTGATACTGTTCATAGTCAAAAATGGTGTATTTACTTCCGCATCTCTACTTCGCGGAAATTCGACTTTTGCGGGCGGTCTTGGAACGCATCCCCCACGAAAATCGAGGGAACACTGTGTGTATGTATGTATGTATGTATGTATGTATGTATGTATGTATGTATATATACCTACTAAAACTCTCATTATGTATTGGACTAAATAAATAAACAAACAAACAAACAAACAAACAAATATTTATATACATGATACTAGGAAGAGAGAAATATTAGGATAGGGGACGGAAGGCACTCTGGTGCATTTATGCACGCTCCTTACTGACCTCTCAGGAATCAGGTGAGGTCAACAGTGTCTAAGGGTAAAGTTTTAGGAGTTAGAGGATGATACTACAGAGTCAGGTAGTGAGTTCCATGCATTAACTACTCAGTTGCTAAAGTCGTATTTCCTGCAGTAGAGTTTGGAGCGGTTTACTTTAAGTTTGTATCTGTTGTGTGCTCATGTGTTGTTGTGTTTGAAGCTGAAGCAGTCGTTGACAGGAAGGACGTTGTAGCAAATGATTTTATGGACTATGCTTGGGTGATGTTTACGGCGACATAGTTCTAAGCTTTCTGTACCTAGGATTGTAAGTCTAGTTGTGTAGGGTATTCTGTTGCAAGTGGATGAGTGGAAGGCTCTTCTAGTAAAATATCTCTGGACATTTTCTTTTGAGGCAAATATTTTTTTTATTTTTTTTCTCTCCAATCACAGTACAATAAAAATAATAACAACATCAAATTGTTTTACAATAAATCAATTTCAGGAAGTTATAGAATACAATGCTATCACCTTCACTTTTAACATCTGAATAAAAATAGCTGCCCAATTTTTTAATGCTGTAAAAATATACTATTAGCTAAGATCCCATTTAAGCTGTTCTGAATTCTAGTATCTCACATTGAATAGGCTGAAATGTTTCAAGTCTCTACTAATCGCTTCCATATCAATTTTCATATATAATCAATACCCTTTACAAATAGTTAACGCCTATTACTAAAATACCCTTAAAAAAACATTTGAAAAATTCTTATAGTAGCGTAGTCAAAGGGGAAAAAATAAACCCAATAGTATCACCAAATATTGCCTAATTAATCCAATTAGCAACCTAATTACTAATTGCTTTATATAAAAAATTAAAAATTAAAAGGATAGAATCAAAATAAAAATAAATCTATAAAAAATAAAATAAAGTTAAGTCTCTAAAGAAATTAAGAAATAAAAAAGTACCTCCGGAACCGCCTGCTACCACACGAATCCCAGCGACCGATAAGGTCCCACAGAGTTGGCCTTCTCAAGGTCCCGTCGACTAAACAATGTCATTTGGCAGGCCCCAGGGGAAGAGCCTTCTCTGTGGCGGCCCCGGCCCTCTGGAACCAACTCCCCCTGGATATTAGAACTGCCCCCACCCTCCCTGTCTTTCATAAACTACTTAAGACTCACTTATACCACCAGGCATGGGGGAGTTCAGACACCTTTCCCCCAGGCTTTTTTTTATACTTTGTTTTATGTTTGTTATGAATGTGCTGTTTGGTTTTTAAAATAATGATAGGGTTTTATATGTTTTTTAATATTAGATTTGTTTTACTACTATATTGTTTTTATTATTGTTGTGAGCCGCCCCGAGTCTTCGGAGAGGGGCGGCATACAAATCTAATAAATAAATAAATAAATAAATAAAATAAATAAATAAAAATACATAAGACAGAAAATAGAAAACTACTCTGGACATTTTCTAAAGTGTTTATATCCGAAATGTGGTGTGGGTTCTAGACAGATGAGCTGTATTCAAGGATTGGTCACCAAAGGCAGGGTGCTTGGCTTTTATATTAGAAAATAGTTAGGCGAAACAGTCTGTGGCTCTTTCTTCACATTGCAGTACTAATGCATGTTCCTTATTTGAATGAGCATTATAAGCAAGGGTGGGCTATTGCCCAAACGTGGGGGAACGCAGTGGGGTAGTGAAAATGGAGCTCCACCCCAGAGCACACAATTTGCACTGAAAGATGTTGAAAGAAAATGCAGGGTGTCCTGCATAAGTCACACCCACAGTGTGGTAGTAAAAATTTGGTAGCCCTTCACTGATTATAAGGAGAATGATTTCAGATGCTCAACCACATCCAATTGCTATGCAATCCACATCCAAAAAAAGGAATCAATATGCAGAAACTTTAGGGAATTTCCTCCCCACCTCTGTTTTTCTAACACCTCTAAAAACAATAAAATTCATGTTATTTTGGGTGTGCTGAACTATGTGTATTAGTCTGGAATGTTAATAGAAACATAGAAACATAGAAGACTGATGGCAGAAAAAGACCTCATGATCCATCTAGTCTGCCCTTATGCTATTTTTTGTATTTTATTTTAGGATGGATATATGTTTATCCCAGGCATGTTTAAATTCAGTTACTGTGGATTTACAAACCACATCTGCTGGAAGTTTGTTCCAAGCATCTACTACTCTTTCAGTAAAATAATATTTTCTCACGTTGCTTTTCATCTTTCCCCCAACTAACTTCAGATTGTGTCCCCTTGTTTTTGTGTTCACTTTCTTATTAAAAACACTTCCCTCCTGGACCCTATTTAACCCTTTGACATATTTAAATGTTTCGATCATGTCCCCCCTTTTCCTTCTGTCCTCCAGACTATACAGATTGAGTTCATGAAGTCTTTCCTGATACGCTTTATGCTTAAGACCTTCCACCATTCTTGCAGCCCGTACATAAAAGAAAAAGATACATTTGTCAAGAATCATGTGGTACAACACTTAATGATTGTCATAGGGGTCAAATAATCAATGAAGAAACAATCAATATTAATAAAAATCTTAGGTTACATATGTATGTTTGTATGTATGTAGGCAGTAATGGGCAGCCAAAGGTTTTAACGCCACATTGTGGGTGTGTCTTATTTTGTGGGTGTGGTTTAATGGTCATGTGACTGGGTAGGAGTAGCTTGCCGGCCATGTGATCAGGTGGGAGTGGCTTGAACGATCACCATCGTTCAAGTGAACTGTTAAGTCCTCGACTTACAACTTTACCAGTGTCCCTTTCTGGGGTGACAATTTGCTTCACGTTTCCCACGCTCTCTTTCCTGGGTCGCCCCCCCTGCCTCAGGCTGGGTAGCTAGGGGAACGGGTGCTGCCAGAAGCATAAATGCTGCCAGCGCTGCTTCCATCCATGCCTTCTACTTGCACCTCAGGCGGGAGGTGGTTGCATGAGGCTGGAGGGGAGCTGGGCAGGAGAGAGGGAAGCTCATCCGAGGCCAGAACGGAGGAAAGAGGAAAAAAGCAAGGAGCTCAGATGCAGCAGCAGCAAGAGAAAAAAGGAGAGCCGAGCCAAGACCAGTAATCTAGGAAATGACAGCCGCTGATCAGCTGGAGCTGCGCAAGCATCTTCATTTCCACCGGTAGAACTGTGTTCCACCCCGTCCTGCCTGCTGCCCACCCCTGTATATAGGTATGTATCTATTCGTAGATTTTTCACAAACATATGTATGTAGGTCTTGGCATATTCGGGTTTCTTACATGGGTTTCTTCCAATGTAAGGTTCAGAGTTTCTTGACAATGTTTCGACAAGGTCCCACTCGTCATCTTCTGGCTGGTGGTTTCGGTTTTGTTCACCCTAGCACAAATTCATTGCATATTTCTACCCCTTTGCAATCTTCTGGATTATATTCAACTTTTTAATATGATCTTTTTGTTCCTCTCAAAGTTGCTGTCAAGATGCACTTATTCAAATGCAGTAATGCCATATAATTAATTAAATTTTAAGCTACATTTAGCATTTGTCCTGAAACTTAAGGTTTATCACACACCCTTGCTTACTGTGGGTTTTAACTTACCTTGCTGTTGGTTCACTTCCTCCCTCACTGGGTGGTTATGCCTCATTGGCAATTGCAGAGAGGGGTGGCATGCAAATCTAATAAATTATTATTATTAATTGTGCATGCACAGGGGCAATTTTTTTTAAAAAAAGCCCAAAACAAGATGGTGATGCATGTGCAATGCCAGAAACTCAGTTTCTGTCACATGCACAGAAGGGGGAAAAAAACCCAGAAAAAATCCTCACCCCGATTTTTTTAAAAAACAAAAATTCAAAAACATTTTTTTAAAAAAGATGGCGGCCTCCACGGACCAGCAGCAACCAAACTTGTTCTGTGATGTCATTGTGATGTCACCAGCGGTTTGCTCTCAATTTGGGAGAATGGGTCTGAACTGGGAGGGTCCCCCACCTCTGGTTTGAAGTAAATGCCCCACTGTGGCATTTAAAAGCAGCTAAAACTGCACAGCCCTAATTTTAAGAAGGATGGTTCAACATTGAGGGTGTTTCCAAATGTAAAATAATGCATTTGGGGAAAAGGAATCCTCAATCTGAGTATTGTATTGGCAGTTCTGTGTTAGCAAAAACTTCAGAAGAAAAGGATTTAGGGGTAGTGATTTCTGACAGTCTCAAAATGGGTGAACAGTGCAGTCAGGCGGTAGGGAAAGCAAGTAGGATGCTTGCCTGCATAGCTAGAGGTATAACAAGCAGGAAGAGGGAGATTATGATCCTACTATATAGAATGCTGGTGAGACCACATTTGGAATACTGTGTTCAGTTCTGGAGACCTCATCTACAAAAAGATATTGACAAAATTGAACGGGTCCAAAGACGGGCCACAAGAATGGTGGAAGGTCTTAAGCATAAAACATATCAGGAAAGACTTAATGAACTCAATCTGTATAGTCTGGAGGACAGAAGGAAAAGGGGGGACATGATCGAAACATTTAAATATGTTAAAGGGTTAAATAAAGTCCAGGAAGGAAGTGTTTTTAGTAAGAAAGTGAACACAAGAACAAGGGGACACAATCTGAAGTTAGTTGGGGGAAAGATCAAAAGCAACATGAGAAAATATTATTTTACTGAAAGAGTAGTAGATCCTTGGAACAAACTTCCAGTAGACGTGGTAGATAAATACACAGTAACTGAATTTAAACATGCCTGGGATAAACATATATCCATCCTAAGATAAAATACAGAAAATAGTATAAGGGCAGACTAGATGGACCATAAGGTCTTTTTCTGCCGTCAGACTTCTATGTTTCTATGTGTTTGCAGACAGGAAGATTAGGTTGCTGCATACACACAATATCAATACTGTTTTGTTCTGTTCATCATCTGAGCAACATTCCTGCTTTGGAAAAGAAACCCTCATCCCCATAATCCTCCCAGTGAAAGGTCCAAGTGCAGCAATGGTCTCCCATTAATAGTTAGAATGCATTTTCCAGCATATTGTCATTATTTTTGTTAAGACAAGAAAGAGTTTTATAGATCTCAAAGACTAACACATTTATCACTGTGAAAGCATTTGTGGATTGCAATGACCTATAAAGAGCACAGATGATGACAAATTTCCTTGTATTTCAAATGCTGAGGCTTAGTTGTTTTTGCTACTTTAAATGCCCTTTTAGACATTGGTTTTGTTAGTTAATGTTTGGAAAAAGCAAACCTACATCAGATATAATATCTCATATATTTATTCCTCATTTAATTTTGCTTTTATGGATAAAGGACAAGACTGGTCCTTCCTTCTAGATCAGGTCTGGAAAGTCCTGGTTGTTGTGGTTGGATCACAACCAGCTCCTTTACTCACAGACTTTGAACAGGAGGAACTGGCTCCGTCTGAGAATCATAGGCCCGTGTGGCTATCGGAGGAGTTGAATAGTGAGGGTGAGGAAGGGATAGAGATTGAGGGTCCTGCAGAGAATATAGAACACCCAGCTAGGGCCTTGTCTGGGTCTGATGAAGAGGGGAAGATTGTGGACCCTATTTTAGATGCATGGATGAGAAGAATGTGTGGGAGATGTGGGGGAGACATCCACATGCTGCAGGCCTGTTTTGCCCCCGGTGGAATCTGCTGATGAAGGCTCCTCTGACCAAGAAGACATGAGTGACAGGGAGGAGGAGAGTGGGGCAGACAGTTCAGAAGGAGATCAATTATCTAGCTCCTCCTTGGATTCAGAACAAGAGTTAATGATACAGCCACGCATGTGGAGAGCGATGCATAGGCAACAACAACTGAGAGATTATTATCAAAGAAAATGAGGCCACCTGTGGTTGGGTGGGGCTGTGGTAATTAGTGAGGCTGCTATAAAGAGCAGCATGTGGGTTTGGCCATTGTGGAGGATTATCTGATCATTGTGTTTCGTGACTGCTTTACTGACTTTGACTTTGTGTGTGCTGATTTTCCCCCGCTTTGAAACTAAACCAGAGCAAAGTGTGTTTCACTTTGGGAAAGAAGAAGGACTGTGAATTGCCTCACAGCTGCAAGCTAAGTATCACAGAACTGATAAGGGACTTGTACAAATTACCAGTTTGTTTGGAGACGAGTGCTCTTTGCTATACCAAAAGAGGGCTTGGTTTAAGTGAATTTTCATTATAAAGAACATTGTTTTGAATTTTCAAACGTGTGTGTGTCTGAAATTTGTACCTGTGAATTTTTGGGAGGATTCTACCAGAGAGCCCGAAAGAACAGAGATAATCTGTTCGTATGCCATGTAAGGCTTTATAGGTCATAACCAACACATTGAATTGTGTCCAGAAACCAATCAGCAGCCAATGCAGTCCATGGAGTGATGATGAGATATGGGCATGCCTTGGAAGGCCCATAACCGCTCGCACAGCTGCATTTTGGATGTTTTGAAGTTTCTGAACACTCCACATGTAGAGAGAATTGCAGTAGTTGAACCTTGAGGTGATAAGGGCATGAGCAAAGACTCCCTGTCCAAATAGGGCCGCAATTGGTGCACCAGGTGGGCCTGGGCAAACGCCCCCCTCGCCACAGACGAAAGATGGTGTTCTAAAGTCAGCTGTGGATCAAGGAGGACACACAAGTTGCGAACCCTATCTCCCCCCACCAGGGTAATGGATGGACAGATGGACGTGTCCTTGGGAGGCAGCCACTCCGTCTTGTCTGGAGAGATTAAAGAACACCATCAAATTGGAGGTATGGCCTTTAAAGCAGCTCAAATGAAAATTAATTTGTTTGCTGACAGTATAGTTCTTGTTATTACCAACCCTAAAGAGTTCATTTAAAACTTAATGAATCTTGTCAAGAGCTCTTACTATTTGACAGGCCTACATGTGAATCTAAATAAATTAGAAATGATGTAGTTTACCGTAACCCTATATATACAGGAATACTTTAACAGTTATTGAATGATTTCCCAGAGATGATCAGTCATAAAAGCTAAATTTTATTTTATTTCTTTATTTCTTTATTTATTTATTTTGTCCAATACATAATACACATTGAAGAGAAAGATGTGTAATAATATAAGTAAAGAAAAGAATAGAAGATAAGATATAAAAGTATAGGTGAACATATTTGAAAGGAAGAAAAGATAAATGAGATAAGGAGAGACAATTGGACAGGGGACGGAAGGCACACTGGTGCACTTATGCACGCCCCTTACTGACCTCTAAGGAACCTGGAGAGGTCAATCGTGGATAGTCTAAGGCAAAAATGTTTGGGGTTAGGGGTTGACACTACTGAGTCAGGTAATGAGTTCCACGCTTCAACAACTCGGTTGCTGAAGTCATATTTTTTACAGTCAAGTTTGGAGCGGTTAATATTAAGTTTGAATCTGTTGCGTGCTCTTGTGTTGTTGCGATTGAAGCTGAAATAGTCATTGACAGGTAGAACGTTGCAGCATATGATCTTGTGGGCAATACTTAGATCGTATTTTAGGCGACGTAGTTCTAAGCTTTCTAGACCTAGGATTGATAGTCTGCTTTCGTAGGGTATTCTGTTTCGAGTGGAGGAGTGAAAGGCTCTTCTGGTGAAGTATCTTTGGACATTTTCAAGGGTGTTGATGTCCGAGATGTGGTATGGGTTCCAGACAGATGAACTGTATTCAAGGATGGGTCTGGCAAAAGTTTTGTAAGCTCTGGTGAGTAGCGTGATATTGCCAGAGCAGAAGCTGCGTAGGATCAGGATAACAACTCTAGAAGCCTTTTTGGCGATATTGTTGCAGTGGGCTTTGGCACTTAGATCATTTGATATTAGTCTTCCAAGGTCTTTTACTGAGTGGGGGTTGGCTGTGAGATTTTGTTTATTCAGTTTATATATGAGGTTCGGATTCTTTTTGCTGATGTGGAGGGTAGAACATTTGCTGGTTGATATTTGAAATGCCTCAGCTTTTTATGGGTGGAGAAAGCTAAAAATCTGGGGGAATTATCTTATTTAAACTCTGAACCATTTTTAGGAATGTGATTCTAAAGCTGAATTATTGATTATGTGGTATCAGCTTGTATCAATTCTTAGTGAATACATAGATTTTCCCCTCCCGTTCAACTCGCACACTTTCAGCACAATGTCAGGGGTAATTGTTGGCATGGGTGTCAAGATAAAGCAGTGTTTATGCATATGTTTTGGGAATGCCCGATAGTGCAGGAATTTTGGCAAAAAGTGAAAGAGGATATCAATAGAATGCTAAATATACAATGGACAATCACTAAGGAAATGGCAGTATTAGTTAAAAGTAATGCGATGGGGGAATTTAGAGAAATAAAACAAGCAGCAATAGAAAGCGCTCAGGCAGTAATAGTTTTGGGTTGGAAGGATGCGACAAAATGGACAATGCAAAATTGGTATAGGTACATGGTGGACCATATTCAATTTGAAATTATGGACAAAAGGATAAATCCGGATAATGAAACTGAACTGGGACAACTGATGGGACGGTGGGACAAGATAAGACGATATATGACGAGCAGAATCCGAGACCAAGCTACAAGAAATAAATTGGAATCACTCTATAATATGTAAATAGATATATAGTGGATTATATAAGAAACACCCCCAATTTGGTGGTGGGGAATGTGTGTGTGTCTGGGTGGTGGGCACATTTCACTATGCACTGTTTTATGTTGTGTGTATATTAAACTTGTTAAAAATTAATAATAATAATAAAAAAAACCTACATAGATTTTCCCCAGGATAATCTTTTCCCAGCCTGGCACTTCAGGTCTTCTATGGTGAATTGATTGCGAATATAATTGAATCCATTCACCTTGTTGGTGATCTTCCTGTTCGCTTTCCTTCTATTTCCTCTTCCCAATTTTATCAATTTTTAAAATGATCTTGACATATTTCCAAAATATCGCACAATTTGAGTTTGGGCATTTGGGACTCGAGTGAGGACTTTGGATTGATTTACTCTGTGATCCATATCTATATATACTATATTTAACTATCCTGTGGCATTCTCAGGAGTCTTCTCCAACACCCAAGTTAAATGATGTTAATACACTTGTTGTGTTGATTCAAAGTCCAACTCAGATATGCCAAAAGGAAGTAATCCCAGCGACCGGTTAGGTCCCACAGAGTTGGCCTTCTCCGGGTCCCATCGACTAAACAATGTCGTTTGGCGGGACCCAGGAGAAGAGCCTTCCCTGTGGCGGCCCCGACCCTCTGGAACCAGCTCCCCCCGGAGATTAGAACTGCCCCCACCCTCCTTGCCTTTCGTAAAGTTCTTAAGACTCATCTCTGCCATCAGGCATGGGGGAACTGAGACATCTCCCCGGGCCTATACAGTTTATACATGGTATGTTTGTGTGTATGTTGGCTTTTCATAATGGGGTTTTTAGCGTTTTTTAAATTATTAGATTTGTTCTTACATTGTTCTTGTTATTGCTGTGAGCCGCCCTGAGTCTACGGAGAGGGGTGGCATACAAATCTAATAAATAATAATAATAATAATAATAATAATAATAGACAGAATCACAAATATTTCAATGTTTTGCTTAATGCTTCTACAAGTTCCTGTGAATATTTGTATAAGGTTTGGAGAACTGATTCTTAAACCCTTGCATGGGCAAAAATCCACATAATTAACTGTATATTACCTAAAATTATGGAAAGTTCAATGAAGCTGCTATATAAATGGTACTTAAAACCTAAAAGATATTACAAATAGAACAATTGATCACGCAGTGAAGATGCAATTGGAACATTTACCGCTGTGGGTGGTCACATGTAAAAATTCAAAGATTTGGGCAAATAGTTTTATTGAAATAGGGGAAAAACTAATGAAAATACTAAAAAGAAGCCTAGGTTAAACTTATTCTCGGTATCTGACGAAGCGTATGAAAATTTGTGGCAGTAAAAACAACTGATCTTTTTGTATATGGATGATAAACAACTTACCGTATGACATACGTTTAGAACGCAGGGAATGATTGATCTCGATTCAACAATGTTGGCAAATAACCCTAATGAACCCCCCCCTCCCAACAGTGAGAATAGAATAGAATAGAATTCTTTATTGGCCAAGTGTGATTGGACACACAAGGAATTTGTCTTCGGTGCAGATGCTCTCAGTGTCCATAAAAGAAAAAGATACATTTGTCAAGAATCATGCGGTACAACACAATGATTGTCATAGGGGTAAAATAAGCAATCAGGAACAATCAATATTAATAAAAAATCTTAGGATGCAAGCAACAAGTTACAGCCATACAGTCCTAAGTGGGAGAAAAAAGGCTGACAGGAATGATGAGAAAAAGCTAGTAGAAATAGAAGTGCAGATTTAGTAAAATGTTTGACAGTGTTGAGGGAATTATTTGTTTAGTAGAGTGATGGCGTTCGGGAAAAAATTGTTCTTGTGTCTAGTTGTTTGGGTGTGGAAAGAAGTGAGAGAAAGAAAAGCTTTGTATACCTGATTATATCTGTCATTTTGACACCAAATTCATAGTAGCTTGTAATGCACTACAGTTTCAGATCTTTTCTAAACTATTATTGCCAAGCCAATTACTACTCATACCCAATTTCCTTTTCCAAGAGAAAAATATATGTGTGTTTCTACTAAATTTCATTAGGGCATTTTCAGCCTCTTTTTCTTATCAAGATAGTGTGGAATATTCTTTCTGTCTCCTAGGATATTAGCTATTATGCTCAAATGTATTTCATCTACAGATTTAATAATCTCTCTCCCTCCCCCCCTTTCTCCCTCTCTCTCCCTCCCCCCCTTTCTCCCTCTCTCTCCCTCCCCCCTTTCTCCCTCTCTCTCCCTCCTTCCCTCTCTCTCTACTCCTCTTTCCCCCTCCCTCCCACTATCCCTCCCTCTCTCTCTCCCTCTCTCTCCTCCCTCTCTCTCCTCCCTCTCTCTCTCCCTCTCTCTCCCCTCCCTCCCCCTCCCTCCTTCCCTTTCTCTCCCTCTCTCTCCCCCTCCCTCCCTCTCTCGCTCCCTCCCTCTCTCCCTCTCTCTCCCTCCCTCCCCCTCTCTCTACCCCTCTTTCCCCCTCCCTCCCACTATCCCTCCCTCCCTCTCTCTCTACCCCTCTTTCCCCCTCCCTCCTTCCCTTTCTCTCTCTCTCTCACTCTCTCCCCTCCCTCTCTCCCTCTGCCCCTCCCTCCTTCCCTCTCTCTCTCTCTCTCTCCCTCTCTCCCCTCCCTCTCTCGCTCCCTCCCTCTCTCCCCCTCCCTCCCTCCCTCTCCCTCCCTCCATCTCCCCTCTCTCTCCTCTCTCCCTCTCTCTCTCCCTCCCTTCCTCTCTCCCTCCTTCTCTCTCTCCCCCTCTCTCCCCTTCCCTCCCTCCCTCTCTCCCTCCCTCTCTCCCTCTTCCCAATCCACTAATTCAATACTGAAGACCAGGAGTGAATGCTGGATAATAACTTTTAGGAAAAGTTAGGTGAGGCTTCTGTTATGTTGTCCTCATTCAACATTTGAAATTGGGGGTGGAGTGGGGAGGAAACATGCTGTGTCTGGCTAGAAACTTCACCACTTTTGCCCCTTCACCACTCACTGGCTCTTAGAGGGAGGTGTAAATTATTTCTATTGAAAAGCATTATATCCGACATAAAGAAATTTGATGTGATATGAAAGCTCCCATCTCAAGTGTTTAATCTGTCGTGGCTGTTTTACAGATGCAACTCAACCACTTGATATTCCAGTCACTGAGTTCCTGATTATAAATATTGTGACAATGTGCAGGCACAGCTGATCATATCTGCTCGGCTATATCAAAGCACCATCATTTCAAGGATGCAATCTCTCTGAAAGGCTGGGACATACCCTAACCCACTCCATGGGGGGAAAAGCCTATGGGCTGCCTGCCTTTGACAGCAATCATTTTGCAGTGGTCAGAGACACATGAACACATGGATAATAAATAAAATAAACAAACAAAAACAAAAAATAAGTGGACCCCACCCCTGGTAAGAGTCATAAGTAGGAAGAGATAGCTACTAGGAAAGATGAGAAGAATAATAGTAATACATTCTCAGTAAGTAATTTGACAGTATTGTGGGAATTAGTTGTTTAGCAGAGTGACGGCATTCCAGAAAAAAAACTGTCCTTGTGTCCATTGTTCTGGCGTGCAGTTCTCTATAGTGTGGTTTCGAGGGTAGAAGTTGAAATGGTTTATGTCCAGGATGTGAGGGGTCTGTAGCAGTGAAGGGCTACCAAATTTTTTACTACCACATTGTGGGCAGGGGTTATGCAGGACGACGTGCATTTTCTTTCAACATCTTTAAATGCAAATTGGGTGCTCTGGGGTGGAGTTCCATTTTTGCTACCCCACTGTTCCCCCCTGTCCGGGCAGCAGCCCACCCCTAGTCTGTAAATATTTACATAGCCCTCTTTTTGACTTGTACAGTATACAGGTCCTCAATGGAGGGACAGATTGGTAGCTTGTGGGTTATCTCCTTATCTCCTGTAATAATCCTTCAGTTGTTCTCTACTATGCATCACTCTACGCATGCGTGGTTCCGTCATAAGTTCTTGTTCAGAATCCAGGGATGATAAGGATGATTGATCTCCTCCTGGGCTGTCTGCCAAACTCCCCTCTTCCCTGCCACTCACGCTTCCTTCATCAGAGGAGACTTTGTCGGGAGATTCTATCGGAAGCAAAACAGGCCTGTGGCATGTGGATGTTTCCCCAACATCCACCTCCACATTCCTTGGGGCAGGAGCTGGGCCAGAGTCAATCACAACAGTAGGCCTTGTAAAAGTAAGTTAGCAAAGTTTTCAATCAAACAATCATGACCGCCATTCCATTTTTTTAAAAAAATCTGCAGGTAGAATTTGAAAGGGTCATCTTCCAGCTGAATAAATTCAGGAGTCTTGTGCTGAACCATAGAAACATAGAAGACTGACGGCAGAAAAAGACCTCATGATCCATCTAGTCTGCCCTTATACTATTTCCTGTATTTTATCTTAGAATGGATATACAGTGATCCCTCGATTAGCGTGGAGGTTACGTTCCAAGACCTCCCGCGCTAATCGATTTTCCGTGTTATAGTGGTGCGGAAGTAAAAACACCATCTGCGCATGCGCACCCTTTTTTCCCCATGGCCGCACATGCGCAGATGGTGGAGTTTGCGTGTGGGCAGCGGGGAAGACCCAGGGAAGGTTCCTTTGGCCGCCCAACAGCTGATCTGCTCCGCAGCGCGGAAGCAGCGAGGAGCCGAAGATGGAGTTTCCCCGTTGCCCAGGCAAAGGGGAAACCCCATCTTCGGCTCCTCGCTGCTTCCGCGCTGCGGAGCAGATCAGCTGTTGGGCGGCCAAAGGAACCTTCCCTGGGTCTTCCTGCTGCCCAGGCAAAGGGGAAACCCCAAGAGAGCCAAAAGAGCACCGGGCCGGTTGGTTCCCAACCAAAAGAGTTTACCCCGATTGTCCTCGGTGGGGGAAAACAGCACGTCGCCAGGCTCCCCATCTTCAAGAGAGGCGCGACGGCTAGCCAGGATCCACGCAGGGGAGAAAAGGCGCGCGCTCCCAGCCGCTGCGCCCCGCTTGGAGAGCAGCGGCGAGCAGAGCACAGAAGACGACGAGGCTTTCGAGGGCTCCAAGGCGGGCGGCGGCGCGTCCTTCGAGCACGCCGGCGGCGACCCCAAGCTGAAGGCGGCCACCACACACACACACGCCGCCGCCGCCATCCACCCCGCCGGGTTCCCCGCTTGCTACCTCTTCGCCTTCTCCCGCCTCCGAGGCCGACCAGCCCAAGCCGCAACAGACACACACACACATACACGCACTCCCTCTCTCGCGCTCACACAGACGCACTCAGACAGAAAAGAAAAAAAAATCCCCAAAAGAGAGGGACAAGAGGCAGGCACTAAGCGGGGGCACAAGGGGAGCTGCCCGGCAGAGGTTGCTTTTTTTCTTCTCGTGGGCAAGTGGAGGGGGGGAGAGAGAAGGAAAGAGAGAGAAGGAAAGAAAGAGATGAGAGAGGGAGGAAGAGAGTGTGCGAGAGGAAGAAAGAGAGAGAGAAATGATAGAAAAAAGGGGAGAAAAAAAGAGAAATGAGAAAATGATTGAAGCAGAGAATGACAGGAAAGAAAGAGAAAGAGACAGAGAAGTGACTCTTGGTGATGACGTATGACGTCATCGGGTGGGAAAAACCGTGGTATAGCAAAAAACCCGTGATTTTTTAATTAATATTTTTTGAAAAACCGTGTTGTAGCGTTTCGCACTAATCGAGACCGTGCTAATCGAGGGATCACTGTATGTTTACCCCAGGCATGTTTAAATTCAGTCACTGTGGATTTATCTACCACGTCTGCTGGAAGTTTGTTCCAAGGATCTACTACTCTTTCAGTAAAATAATATTTTCTCACGTTGCTTTTGATCTTTCCCCCAACTAACTTCAGATTGGGGGAAAGATCGAAAGCATCACGAGAAAATACCATGCCTTTCCTGTTTAAGATCATCCCCTCCCTTTATTCTCAGCCATTTAACATCATCTTGAAAAAAGAAAATGGAAAAGGCTATTTTTTAAAAAGCAGGAGATCAAATGAAAAGTGAAGCTATCACATTACAACCTATATTTGCTGACTAGTGGAAGCTCTGGGTATCTTCAATCAAAAGACTTGGCAGTACCTATTTCCTTTTACTTTCCTGACTTGCCTTGATCCATTTCGGACTACAGTCTGTTTTCATGTGAAGTGTCAGGCTCTTGTTCTTTGTGTAAAACCCAAAGGATATCTTCCTACAAGCACAATTCCCACAGAACTTCTTTTGCAAGGATTTATTAAGAAGAAAGGCATTCCACCAACTGAAATCTTTTGCAAGGTCCGGTCAATATGTCCTCAATGTACATTATGGTGAAGTATTTCTCATTTTCTTTTTAACTGTCTTCTCTGTGAACTGGCAAGCTGGATTTCTCCTCCGCTAATGATAGTAAAAGAGCATTTGGGATGTTCAAACTGCTATCTCCTCAGTTCTTACCAGTTGTGGAGCTGACCATTATTTAAGGCTCCAGTCAGCAACTATATTTTTCTGCATCATAAAATCATTGGAAACATGGAAACATAGAAAATGGATGGCAGAAAAAGACCCCATGGTCCATCTAGTCTGCCCTTATATTATTTCCTGTATTTTATCTTTATCTTTATCCCAGGCATGTTTAAATTCAGTTACTGTGGATTTACCAGCCACGTCTGCTGGAAGTTTGTTCCAATCCTCTACTACTCTTTCAGTAAAATAATATTTTCTCATGTTGCTTCTGATCTTTTCCCCAACTAACCTCAGATTGTGTCCCTTTTGTTCTTGGGTTCACTTTCCTATTAAAAACATTTCCTTCCTGAACCTTATTTAACCCTTAAACATATTTAAATGTTTCAATCATGTTCCCCCCTTTCCCTTCTGTCTTCCAGACTATACAGATGGAGTTCATTAAGTCTTTCCTGATAAGTTTTATGCTTAAGACTTTCCACCATTCTTGTAGCCTGTTTTTGGACCCGTTCAATTTTGTCAATATCTTTTTGTAGGTGAGGTTTCCAGAACTGAGCCCAGTATTCCAAATGTGGTCTCACCAGCACTCCATACAGCGGGATCACAATTTCTCTCTTCCTGCTTGTTATACCTCTAGCTATGCAGCCAAGCATCCTACTTGCTTTTCCTACCGCCTGACCACACTATTCACCCATTTTGAGACTGTCAGAAATCACTACCCCTAAATCCTTTTCTTCTGAAGTTTTTGCTAACACAGAACTGTTGGGCTATGTTTCGCTGTCTTCAGGGTTCAGGAGGCTTTCTTTTGTCCACATTCCTATTAAAAAATTTCCCTCCTGAACCTTATTTAACCCTTTAACATATTAAATTCAACTTCATCTTAGGATAATAATCAGTCTTCTTCCCAAATTTAATAAGCCTTTTCAATTACTCTTTATGGTTGCCTCTATAGGTCTGTCTCTGCAAATTTTCAAATGCAAAATAGATGGACAGAAAATATCTTAGAAAGAACATTCACAGGTATGTAGGATTGCACTTTATGCCAGTTTTTCCACTTTTGACTTTCTTAGAAAAGCATATTCTGTCTTCAAAACATGCAACGTTATTGAATGAAATTCTTTCTACTCAAATTCACCACTACAATGTATTCTGCCCTAGAGTCTATCTCCCCTGTACTGTTAAAGATGAAAGGCAAGCCAGGAAAAAGAGCTTACCTAGCAAATATGGCTGAAAATATAGGACTTCAAAGTCATTTAGTACACCCAACTCTCAGCGTGGTTCAAGAAACCTCAACTAGATGTTGTTCACGATTGCTTCTTGACTTGATACTTGCCAAATATTCTTTTAATTGGCCATGTTTAGGTCTGTCTGTCTGTCTGTCTCTCTCTCTCTCTCTCTTTCTCTCTTTCTCTCTTTCTCTCTATCTATCTATCTATCTATCTATCTATCTATCTATCTATCTATCTATCTATCTATCTATCTATTTACCTACCTACCTACCTACCTACCTACCTATGTATCGATGTACAGTATGTATGTGTTCTGCCTGACTGGGCTCAGGCAATTTGTAACAGTCCAAGGAAAAGAAATCAAACACACAGGTGCTCTTCTAATCAGCAAACTTGTATTAAACAAACAAAAAAGGGTTAACCAAAACAGTCCTTAGTGTCAGGAAATAATGATAGTGCAGGGCTTAAGTTAGCCAAATACAAAACACAGGAAAAAGCAAACAAAGACAACTTGCATGGAGCAGAAACGTTTCAGGAGTCCTTTGAATCTGTAGAGCAAACAGCAAGTCCCAGAGGTTTCACCTCCCATGTGCCTGAAAAGGCTGAGTTGAAATCCAAAGGCACGGAACAGAAACTTCAGAGCAGGAACCACAAAGCAACACAGATAAACAGCCACAGTTTGCCTTGTGCCTTTGTTCCCTTTTATACCTTTAGCCCTCATTAAGGGAACCACACCCAGCCCTCAGTATAAGAACCACACCCAGCCCAGGTGCTACTCTGATCACCTGTAATAATCCTTCAATTGAGCCCTCCTTTGCATAGCTCTTCGGCTACGCATGTCTATGAATTGGTCTGCAGAGGAATCCAAGGACGAAAGACTGTCTGAGTGACTGCATGCCAAATCCCCTGGGCTGTCTGCTGCATCCTGCGTGCTGTCTGCCAACTCCTCTGAAACAGTGGCCTCATCCTCCTGGCTGTCTGCCACGTCTTCCTGGCTGTCAGCCAGCCTTTTGCACTCACTTTGTGCCACATCTCTCCCATCTGTGGGAGAAACGGCTGGCCCAAGCCCAAACACAACATGTATGTATGTATGTATGTATGTATGTATGTATGTAGGTAGGTAGGTAGGTAGGTAGGTAGGTATGTTTCTTTCTTTCTTTCTTTCTTTCTTTCTTTCTACCATCTGTATCTCTCTATTTTTCTATCTCTTCTTCTTCTTCTTCTTCTTCTTCTTCTTCTTCTTCTTCCTCTTCTTCTTCTTCATCATCATCTTTCTATCTCTATCATCTATTTACCTAAGCCAAAATGTTCACATTTGTGGTAAACGCTCAATGTTTCAAATATTTTCACCAATCAAAAAGGCGGTTTCTCTGTGAGCTACAGTAGATACATCATCTTATCCTATTTGAATAAACTGTGAATGCATTGTAGAAAACCAAAAACTAACATTTCTTATGCTCCGTATTTAAAAGTCAAAATAGAAGATGCAGCTTTACATGGCAGGAGCTGTTTTCTTTAATTCTAAAATTATTGTAAAACTTTCATGAAATATTATCCAAAGTACATTTTAATTGGCATCTAATGTTTTCTTTTTAAAACTGGCAGCTGGAGTCCCATCTGGTTGCCTATCCTCTAATACAAACTCTTATATTATAATGCTTCCAAGCTGCTTAGAGCTATTGTTATCGTTGGCACAGGAAAAATAAGTTAAAAGTTACTAACTTTTCCAATTCTGTTTTCACACAGTAACATTCCCATAGTAGCATTTGTAGGAGGTGGGCTGGACCAACATGCAGTCAAAAGTCTTGAAAGGCATTCCTTGAAGTCTACCGAAAACTGAGAGGACAGTCTCAAACTAGCTTGAAAAACATACGAAAATATACTATAAATGTATCTTTTTTTTCTGAGAGCATATGTACCAAAGACAAATTCCTTGTGTGTCCAATCACACTTGGCCAATAAAGAATTGTATTGTATTGTATTGTATCGTATTCCATCCCATCCCATCCCATCCCTTCATGGCATCAGACAAGAATATATCCGGGACCACCTTCTGCCGCACAAATCCAGTGACCGGTTAGGTCCCACAGAGTTGGCCTTCTCCGGGTCCTGTCGACTAAACAATGCCGTTTGGCAGGTCCCAGGGGAAGAGCCTTCTCTGTGGTAGCCCCGGCCCTCTGGAACCAACTCCCCCCAGAGATCAGAATTGCCCCCATCCTCCTTGCCTTTGTAAACTTCTCAAACCCCACCTCTGCCGTCAGGCATGGGGGAATTGAAATATCTTCCCCAGGCCTATATAATTTATGTATGGTGTGTTGTGTGCATGTTTTTTAAATTATGGGTTTTTAACTTTGTATTATTAGATTTGTATTGTACATTGTTTCTATCACTGCTGTGAGCCGCCCCGAGTCTACGGAGAGGGGCGGCATACAAATTAAATAAACAAACAAACAAACAAACAAACAAACAAATAAATAAATAAATAAATAAATAAATCCCATCCCATTCTATTCTATTCATAACAGCAGACGTCAAAAATTATAGTACAAAGGTGGATGCATGGAATTTGCATGGTAGAGATACACACACACACAAAAAAAACCAGAGGTAGTCCTTGAGTTATGAGCATAATGGAACCTGCCCATTATGATTGTAAGTTGTAACAGTTGTAAAACAGGTTGGTCATATCAGCTATTTAATTTTATGGCTTTTTTTTGCTGTGGTTGTTAAGCAAACACAGCAATCCTAAAACAAATGTTGCAGTCGTTATGCAAGTGTTACAGATGTTAAGCGGACCAGTGGTTCACTATGGGCAAGGTTCTGCCAAAATCCAGAAGTAACTGCCAATTTTCAGCAAAGCCATAGTAAAACATGGGCATGTTACTGGGCACTGTTGCAAATGACTGTCAATGTGACGATGTGGCCAAGCCCCTGAAATGCAGTCATTTAATTACAGTGGGGTGAGACATCTTGCAGAACTTTGGATCCAGGTCTTAAATCCTCCTTTGTGTGTGTGTGTGTGTGGGGGGTATCTCTCATAACTTACAACATTAAGTGATTGTCCATAGAAACACAGAAACACAGAAACACAGAAACACAGAAACACAGAAACACAGAAACACAGAAACACAGAAACACAGAAACACAGAAACACAGAAACACAGAAACACAGAAACACAGAAACACAGAAACACAGAAACACAGAAACACAGAAACACAGAAACACAGAAACACAGAAACACAGAAACACAGAAACACAGAAACACAGAAACACAGAAACACAGAAACACAGAAACACAGAAACAACATAGAAACAACATAGAAACAACATAGAAACATAGAAACATAGAAACGTAGAAGATTGACGGCAGAAAAAGACCTCATGGTCCATCTAGTCTGCCCTTGTACTATTTCCTGTATTTTATCTTAGGATGGATATATGTTTATCCCAGGCATGTTTAAATTCAATTACTGCGGATTTACCAGCAGCATCTGGTGGAAGTTTGTTCCAAGCATCTACTACTCTTTCAGTAAAAACTACTCTTTTAGTAAAAGAGGATAAGTAGAGGATATCAATAATCTATCCCTATGAGGGCAAACTTATGGTACACATGCCGCAGGTAGAATGCAGCACCCTCTCTGTGGGCATGGTCACCTCAGTTCAGCTCCACATGCGCATTTGTATTCCACTGGCCAGCTGGTCATTGAGTCACTGCCATGTATGTGCAGGGTGGGGGGTATGTGCAGGGGGCCACATGTGCATGCATGGCGCGGGAGGAGGTGTGAGGTCCTACATATAAGTAGGGGGTACATGGAGGTGCGTGCATGATTGGGAGGTGGGTCATATAAAGGAGGCCACACATCCTTGTGCAGAGGACATGTGCAAATGTGTACAAGGGGCATGCACGGGGAGGGGCACATACATTGCATTTCGGAGGTTTGGGCGCACGCTTGTGCTTTGAGTAATCAGTCCGGAAAAGGTTAACCATCACTGATCTATCTTAAAATTGAGAGCAAGAGGTTAAACCACGGGCAGGCAAAGTTGGCTCTTCTATGACATGTGGACTTCAACTCCCAGAATTCCTGAGATAGCATGATTGGCTCAGGAATTCTGGGAGTTGAAGACCATAAGTCATAGAAGAGCAAACTATGCCTATCCCTGGGTTGAACTATAAACAATGTAGGATCTATGAGTAATATTGTGCCCTTAATGCTTCTGGAGAAGAGAGCTGGGTCCAAGACTCCTTATTTTAGATCCCAATCCTGTTATTTATTATACACACATTTATTATGTGCTGTTTTCAAATTCTAATGAGCACATAGAGTTTCTCCATCATAATAGACATACATTCAGCAAAACAATACACCGGGAATACCCAGCTTGACCTTTTTACTGCAGTAAAAAGAAAAGTACTTTGGATTTTTAAATTGCAAAAAAGAAATATTATTTCACTCTCCTTGATGGTTTTCTCTGCTATATAACTCCTAGCTTTGGAAGCCTGAGCCATTTTCAGGAGAAGTTCTTTATAACAAGGTCGTTTATCCTCTCAGTCAATTTACACTGAATCAAAATTTAAGGATGTTTTGGCTTCCTCTAAACAGAATTCAGACCGATCCCATGAAAGGCAAGGTTTTCTTATGATAATTTGCCACTGGAAATCTTTCTGAACATGGTTCATGTGATTAGAGCAGCAACACTCAGAAAAACCAATGACTAAAATACCGGTCTACAATAATTGTTTCAGAGCAACGCTACCACCAAATTAAGGAGAAATAGGCAGAGACTAAATGCATATTTCAAAAGGTTCTTTTTTGGCTAGTTTAGGAAAGTGGTGGACAACCAGAAGGTAACCATCTGTAATACTGTACTTTATTTCTCAATAGCCCTTTTGGCTGTACAATTAAATTTCAATTTCCTGCCATTTGGAGATGAGGAATCATACAAAAATGTAATGCAATATTAAAGCAGATTCCATATTTTACTCTTATCCCAGTGGAAAGAAAATATAATATTTTTTTTGTATCACATCTCTCTCTCTCTCTCTCTCTCCCTACCTACCCACCCAACCCAACCCAACCCAACCCTTCCTTCCTTCCTTCCTTCCTTCCTTCCATCCTTCCATCCATCCATCCATCCATCCATCCATCCATCCATCCATCCATCCATTTATCTATCTATCTATCTATCTATCTATCTATCTATCTATCTATCTATCTATCTATCTATCTATCTATCTATCTATCTATCTATCTATCTATCTAATTCAACTTCTATGCCACCCAATCCCGAAGGACTCGGGGCAGCTTAAAAATAAATACAATAAAAAGAAGTCAAATATAAAAATCTAAAACTATAAACCCCAGTCAAAACCCCCACAACTCAATAGTCCTATCAATGCATATACATACCATTCAACACAATTCAGCCATGACAGATGTCAATTCATGGCCCCTAGGCCTGCCGGCAAAGCCAGGTCTTTGCAGCCTTATGGAAGGCCAGTAGGGTGGGAGCAGTACGGACATCGGGTGGGAGTTGGCAACTGATAATACGACATGCCTATTTCCACCAAGGTCATCTCCCTTCTACTCTCCAAATAGCCCAGACACCTTCTGGTCCTGGCCCATTGTCCATGTAGAGTTTCAGGTTGCTGTTTTTTAACCTTTCTTTGAAAACTTTAGCAGATTACAATCAGGGGCAGGCTTCAAAAATTTTAGCAAGGGATTCTCTGCCCAGTTGCTGGGTGAGCATAACCATTGTGGGTGTGGCCTAGTCGGCCTCCTGCAGCATGATGGGCAGGTGCATTGGCCCTCCCTGGGCTCTGGAGACTTTCCTTGTGCCTCCGGGAGGGCAAAAACAGCCTCCCCAGGCTCCAGAGGCTCCCTGGAGGCTGAAATGCACTCAGGAAGTTCAGGAAAAATGGGTCTACAGAAAGTTCAGGAACAGCAGAAATGGACCCATAATTCAATGCCTGGGGAGGATGAAAACAGCTTTTCCCACTCCCCAAGAGGCCCTCTGGAGGCCAGAAATGTTTCCCAACTTTTAGTGGGCCCAGTAGGCTCATGTTTTGCCCTCCCTAGGTTCCAAAGTCTTCCCTGGAGTGTAAAACCGCCTTCCCACATCCACCCAGAGGCTCTCTGGAAGCCAAAAACACCCTCCCAGGACCTCTGTATGAGCCAAAAATCAGCTGGCCGGCACACATGGCCGTTGGAGCTGAGCTAGGGGAAAGGCTCGCGTGTCAGCAGATATGGCTCTGAGTGCCACCTGTGGTACCCGTGTCATAGGTTCGCCATCACTGAACTAGAGGTTCTCCTGAACCTCCTTGAACCCCCAGCAGCCCATCCCTGATTACAGTCCTCTCCCCAAATCATATAAAACTCAGGTATTGTTGTTTTCTTCAGCAACCACCAAAGAAGGAAAGAGTCAAATGGCAATTTGATTTTTTTGTATCCTGCCTTTATTATTTTTACAAATAGCACAAGATAGCAGACATATTCAACACAACTTTCTCTACTTATTTTCCCCACAACAACCACCTACGAGAGAGAGAGAGACTGTTTTTTTTAAAAAAATAATATTTTTATTGTTTTTCTTTAGACAAACAAGACAGACAACATTTAACATTTAAAGGAGCTACCATTGCTCCACTTGTCATAGAAGTCTAACTAATACAAAAAAGAAAAATCTAACTATAATCAGATCAATACAGAAATATAACACATATATTCTATGTTCTTATTAAATTTACCTCTACCATCTTTATGTTATAGTTCATATAACTCAACTAAATACTCCTATCTATAAAATATCAGTTTGATAGTATAATTAAGATAGTTAATGTCAATTAATTAATTAAACAAATAATAAAATAAAAAGAACATTTAAAATTTATAATATTGCAAAAATACTCGATCTTTATACTATTTTTAATCTATTACTTTATATCTATTATTACAATGTTATAAAATAATTAGAATTCACTTATTCAATCTAACAGAAAAACCTTATCGTTTTAATTTCTTAATACTCTATCATATTATTCAATTTAATAAATTCAAATGGTTATAAATTCATTCTTATATAATTTTAAAACTATTTTTGAGATTCCACCATTCATATACTTTTCCCCATATTTTATAAAATTCTGTTTCGGCTTGATTGTTCAAACGTTTTGTCATCATGTCTAATTCTGCACATTCCATAATTTTTTTAAATACGTCTTCATCTTTTGGTATTTCCTTTTCTGTCCATTTCTGCGCAAATATAATTCTTGCCACAACTAAAATATGTATTATTAAATGGTATATTTCTTTTTTATATTTCATATCTGAGATACCCAGTAGGAAGAATTCTGGAGTCTTTCTAATCTTCTCATTCGTTATTTCTTTTAACCATTTCTCTACTTTATCCCAATACTTCTTGGCTTCAAGACATGTCCACCAGGCATGAAAATATGTACCATATGTACTAGTTTAAAGTCATCCCATTGGCTTTCATAGTTAAATGGGACTTGAACTAATGGTCTCCACTTTCTAACCTGGTGTTTTAACCACTAGATCAAACTATTACTCTCTCTCAATCAATCCAGAGAGTAAAGACAAATATATCCTAGTTTCTTGTGTCGAGATATAAATAGCTTTTCTTACTGTTCACATTTGCTTTTACATACATTTACATTGGATAGTAGCTTCACATTTTATGTAGCCATAGTTGGAAGTTTTTTTATGATTGTGGTTTGTTCCACAGTTCCAGCTAGTGAAACCGTTTCTTAAATGGGGAACTATTTAATGCAAGGTTCCCTGGTTTACACTAGACTAGTTTCATCTCGGGATGCTCATCTCCAGAAGCAGTGGTCCATATAACTAGACCTTTGGAATAAGACATTGTCCACAGTAGGGCTGGAGAATTTATTCTCCAGTGGAATATGAGAATTGCCATTCATGCTGTTTTTTCAGTAGACTTGAAAAACACATTCTTAAATGGTGTGTAATTATGTCTAATTGTTTCTTTCATTTACAAAAGAACACAATTTAATGTCTTGAATAGCAATTCTATTTAAATTATGATGGGATTTCTTGTTTTTAATAGCTTTGATTTTTTGTGCAAAACCCTGACACTCAGGTTTCAGTAAAACAAGGTAGGGACATTTGAACGTGCACTGTTTATATGCTTTAATCTACAGCCTTGTTTTCAATATCAATAGGGTATGTTCACTGCCAGCTTGCTTTAGAGAGGAAGGAGGCTAAAAAATGAAGATGTATGGAATTCACCCTGTAAAACAATCCTATGTTTTGTTTCTTGTTGTTTCTAATTACTGAAATTGCCTCTCAAAATATATTTTCAATACTTTCCCACTTGCTTTCTCCAAACCATAATTTTTGCTAAGCCTTCAGCTAAAACCTTTAACCTCCTGCCCTATCATCAAGTCTAAACATGCATAATTAAAACCTTATTTTCTTCCTTTCCCCAGTTACCTCCAAGACCGCCTTCTGCCGCATGAATCCCAGCGACTGGTCAGGTCCCACAGAGTCGGCCTCCTCCAGGTTCTGTCAACCAGACAATGTCGTTTGGTGGGCCCAAGAGGGAGAGCCTTCTCTGTGGGGGCCTCTGGCCTCTGGAATCAGCTCCCCCCCAGATATTTGTATGGCCCCCACCCTCCTTGCCTTCCATAAGAGTCTGAAGACTCACTTATGCCACCAGGCCTGGGGCCATTAGATCTTTGCCCCCTGCCCAGTGAATGTGCCGAGATAATGTGGAGTGAATGGAATGATTGTTTTTTTATGGTTTTGTTTTTTAGATTTTTTAATTAGTTAATTGGATTAAGATATTTTGCATTGTATATTTTATATGTTGTGAGCGGCCCCGAGTCCTCGGAGAGGAGCGGCATAGAAATCCAATAAATAAATAAACAATAAATTCCAACCCTTCCTTCCTTCTTAAAATATATATGGCTGTCCGTGTACAATGAAACGCTGCACAGGAAATGTTGTGGTTGGCTCCGGGCCAGCTCCTGCTCCGAGGACTGTGGGGGTTGGTTTCATTCAAGTCACTCCCACCTGGTCACATGATCATCAACCCACAAAATAAGCCACACCCACAGTGTGGCAGTAAAAATTTTGGCTGCCCACTACTGGTCATATGGTTTCTCATCATTTGTGGGGTAGGAAGTGTATAAAATCCACAATCTTCAAATGATCTCTATATTGCTAAAACTCTTGTGTTTGTAACCTTTAATTTTCGCAAAACATTGTATACGAGGGAAGCAGGTTTTGAACCAAACATTTAAGGAAGATCTTAAATATTATGAATGTTCCTTGGGATGATGCTGAAGATCATCCCAAGGTATAAATGATTGAAAATGATCGAAACCGCTGGAAAACACTGGTTGCCCGAAGTGCTCTGCGTCAGACCAAAGAGGGTGATGATGATGACTTCAAATGGGCTAATTTAAAAATGCGTTAAAAAATCTGTGACCTCTGGGTTAAACAGCTGGAACCCCATTGTTCAGCCTGCAGGGCTGAAATTTGGCAAATTTGTGGTCACGGTGAAGCTGGCAGGAAATGCAGAGTCAGTGGTGGGCCGCAGCCTATATGGTGGGGAACGCGGTTCCGGTGGTGGCCATGTAGCATGTAGCCTAGCTCCGCTGGCCATGCCGAGCATGCACGCGCCATCAGCCCTTCCCTGGACCTACGCCTGCCCTGCCCCACTGTGAGCACTGCCTTCCCCCACCGTTCGTCCCTCGCTCGCCTCTCCCGCCAGCTCCCCCAACTGCCTGTGCTGCTGCCGTTCGCCCCAAGAGCAAGAGGTGAGCGAGGCGAACGGTGGCAAGCAGGTGGTGGTGGGGCAAATGGCGGTGGGCAGAGGCGAGTGGGCACTTACTTGTTTGCCCATTTCTGGGTTTTTTCACTTTTGCACATGTGCAGTAGCAAAAAAAACCAGAAATCATGCTTGTGCGCACACACATGATGGTGAGGAAGCAGGAGCGCACTCCCAGCCCATTCTGGTAGGGCCGGGAATGGTAGCCGGCTCCTGCTCGGGGTCAACCATGTTCCCATTGCTTTTGTTTGTTTTCTTTTTCTCTTTTTGTGTTCTTGGACATTTTGTTTCTCTGTTTAGGTAAGAAAATATCTAAAAACTTCCATTCAACCAGGGGTGGGTTCCACTTATCTTTCCCAGTTTTTGCGCTACTGGGATTCCCCTGAGGGTCCCCTCCATGGGAAACCCCACCTCCGGACTTCCATGTTTTTGCAATGCTGCAGGGGAATCCCAGCCGGGGAATCCCAACAGTGCAAAAATGGGCACTTTGCTGGCAACTGAAGTCCGGAGGTGGGGTTTCCCAGTGAGGGGAGCCTTCGGCTGGCAATGGAAGTCCAGAGGCAGGGCATTCCAGCGGTGGCAGCTTGGGTTCATAAGGTGAAAATGTTTCGGAAGAAGAGGCAAAAAAATCTTAAACCCCGGGTTCGTATCTCGAAAAGTTCGTATGACGAGGGGTTCGTAAGACGAGGTATCGCCGTACTAAGAAACAGACAGCCATTGCTGTCGGTTCAGCAAGCAGGTGGAAATTTCTGCCATAGGAACATGACCTGAATAGGCAGGTCCAAATAGGCAGCAACGTGCATTGGGCTAATAAAAAAGAAAGACAATCTTCCAATAATAGCCTTTGTCTTGATCGTCTGTGGTGTAAAATATAGGGCATATGACACAATTCATTTACATCAGAAAACAGTGGGACAATTTTACCTTATACAGTGATACCTTGTCTTACAAACTTAATTGGTTCTGGGACGAGGTTCTTAAGGTGAAAAGTTTGTAAGACGAAACAATTTTTCCCACAGGAATAAATGAAAAAGCGATTAATGCGTGCAAGCCCAAAATTCACCCCTTTTGCCAGCTGAAGCGCCCTTTTTTGCAAGACTGGGATTCCCCTGAGGTTCCCCTCCATGGGAAACCCCACCTCCGAACTTCTGTGTTTTTGCAATGCTGCAGGGTGAATCCCAGCAGGGGAATCCCAGCATCGCAAAAACAAGCGCTTCGCTGGCAACGGAAGTCCGGAGGTGGGGTTTCCTAGTGAAGGGAGCATCAGCGAAATCACAACATCACAAAAACACCAAAGTCCTTGAAACCCCACCTCCGGACGTCTGTGTTTTTGCGATGCTGCGATTTCACTGAGGCTCCCCTCACTGGGTAACCCCACCTCCGGACTTCCGTTGCCAGCGAAGTGCCCATTTTTGCACTGCTGGGATTTCCCTGCTGGGATTCCCCTGCAGCATCACAAAAACACGTAAGTCCAGAGGTGGGGTTTCCCATGGTGGGGAGCCTCAGGGCAATCCCAGCAGCACAAAAACGAGTGCTTCGCTGGCAACGGAAGTCCAGAGGCAGGGCATCCCAGCGACGGCGGTGGGTTTGTAAGGTGAAAATAGTTTGTAAGAAGAGGCAAAAAAATCTTAAACCCCGGGTTTGTATCTCGAAAAGTTTGTATGACGAGGCATTTGTAAGATGAGGTATCACTGTATCTGCTGTTTATAAAAACCCTCATAGATCATTCTTCAATGAAAACTGCATATATTCATCACCCATCAGCCGACTTGCTTAGAGAGTTTTTTATTTTGCACACAGGAAAACAAGGGCTTTCTCTGCCTGAATTCAGAGGATCACATAGTTTATCACAGTTCTTGGGCTCTTTTCCATTAAACAATCTTTCAAGTGCAAAATAGCTGGTAACGTTGGAGAAAACCCTGATTCAGCTCTTGGAAACAATACTGAATAATCTCATTTCAACTACAGCTGCGGCTGCTCCCTGTTTAAGCTTCTCTGCTCATCTGTTTTCAAAAGCAAACGGGAACTGGACTCTTTCTTAGTTGCCAGAGGGAGAGAGAAGGCATTTGCTTTGGATAAAAGGAACCAAGTAATATACTTTTAAATTACCAAATAAAAGGAAATACTCTCTGCAGATATTCCACTTGCTAGATAATTGGAAGGAACATTGCGGCACTTAATGCTTATTATAGCATCTATCAAAACACTTAATGGAAACTACCTGGCTGGCACAAACTACTTGGGAGGCCTTGCAAAGGCAAATGGAATAGATTAAAATTGTGGACTTCTTAATACTCCCCGAGTTTAGGTGTTTGCTGTCAGACATTTCATTACCCAACTGTGTACCATCATCAGTGCTAGTGAGTTGAGGTTTGCAGCCTCTTTACATGCAGTAGCTTGCCTTACCAGCATTAATGGAAGTTCCTTTATTATGGCACTGTTTACCTGTTAGAATATTTGTCTGGTGTTAATTTCTGCTTATCTGAGTGTGTTGGTTGCTACAGAGGATGGGTTTGGTCTTTTGTTTTCCTTACTAAATTTTTATTGTCTCCTTTGAATGATGTATTATTATTATTATTATTATTATTATTATTATTATTATTATTATTTGGTTCAGGATGGAGGATTTGTGGTGGCTGGGGCATGTTTTCCCCCCCCCAATTGTTATGTATGTTTGGACTGGCCTTTAGGCGTCATGTGAATTTCGTTGTATGGGTATACTGTGTATATACAGTAGTCCCTCACCTATCGCTGGTGTTACGTTCCAGACCCGGCCGCGATAGGTGAAATCCGCGATGGGGAATTTGTCAACTGATAGTACTTATTTAAGTATTTATATTGTAATTGTTTGGTAGGTTTTCAATGGTTTAAGTGTTTATAAACCCTTCCCACACAGCATAGTTCCCTGTAAGCTGAGCAGTGAGCAATCGCTCACTTAAAAATCATAATCAACTCAGAGTTTTCCAAACCTGCCCAGAAGCCGAGAGGGAAAGAGTGAGAGGGAAGGAGAGAGAGAGGAAGAGAGGAAGAGAGGAAGAGAGAGAAACAGATAGAAAAAAGAGAGGAAGGAAAAGAGAAAGAAAAAGAATGGGAGTAAGGAAGAGAGAAAGAAAATCAAAATCTAGTTTGAAACTAGCTCAACTATTTAAGTGGCGTTTTGATATTGATAGAGTTGCCCTATTATGAGCTCACTGTGATAGACACACAGTACAGTATTTTATTTTGAAATTCTCTGAGGAAGAACAGGGTGGGTTTTTTATTTGTTTGTTTGTTTGTTTGTTTGTTTATTTAATATTTCTGTGCCGCCCAGTCCCGAAGGGACTGCCGCTCAGACACTATACTTTTCCGCCCACCCCCCAAAAAAATTAGAGGGAACACTGCCACACAGTATTTATTTTAGATACAGTATTTAAATACAGTATTTACAATTTTAGATATATTTTTTTTGAAAAACCTGCCGATCGAGTTCGGCGGGCTGTTTAAATCTGCCGATCGACTTCCTCAGAAACCCGCGAACCAGCGAAGATCCGCGAATGATTTTTCTCATTAATATTTCTTTAAAACCCGCGATGAAGTGAAGCCGCAGTAGGTGAAGCGCGGTATAGCGAGGGACTACTGTACATACTACGACAATAAAGTATTTATTTATTTATTTATTGAACATGTTTTGGAATGCTTTAGTTGATTTGTGTTTTCTGGCGATGTGTATTTATAATAGTCCACTGATTTATTTTTATTTTGAGATTTTTTTTGTTATACGTTATCCTTTTCATAGCTTGTATTGGTTGTACTGTAATGAAGTTACACGGTCAGGCACTTTTTGATAAACTTGTGTGGATATCCATTTCAACGGAAGATATTGTATAGGTGATCTGTTTTCTTTTTCTGGTATCCTTTCTGGTAGTTGCAGTGCGTTCATGCTCATCTGAATAATATCCTTACACAGTTCCTCTTGTGGGAGGTTGAGTTGTTACTTTAATAATGGAACGCTTGGTTGGTGTCGATTGTTTTTCAGTAGAATTGCATTTCTATTTTGTTATCCTTTCCTCTGCTGATGTGGAAATCTAGGAAGGGTAGCGTGCTGTTGTTTGTGTCTTCCATTGTGAATTAAAGATCCCTTGTGAATTGAAGATTGGGAATTATTTCTGTCAAGGACAGATTTTCATCAATAGGTATGATGACACTCATTTGAGTCCAGCTAAATATATCCTCTCCTTTTGCAGGGAATAATAAAATATTATTCTATCTTCCATTTCTCCAACCTGCACTGTCAAAAACATACTTAACCCAGGTGATTCTTATATTATTTCTCTTATTGTAGTCAATCTCTCATCTACAATTTATTTATTTTTATTTTTATTTATTCATTGGATTTGTATGCCACCCCTCTTCGTAGACAATACCTGAAATCTCTTCTACACAGTCAAGAAAGAAAAGCATTTAGATTATTTTCTTGCCCTTTAATACTGACACAATTAATTTTATAGCAGAGATACAGGGTGCTTCTCTTCCAATTATTTTGGACTACAAGTTTTTGTGAAAGACTGGTGAACTGCTTGAGAACAGGTGTTCGGAGCAGTTGGTTACTGTTTGTGGCAGTGAGTTTGACTCAAGGAAGTGGCACAAACTGAATGAGGACAAGGAGCCCTGGTGGCACAGTGGTAAAAATGCAATACTGCCGGCACACTCTGCCCACAGCCTGGAGTTCAATCCTGATGAGATTCAAGCAAGGGTGGGCAGCAGGCAGGATGGGATGGAACACAGTTCCACCAGTGGAAATGAAGCTGCATGCCCAGCTCCAGGTGACCAGCGGCAGTCACTTCTGGGATTACAGGTCTTGTCTGGGCTTTCTCCCCCCCCCCTGCTTCTGTGTCTGTACTCCTTGCTTTTTTCCTCTTTCCTCCTTCCTGGCCTTGGACGAGCTTTCCTCTCTCCTGCCCGGCTCCCCTCCAACCTCATGCGGCCACCTTCTGAGGCCAGGAAGGAGGAAAGAGGAAAAAAGCAAGGCGCGCACAGCAGCAGCAGCAGGGAAAAAAAGGAGATCTGAGCCGAGCCGTGCCGGGCTGAAAGATGAAATTGAAAGCAGTATGTGCTATCCCATAATTAGATAGCTCAAACCCAATAGCCTTTATTGTCATTGTACATCATGTATACAATGAAATTGGTTGCCAGTTAGACCAGGTTGCTCTGATAGACCGGTCTCTCCAGAAAAAACACTCAGAGATGGAAATGTCTCTGCTTTACAAATAAATAAGAACAATCCAGCTGTGATGCTAAAACTGATGAAAGTGCATCAGCATAAACCAGAAAAAGGCAGAAGGCTCACCACGTCAGAGGTGCACGGAAGTGGCATTGCTGTAGTGGAGGGCTTGTTTGTATGAAGGTCAGCCATATTGGACATCGGCAGGAGCAGGGATCAGCTAATGAAGGCCTGCCAGTATTCTGCAGGTAGCCTATGTCTTGCCTTGCGAGATAAAGGTCATCTTGCCCTTTGGGCTCTTCAGCAGGACTTGGAGAACTCATCGAAGCTGGAAGCTGGATTGCTTATTCTACTTGGCAGCGTCTCCATGTTTTCTCAGCTGTGGCTTCCAGAGCAGCAGATGGTGGAGAAATATGGATTTATGAACTTGATTCAACATGAGGCAAGGAGGGAAACTGTGGATTTGAGGACATCAAAATTCTTGCAGCTTATTCTCTCTTTTTTGCTCTATTTTTATTTTATTTATTTATATGTTTATTTGTTTGTCAAACATGTACAAGATAGCAGGTATATAGGGTATCAACAGACTCAACAGACTCAAACTCAACCTGGATAAGATGGAGTGGCTGTGGGTTCTGCCTCCCAAGGACAATTCCATCTGTCCGTCCATAACCCTGGGGGGGGGAATTATTGACCCCCTAAGAGAGGGTCCGCAACTTGGGCGTCCTCCTCGATCCACAGCTTACATTAGAGAACCATCTTTCAGCTGTGGTGAGGGGGACGTTTGCCCAGGTTCACCTGGTGCACCAGTTGCGGCCCTACCTGGACCGGGACTCACTGCTCACAGTCACTCATGCCCTCATCACCTTGAGGCTCAACTACTGTAATGCTCTCTACATGGGGCTACCTTTGAAAAGTGTTTGGAAACTTCAGATCGCGCAGAATGCAGCTGCGAGAGCTATCATGGGCTTTCCTAAATATGGCCATGTTACTCCAACACTCCGCAGTCTGCATTGGTTGCTGATTGGTTTCTGGTCACAATTCAAAGTGTTGATTATTATCTATAAAGCCCTTCATGGCATCGGACCAGATTATCTCTGGGACCGCCTTCTGCCGCACGAATCCCAGCGACCGGTTAGGTCCCACAGAGTTGGCCTTCTCCGGGTCCTGTCGATTAAACAATGTTGTCTGGCGGGACCCAGGGGAAGAGCCTTCTCTGTGGTGGCCCCGACTCTCTGGAACCAACTCCCCCCAGATATCAGAGTTGCCCCCACCCTCCTTGCCTTTCGCAAGCTCCTTAAAAGCCACCTCTGTCGTCAGGCATGGGGGAATTGAAATTTTCCCTCCCCCCCCTAGGCTTATAGAATTTATACATGGTATGTTTGTATGTATGATTGACTCTTTAAAATGGGTTTTTAAAGATTATTTTTAATAATAGATTTGTTTACATTGTCGTTTTTATTGTTGTTAGCCGCCCCGAGTCTTTGGAGAGGGGCGGCATACAAATCTAATTTTTTTTAAAAGGTATAAACATAAGCAAAGTTAACTACTGATAAATCAGGAGAGTAAGACAGGGATGGTAGGCACAATGGTGTGTTTGTGCATGCCATTCCATCCTTTGCATTTGTTGGCAAGACCACCCAGAGATCTTGAATCATATGCAGTCCACCACCATTGAGTCCCTGATTATAAAGGCCCAGATGTGCTGGGTGGGACACGTCATCAGAATGGATGACCATCAAATGCCTATTTAGTTGTTCTCTCCTGGAGATTCAGAAGAGCCCCTGAGGCCATCCATGCTACTGCTACAAAGATACAGTGAAGGAACTCCTACATCACTATGACATCTAGCCAAAGGAACTAGAAGCTGTGGCTGCTGACAGAAACTAGGGACAAATCGTGCTATGAAGCCTCCATGGCCTATGAAGCCTCCACGGCCAAAAACTGATAGCAAACTGTGAGCAATGTCACAGTATAAGAGCCATAGTTATTATATGCCCTACATGGCATTGGACCAGAGTACCTCTGGAACTGCCTGCTACCGCACGAATCCCAGCGACCGATAAGGTCCCACAGAGTTGGCCTTCTCCGGGTCCTGTCAACTAAACAATGTTGTTTGGTGGGCCCCAGGGGAAGAGCCTTCTCTGTGGTGGCCCCGGCCCTCTGGAACCAACTCCCCCCGGAGATTAGAACTGCCCCCACCCTCCCTGTCTTTCGTAAACTACTCAAGACTCACTTATACCGCCAGGCATGGGGGAGTTGAGAAACCTTTCCCCCAGGCTTTTTTTTTAATACTTTGTTTTATGTTTGGTATGAATGTGCTGTTTGGTTTTTTAAATAATGATAGGGTTTTATATGTTTTTAAATATTAGATTTGTTCCACTGCTATATTGTTTTTATTACTGTTGTGAGCCACCCCAAGTCTTCAGAGAGGGGCAGCATATAAATAAGTAAGTAAGTAAGTAAGTAAGTAAGTAAGTAAGTAAGTAAGTAAGTAAGTAAGTAAGTAAGTAAATAAAAATAACAATAACAATAACAATAAAAATAACAATAAAAATAACAATAAAAATAACAATAAAAATAAAATAAAATAAAATAAAATAAAATAAAATAAAATAAAATAAAATAAAATAAAATAAAATGAAATAAAATAAAATAAAATAAAATAAAATAAAATAAAATAAAATAAAATAAAATAAAATAAAATAAAATAAAATAAAATAAAATAAAATAATAAAATAAAATAATAAAATAAAATAAAAAACAATGGACTTTCAGTACCTTCAATGTGCTAGACCAGTGATGGCGAACCCATGACCTATGGATGCCACAGGTGGCACGTACAGCCATATCTGCTGGTACGCAATACATTGCCCTAGCTCAGCTCCAACATGCATGTGTGTGCCAGCCAGATGATTTTTGACTTACACAGAGGCTCTGGAAGGGTGTTTTTGGCTTCCAGAGAGCTTTTGGGGGGGATGGGGCAGGGTGTTTTTACCCTCCCCCAGCTCTAAGGAAACCTTTGGAGTCGGGGGAGGGTGAATCCCACCAGAAATTGAGAAACAGGCCATTTCTGGTCTCCAGAGGCCCTCTGGGGGGCAGGAGAAGCTGTTTTCGCCCTTCCTAGGCATTGAATTATCAATGTGGGCACTTGTGCATGCGCGATAGCATGTGCACAGGCTCTTTCAGCACTGGAGGAAAAAAAGGTTTGCCATCCCTGTGCTAGACTCTTCACTTCCAGTTTTCAAAGCTCAATTTTCTTTATTTTTTTTGTTTAAAAGACGGTACATAGTCTTTAGCATCTGTTTCATACTTATTTACATTAATCTTGTATTAAATTGGACAAACGACTCACACATACAACAATAGAGACAGAAAGGACAGATAAGAAAAAGAAAAAAAAGAAACATAGAAACATATAACAATGCTGCTTATTCTCATCTTCAGAAGGGAATATCCTAGCGAGCCCATTGAGTATGATATCTGCGAGACCGCCTTCTGCCGCACGAATCTCAGCGGCTGGTTAGGTCCCACAGAGTTGGTCTTCTCCGGATCCCATCGACTAAACAATGTTGTCTGGCGGGACGCAAGGGAATAGCCTTCTGTGTGGCGGCTCCGACCCTCTGGAATCAACTCCCCCCAGAGATTAGGACTGCCCCCACCCTCCTTGCCTTTCGTAATCTCCTTAAAACCCACCTCTGTCGTCAGGCTTGGGGGAACTGAGACATCCCCCCCTTGCCTATGTAATTTTGTGCATGATATGACTGTGTGTATGTATTTTATCTATTGGGTTTTGTTTTTTTCCTTTTTAGACTTTTTAATGTAAAACTGTTATTTTAGATTTTAAGTATTAGATTTGTTACCATGTATTATTTTTATCACTGTTGTGAGCCGCCCCGAGTCTACGGAGAGGGGCGGCATACAAATGTAATAAATAATATTAATATCAGTATCAGTATCAGTATCAATATCAATATCAATATCAGTATCAGTATCAGTATCAGTATCAGTATCAGTATCAGTATCAGTATCAGTATCAATATCAATATCAATATCAATATCAATATCAATATCAATATCAATATCAATATCAATATCAATATCAATATCAATATCAATATCAATATTAATATTAATATTAATCAATAATAATAATAATAATAATAATAATAATAATAATAGTAGGGATAATCAGAGGGCAATGTGGCTGATGGCATGGTGGTTCAGGGTGCAAAAGCCGCCATAATACCTGGATGGGTGATGGGTCCTGTTGACATTCAGAAGGGACAAAGAGTGTTACAGAATGTATGTCTGTATGGGAGGGTGTTAAGAACAAGCAATAACCCCCCAATGGTATTAGGCAGGGGAAGCTATAATGAAGCTCTCAAGAGAACCCCTTGCTATACGTGAGGATTTCACACTCAGACCCTTAGACTCTTCCCCTTTGGCCTGTCATCAGATCTTAGGGAGATGAAAGGATCGAAGAAATGCTTAGGAGCAGCATTGGCAGAAAAGCAAGCTGAACTCCAGCATTTAAAGAGCTTTTAGAAGGATTATCCTGCGGTGATAAGTGCGATAACAAGTGAGTATTTCTTTGCTCTTATTGTATCTGCAGGCTGGCTCACTATGACCCAACACCTGCAGAGCTGCTGTGAAGATTACATCAGGCATCTCGAAGATAAAGTCACTTGGCTCTTCTCTGAGTTGGAAGCTAGTCTGCAGGTCATACGGAGCTGACTGAGATACAGACTAACTTAGCTAACACAAGTTATCTGGGATAAACTTGAACATGTTCTGTTTTGAGGAAGTACAGAACGTCCTTAGGGCTACAAATGCAACTACCTATGATTTAGGTGCATGCCTCGCCTATTTGGTTGACCTCCTGGGAGATGGCAGGGGCTTGGAACCATAGTTCCCTCTAAGCTGAGCAGTGAGCAATCGCTCACTTAAAAATCATCATCAACTCAGAGTTTTCCAAACCTGCCCAGAAGCCGAGAGGGAAAGAGTGAGAGGGAAGGAGAGAGAGAGAGGAAGAGAGAGAAACAGATAGAAAAAAGAGAGGAAGGAAAAGAGAAAGAAAAAGAATGGGAGTAAGGAAGAGAGAAAGAAAATCAAAATCTAGTTTGAAACTAGCTCAACTATTTAAGTGGCATTTTGATATTGATAGAGTTGCCCTATTATGAGCTCACTGTTATAGACACACAGTACAGTATTTTATTTTGAAATTCTCTGAGGCAAAACAGGGTGGGTTTTTTATTTGTTTGTTTGTTTATCTATCTATCTATCTATCTATCTATCTATCTATCTATCTATCTATCTATCTATCTATCTATCTATTATTTCTGTGCCACCCAGTCCCGAAGGGACTGCCGCTCAGACACTATACTTTTCTGCCCCCCCCCCAAAAAAAAAAATTAGAGGGAACAGCTTGGAACCAATCAGTCATAACTCCGTCCTTGATAGAGGGATGCCAGCTTAGAGGGAACTGGTAGTCTGGTTATTTCTTAAGAAGGCTTGCAGCTTCAAAATGTCTTAGGGCAGTGCTGGCGAATTTTTTTTCCATTGAGTGCCAAAAGAGTGTGTGTGCACACTATTACGCATGTGCGAGTGCCCACACCCATAATTTATTTATTTATTTATTCATTTGTCCAATACACAAATACATAAGAAGAAAAATAGACATGTGGTAATATATATGAGGGTGAAAGTTAACTTAGAGGAGAGGATATATGAAAGAAAGAAAATATATATGATAAGTGAGAGAAAGGAAAGACAATTGGACAGGGGACAAAAGTCACACCAGTGCACTTATGTACGCCCCTTACTGGCCTCTTAGGAATCTGGAGAGGTCAATCGTGGAGAGTCTAAGGGAGAAATGTTGGGGGTTAGGGGTTGATGCAATTGAGTCCAGCAATGAGTTCCACGCTTCGATAACTCGATTGTTGAAATCATATTTTTTACAGTCATGTTTGGAGCGGTTCATATTAAGTTTGAATCTGTTGCGTGCTCTTGTGTTGTTGCGGTTGAAGCTGAAGTAGTCATTGACCGGTAGGATGTTGCAGCATATGATCTTGTGGGCAATACTCAAATCGTGTTTTAGGCGTCGTAGTTCTAGGCCCAGGATTGTTCTAGGCCCAGGATTGTTAGTCTATTTTCGTAGGATATTCTGTTTCGAGTGGAGGAGTGAAGGGCTCTTCTGGTGAAATATCTTTGGACATTTTCAAGGGTGTTGATGTCTGAGATGTGGTATGGGTTCCAGACAGATGAGCAGTAGTCTAGGATGGGTCTGGCAAAAGTTTTGTAGGCTCTTGTGAGTAGTGTGAGATTGCCTGAGCAGAAGCTGCGTTCAATGCCTGTGGAGGGGTGAAAACAGCTTCCCCCACCCTCTGGAGGGCCTCTGGAGCTAGAAAAGGCCTGTTCCCCAACTTCTGGTGGGCCCAGTAGGCTCAGGTTTTACCCTCCCCAGGCTCCAAAAGCTTCTCTGGAGCAGGAGAAGGGTGAAAATGCCCTTCCCCAACCTCCCCGGAGGCTCTTTGGAAGCCAGAAATGCCCTCCCAGAACCAAAAAATTCCAAGCTTTTACTTCTTTCCTGCATTAGAGTTGTGTTTGACCTTGGGCGTGGCCATGGTGGGCATGGCCAGCTCGACATCACTAGTACTGGAGGCGCCTGTGGTGACTGAAGTAGACCCAGAGGCAGGGTTCAAGCAATCGGTACTTTTATTCAGCTCAGAGAACAAGTGACAGCTCAGCAAGGCAAAGTGACAATTCAGCGAGTACCGACTGACTCTGCTTGGAGAAACCGCTCCTTTTATACATTTGCGGTTCCCGCCAAAGCTAGAGCCGGCCGCATCTGAGCCAATCAGGAGCGACTTCCTGCTTCGGCTCAGACAGCGCTGGAAAGAGGAACAAACTATTTACAGGAATTACAAGGTAGCCATTTCAGGATACAACACCCCTCCCCTCATAGTTGGACACATCCATCACGAAAGACATGTGACAAAGTCGTCCAATCGGTGGGGCCTCCGAGGAGCTCGCGCTGACCTGCGCAGTTCAATTTCTTCTTCGCCACCGACTGTGGAGGATGGCTCGCCGCTGTTCTCCCGGCGCGGTGGACTTGGTCTGGCGGGCCCAACGAAGGCTTCGGAGGACGAGGATGGCTCGGCGTCGCTGGATGGTTCCCCCTGGCCCGATAAGTCTCTTTGCATATTTGTTAACTCGGGCAATGTGCTAAAGTCTGTTGAAGGGGGAGAGTCCATGTCAGCGGTTTGTGTCAATTGATTTTCTGTTCGCTTCCGAATGTGGTCTATGTGTCGTTTCCACAAACGACCATCCTCTAGTTTTACAATATAAGTCTTTGGTGCATTTTGCTTAACAACAATTCCTTTCATCCAGTTTACATTTCCATCAAAACTTTTTACATATACATTTTGTCCCAAATACATTTCTCTTTCAGGTTTTACACACATTTGGTTATTATTAACACAGAACCTTGGGTTTAACCTGTCTAGTGGTGACCTCAATTTCCTTCCCATCAATAACTCTGCAGGGCTTACATGTGTGTGCGAGTTAGGGGTAATGTGTTGGGTAAGTAGGAATTGGTCCAAGTTTTGTTGTACATCCCCAGGGCCTGACCTGCGCAATGCCTCCTTTGCCACCCGTACGTAACGTTCAGCCAATCCGTTAGCCCAGGGCGAATAAGGCGAGATGAGGGCATGCCTGACCCCTAGGCCATCTAGGAACAATTCGAATTGCCTGGCTGTGGCCCATTGTCAGACACTAAGATATCTGGGCAACCATGGGATGCAAACAGTCTACTCAATACCTTGATGGTGGCACTTGTGGTTATGTTGTTCATTGCTATTATTTCCACCCATTTGGAGAAGGCATCAACCACTATTAAAAAAAACTGGGACCCCACTGGGCCAGCAAAATCAATGTGGATTCTAGACCAAGGACCAGCAGGCTGTTCCCACTCAGCCGGAGTTGTTTTGGGGGGACTAGGCCGTGACTCTTGGCACGGTTCACACTTTGAAACCCAACTTTCAATATCAGCATCCAGCCCTGGCCACCATAAATGCCCCCTTGCCAGGCTCTTCATCCTGACAATCCCAGGATGACCCACATGTAACATTTTGAGTACCTTTTCCCTTAGGCTTCTGGGGATGATCACTCTATCCCCCCACAGCAGACAACCCTTTACATAAGATAACTCAAGTCTTTTGTTTTTAAAATCACACAATTCAGGTTTCACAACATCATTTTGCCATCCCTTTAGAACACAGTTCACCACTTGTTTAAGGGTTTGATCTTGCTGCGTGTGTGCAGCTACCTCTTTGGCCGTGGTTAGTGGGTTATCCTCGAGTTCTATCATTAACACATCTGTGGAAGGAACAGGGTCTTCCACTAAGTCTGTTATGGGGCACCTGCTGAGGCCGTCTGCGTGATTGATTTCCTTCCCCCCCTTGTGGGTGAGCTCATACTGGTACCCTGAGAGGAAAAGAGCCCATCTGATTAGTCTTGGAGACATAAAAGGTGGAGTGGGCTTGTTGGGGGCTAGCAGACCCAGTAGGGGCTTGTGGTCAGTGACTAGTTCAAAACTTCTTCCAAAAATATAATTGTGAAACTTCTTTACCCCTGCCACTAAAGCTAGAGCCTCCTTGTCTAACTGGCTATAATTCCTCTCTGTGCTGGTCATGGTTCTTGAGAAAAATGCTATTGGGGCCTCTGTCCTATTAGGTAGAACGTGAGCTAGGACTCCTCCTATGCCGTACGGCGAAGCGTCGCACGTGAGCCTAATTGGTAGTGAAGCACTATATTGGACTACTACACTTTTAGAAGTTAATAAATTCTTTATTTGAGAAAAAGCTTCACGTTCAGTTTTCCCCCATGTCCAGCGGGCTTCCTTCTGGAGTAAACGATGGAGAGGCTCTGCTACTGTTGCCTTCTGCTTTAAAAAAACGGAATAAAAATTAAGGAGGCCTAAAAATGCCTGCAGCTCATTCTTATCTCGTGGTTCTGGGGCTTCTCTAATCGCTCTCAGCTTTTCTGTTGTGGGGTGGATACCTTCTTTATCTATCTTATATCCTAGGAATTCTATACTGTTGGTTCCCCAGACACATTTATCAGGCTTGATTCTTAACCCTTTGTCCTGTAACCTCTTAAGTACTTCCCTTATTCTTTTGTTTACTTGTTCCTGGTTTTCCCCTGCAATTAAGATGTCATCAAAGTATGGAATGGCCCCATTTACCCCTGACAATAGGCGTTCCATAATGCTCTGGAATATTCCTGGGGCTATGCTTACCCCAAACTGTAACCTCGTGCATTTGAAAGCCCCCCTGTGCGTTACAATTGTTTGTGCGTTTGCTGTTTGTTCGTCGACCGGAAGTTGCTGGTAAGCTTGCGCCAGGTTGATCTTTGCGAACCTTTTCCCCTCCCCCAGGGAGTGTAGAAGTTGTTGCACAACCGGGATGGGGTAGGGGTGGTGTTGGAGTGCCTTATTCAGGGTCGATTTGTAATCAGCGCAAACTCTTAAGGATCCATCTGGCTTCAGAGGTGTAACTATGGGAGTTTCCCATGGCCCTTGTTCCACAGGGACCAAAATACCTTGGCTAATGAGTTTGTCCAGCTGTATGTCTAGTTTGGGGAGAAGCGGAAGGGGGACCCTGCGAGGTTTTAGTCTGATCGGTGGGACCTTGGGGTCAATAGAGAATGATATGGGGGGCCCCTTATACAATCCCAAGGTGGGGCTGAACACTTCAGGGAACTCTTTCACAAAGTTAGGCATATTATCACAGTTTACATTACACACACCCGAAATTTCGATCCCCAACGGTTCCATCCACGCTAAACCCAGAAGAGAGTGCTTGGCCCCCGTTACAATAAGCATGGGAAGGGTACATTTAACATTCTTGAATGCAATAGGTACATTTGCTGTTCCCAGGACCGAGATTACCCCCCCTTGAAAGTCTCTGATCACCAAAGAGGTTTGATTTAGGTCAGCCTTAGACACATTAGGCATATACAGTTTAAACTTCTCCCAAGGCATGATGGTATATCTAGAGCCCGTATCCAGCTCCATTGAGCAAGGCTGGCTATTTAGTAACAGTGAGATAACAATTTTAGCCCCCTTTTTGGTTGCCGTGTTATTCACGGAAAATTGAGAGTTACCTCTATAGTAGTCGCGGTTAGCGGTTGGGTAGTTCCTTTGACCCGAGTTGCGGAACGGTCTCCTTTCTCGCGATTGAGGGGTCTGGTTTTGTGGTCGCTGGTATTGCGGTGTGGCGAATGTTTCTTCTGGTGCTGTTGCTCTGCATGCGATGGCGATGTGGCCTCTACGGTTGCAGCGGTGGCATGTAGCATCTCGGAAAGGGCATCGATGGCGCTGGTGATTTCCCCGGCAGCCCGCGCAGGGGGCTGGGTGAGTAGCTCTATGGTGTCTCGGCTGGTCTTGCACCAGGAGGCAGTTGTCCCCGCTGTGAGCTGGTTGGCTGAGGTCGTCTGTTTCCACGGCGCGGGGAGACGCGGAGTCAATTTTGGCAATGAGTTCTCGCCTTCCGTGCTCTTTCAATTCTCTAGCCGCTGCGTCGGCTGCTTCTGCGGTTTGCGCTAGTTTAATCACGGTTTGTAGAGTCGGCTCTTCTTCGGTGAGGAGTTTATTTCTCACTGTGGCGCTTTTCATGCCGAAAACCAGGGCGTCGGTGAGGCGAGCTTCCGGGTCTTTAAACTTGCATTGAGCAAGTACCGTTCGAAGCCGCGTTGTAAACTGGTTGATTGACTCGGTTTCCTTCTGAGCCATCATGGAAAATTGATGCCGAAAAAACCATGGCCGGTTTGGTCGGTTTGAAATGGCTCGCTAGCTTTTCCTGTAGGACGTCCCACGCTACGGTTCTTGCTTGCTGCGGTTCGGTGAGAGTCTGGGCAAGTCCACGGATTTCTGGGCCGCAGTAATTAAGGAAAATAGCCCGTCTGCGATCGGCTTCGGCGTCCTCTATTCCCGCCGCCTCGAGGAAGATCTCGAAGGTGGCCATGTATTCGTCCCAGGTAGTTTTCTCGGGATCGAAGAGTTCCGGAGCCTGGCCGATCTGGACTTTGTTCATGTTGCACGCGATGTTTCTTCCGTCCGTTCGTCGCCAGTGAAGTAGACCCAGAGGCAGGGTTCAAGCAATCGGTACTTTTATTCAGCTCAGAGAACAAGTGACAGCTCAGCAAGGCAAAGTGACAATTCAGCGAGTACCGACTGACTCTGCTTGGAGAAACCGCTCCTTTTATACATTTGCGGTTCCCGCCAAAGCTAGAGCCGGCCGCGTCTGAGCCAATCAGGAGCGACTTCCTGCTTCGGCTCAGACAGCGCTGGAAAGAGGAACAAACTATTTACAGGAATTACAAGGTAGCCATTTCAGGATACAACAGTGACCCAAGCGTCTGCTGGTGAAAATGTGCTCCTGAGCTCTGTTTCAGCTGGAACAGCCTCCTGCAACCCTCTATCAGTAAAAACAGAGGCCCTCCCAAGCTCCGTTTTCTCTGGCAGAGGCCAGTTCTTTGCTGTTTCCAGAGCAATCCTGCAGGTCAGATCTAAGCATCCTGTGGGCTGAATCTGGTCCTCAGGCCTTGAGTTTGACAACCCTAGCCTACATTGCTGCAAGAATGTAAACTGTAGAAAAGGACGAATGTAGAAAGAACTATGAAAGAAACATAGAAGACTGACAGCAGAAAAAGACCTCATGGTCCATCTAGTCTGCCCTTATACTATTTCCTGTATTTTATCTTGGGATGGATATATGTTTATCCCAGGCATGTTTCAATTCAGTTACTGTGGATTTACCAACCACGTCTGCTGGAAGTTTGTTCCAAGGATCTACTACTCTTTCAGTAAAATAATATTTTCTCATGTTGCCTTTGATCTTTCCCCCAACTAACTTCAGATTGTGTCCCCTTGTTCTTGTGTTCACTTTCCTATTAAAAACACTTCCCTCCTGAACCTTATTTAACCCTTTAACATATTTAAATGTTTCGATCATGTCCCCCCTTTTCCTTCTATCCTCCAGACTATACAGATTGAGTTCATGAAGTCTTTCCTGATACGTTTTATGTTTAAGACCTTCCACCATTCTTGTAGCTCGTCTTTGGACCCGTTCAATTTTGTCAATATCTTTTTGTAGGTGAGGTCTCCAGAACTGAACACAGTACTCCAAATGTGGTCTCACCAGCGCTCTATATAAGGGGATCACAATCTCCCTCTTCCTGCTTGTTATACCTCTAGCTATGCAGCCAAGCATCCTACTTGCTTTTCCTACTGCCCGACCACACTGCTCACCCATTTTGAGACTCAGAAATCACTACCCCTAAATCCTTCTCTTCTGAAGTTTTTGCTAAATGATGATCGTTCAAACCATTCCCACCTGATCACATGGCCGGCAAACCACTCCTACCCAGTCACATGAGCATTAAGCCATACCCACAAAATAAGCCACACCCACAGTGTGGCAGTAAAAAAATTGGCTGCCCATTACTAATTAGGAGCCTTATAGCAGAGACATCTCTATTAAAAAAAAAACACTCAAGATAGATAGCTGCAATTGTACGATCAAAGCCCTGCCTCTTTTTACATCTATTGGTGTGGGGCTTCAATCATATTTCTATATAAGACATTTTGACTTTTTATCTCCTTTCCTCTCCAGGCCCTCTTGGCTCAGAACAACACTTCTTGGTCAAGCTGAACAGAGGGACTGAAAAGTTGAAATTATGTTTTGGGTAGGAATTCCTTTAGGTTGCTTTCTGTCATGGTTTTGGTCCAATATAATTGGCCATCTTTTATAAACTGCCAGTCAACCGTCCACTGATCTGAATCTTACCTTCAGCTTTGTTTGGGAGAGGAAAAATGATGTAGTGGCCAGAATAGAAAATTGATTAAATAAATGAGAGCTAGCTAGCTAGCTAGCTGGATGGATGGATGGATGGATTATTATTATTATTTATTTATTATTATTATTGTTTATTGGATTTGTATGCCGCCCCTCTCTGCAGATTCAGGGCGGCTAACAACAATGATAAAAAACAACATGTAACAATCCAATTAATAAAACAACTAAAAACCCTTATTATAAAAACCAAACATACACACAAACATACCATGCATAACTTGTAATGGCCTAGGGGGAAGGAATATCTTAACTCCCCCATGCCTGGTGATAAAGGTGGGTCTTGAGTAATTTGCGAAAGACAAGGAGGGTGGGGGCTGTTCTAATCTCTGGGGGGAGTTGATTCCAGAGGGCCGCCACCACCACAGAGAAGGCTCTTCCCCTGGGGCCCGCCAAATGACATTGTTTGGTCGACGGGACCCGGAGAAGGCCAACTCTGTGGGACCTTATCGGCCGCTGGGATTCGTGCGGTAGAAGGCGGTTCCAGATGTATTCTGGCCCAATGCCATGTATGGCTTTAAAGGTCATTACCAACACTTTGAATTGTGACCGGAAACCGATCGGCAGCCAGTGCAGGCCACGGAGTGTTGCAGAAACGTGGGCGAATCTAGGAAGCCCCACGATGGCTCTCGCTGCCGCGTTCTGCACGATCTGAAGTTTCTGAACACTTTTCAAAGGTAGCCCCATGTAGAGAGTGTTGCAGTAATCGAACTGGATGGATGGATGGATGGATGGACTGACAGACGGACAGACAGACAGACAGAGGGGGGAGGGAGGGGGAGGAAGGGGGAGAGCGAAAAAGAAAAAGAAAGGAAGAGAGAGAAAGAGAGAAAGGAGAAAACAAAGAAAGAATATGCTG